>NC_088788.1:14800000-15136304 GCF_949628265.1 Cloeon dipterum | reverse complement strand
GGTGTGACCTGAAAGACTTTAAGGAGAACTTCATCGAGATGATGAAGGACCTGAAACTGGAGCCGCACCCATATAACACTGAATACGACCCGGTCAATGAAGGACTAGTGCGCTACACGTTTAACAGAAGCAGCGTTCAATGACAACTAGCTCAGCAGCAGAGCCTGAGCAGTACAAATACTGACCATCACTTTGTGACCATTGTGGAGAACCACATGCCTTAATTTACAGGCCTGAACGTTTAGTGTGACTGTAAAGTTGTGCGCTTATATTAAGTGGTAGCAGATCGGTGAATGGAAGTAAAGATCAAATAATTGTTTAAATTGATAAGTTAAGTGGGGAAAATTGTTTGAATTTCACAAGTAATTAAATTAAAAAGATTAGCTTTTTTAGAAATAGTGAATGAATAATACATGTTATTGCTCACACATCATAAAAGCGCAATATACACTTGAATGTGATACAATTTTAAGGGAACACTTTTACCAAGAAGAAGTACTTGCGTTATCGAAAATCAAATAAGAAAAATCAAATATAATTATTTAAATACTTTGCATCCGCGACACAGTTTTCACAAAATGCGATCCAATCTTTGTACAGTTATCCAGCATTGGATTTCCAAGATAAACTCCGCTTATTTTACACTGAATTTTTTGTTATTATTGTTCCTTTCATCAATGTATTTGGTTAAACGACGAGTATGAAAAATAAAATTACTCATTGTATATGTGTAACATTTTTAACGGTATTATTTTAAGACCTTTATTGAAATTTATATTTTTAAATTAAAGCAGCATATACGCAGCTGTCTAAATGTGCTTGACTTAATTTATTTACCCATGATACTCTAGATACAAACCGTGGACATTTTTTGTCTGCTGTTCCCTTTTCACGCCTACTAATTTTGCCCCTCGTTGCTCCAGGCCAATTCCCTGTCATTCCACGTTGGAATGAATGATGAGGATAGGAATTGGTTGGGATAAAAAAAGAGAAACGTTTCAACGCTCGAAAAACAATACCCGCCCACTTGGCATTAAAATTCAAGCGAAGCTGTCACCTAGCATTATTAAAATATGACGGGAAAGGAATTATTTTCGTTCAGCGTCGGCGCCTTTTTACTTGATCAAAATAAAAATCGTCATAAAAACAATCCATTCGCTATGCAGCATATAAAACGTTTGAATCAAAGGCAGAACAATTTTTTACATAGGCTCAGTATGCACGCGAATAAGATAATGAAATTCAGGCACACGGCCAGATAAAGACGACGGGGGAGTTTCTCATATCCATAATTTACCTTTCTCACGGGAGGTTGTTGATTCTCTCTGGCGCGTGTTCTGCTATTTTTGCAGATTTCATTTGGCTGGCATATTTTAATTTTCGAATGAAACCTCTAACGCCGTCGTATTTATTCAATTATTGTTTTGTGATGTCTTTCTAAATTGAATTTTGAACCAGCACAAATAAAAAAAATTATTTCCTTATTCTGAGTAGCCTTTGTTAATTTTATCTTTCAAATCTTCGTTGAAGCTAAATACTTTCAATTCATGAATTAAGGAAATTTGTGGTCAGTTAAAAAATAACTTGGCGTGCAGTTTCACATGTTGTAAAAGTCTTGTTACTAATGCAAAGTGTTTCAGATCAACACTTACGTCGCCCGTGCGAAATTAAATGTTTGCCACCGTGACACCGGTTTCTCCACCTCTCTAAATTCCACCACCCCTAATTGAACTAGAAACCGGTTGATATGTCAAAACAACAGACCGCCGCGCTGCTTCACGCTGCTTTTATTAAGGGTCCGCGCCGCGAAAAACCAAAATCGAATAAATTACGCACAAAAGCGCGGCGATCTGAACACGCGCGACCGGCAAGTCAAGAATAAGATTGAAGTGGTAGTGGCGGTGTGGTAGTGGTGGTGGTGGTGGTTGGGCGGCCGACACGGACCGCGACCGGCCGGAGGGTCATTCATGGGCAGGCCGATTCATTGGCATAGTCCTCGAGCAGCCAGCCTCCTCGTCAGATCTAGGTGAGAGAAGCAGCGGACGACGTGATGCAACCACGCGAGCAGGTAAGAATTAATTCGTATCCTTTTCGGTTTCTTTTATTTTACTATTGATTCAGCTAATGCACTTTTCTTCTCGGCTCTTTTATCTTTCTCGCTCTCCGGCCGGCGCTGTTTTACATTAGTTTTATGGCGGCCGAGGCGCATTTATTGTTGGACTATTACACACTCTCGTGTTCGGCAGACGCCTCGGCCAGCCAAAGTGATTCATCTTTCAAGTGTTTTCGGCTGGTGCGCCGGGGTTTCGTGGTCTGTTTGATTAGCATCGGGAAGTTGTTGCTTTCGGGCCAGACGTGGGATTTCAAATATTTGGGGAGATGGTGTTACAAGAAAAAATCTAAAGAGCACATTTTAGGGGGAAAACGCGCTCTTACTCGCAAGACAGTAATTTTCTTGTTAACATTACAAAGCAAATGACCGTTTTTAAAAGGCCGTTTTAAGACAGAGAGGCATTTTTTAATGTTATAATGGCAAAATTGTGACACGGATTTTTTTGAAAAGCTTTACAGTGTTTGGTGTTAGCTGTCACTCAACATTTAGTAATCAGCTAATTAAATTAATGACCCTTTTCACGCAATGCTTTCAAACTCATTGTATCGCTTTAAAATCCATCAATCTTGTCTCCCTTTCAAAATTTGGATTGCTCCATCGTTCACGAGGTCAGCATTTCCAGGGTCAATTTTGATTGAAGTTGAGGAGACGGCCCTTGGACAAAAACAAATTCAAAAGTAAACCTCTGTTGTTGTTTTTATGCAATTTTATTTTGCAATATTTCCATATGTAACAAAAGTACCAATTTAAAAAACCCAGACTGCTTTTTACATGCAAATTTTATTATAATTTAAATTCAGCATTATTATTGTCCAATTATTTTCAAGAGCACATAATATTTAAATTTCAAAAATTTTGCTCAGTCAATCACAGGTGTCATCTGCTTAATCCTTTTAAGGCGTAACGCCCACTTAAATATTAGCAAATAGGTTTGGTTTGACCGGGCTGTCAACTGAACGACTCAATTCGAGCACAAAATGACAAAACACGATGTTATCGTAATATACGTCTGCTTGTGTATGTTTAAAACAATTAATTTGCATATCAAGCCGATCTGAGTAAACACACAGCCGGCCTCACAAACGAAAATTTATCTGCTCACTCATAATGAGCTCCGCATTAATCCGAGAATTACCGACAGATAAAAGCGTCTGGCCTGGCCGAGAGCTCTTCGTTGCCGACTTGTAGATTCACACGCACGTAAAATTAGTGGGTGGCTATTTTTGGCGAGAAAAATCAAGATCGCACGCAGCAGCAGCAGCAGCAGCAAATCGAGGCTTGTTGAGAAAAAAGGCGGAAAGAAGTTCGCTTTTCAACTAGATCGGCGATATCGCAGGCACCGCGCACGGCAGGGTGGTCCGCAACCTCCGCTTTTTCAGGGCTTAATCTGCGCACGCAAACAACCTGTTCATGACCAAAGCAATCGCAACTCGTGAGCTACATTTGACAAATAATAAGCACGCTCACTCTTGAGGCGCACACACAATGAGCGTATAATTTGCGCACTTGCCATAAATCACTGGCGCCTGTCCGCTATTAAAATCAGAGATACGGACGCGGATATGTTTTTTAAACGTCTGGTACTCGCACAGAAATAGCAGAAGATCGCACAACCAGCACAGTCAGCCAGGGGGTCGAATACTTGCGCTACGCAATATTTTACATCCTCGTAGCGAAGAGACACTTTTATTTTTTGCGATAATACTCTGGCCAAGTTTTTTTACTCACTTGAACATCCTACGAAACGCTCATCCCGTGAACACCTCATACATATTATCTGCTGAAGTGCTAAGACCTCCGTTTATGTAGAGTTTATTTATTTTTAGTTTCTTTTTCTAAAAATCTTGAACTTGAAAATTATTTTATTACCTGCTAATTTGTTAGTACATAATGTCTCTGGATTTTGTTTGTGGGATTGATATGCGATGTAGTAATAAAAAAAATTGCAAGCGTGTTAGGTGTGTTTGTTGCAATAACTTATCCTCAACTGGGTATCTAATATTTCAAATGTCTGCCAAAATTATCTCACTGACGTGAAAAGATTAGCTAGCAATTGAGGTACCTAAGAACAAAAAGGCTCTTTGTTTGCGGACGCGCCTTTTCATGAACCGTCACGAATTTATGAATTTGAATCGTTGACCTGCGTGATAAGCAAATTCAGATTTATCCATTATAGCGAGTGAGTTATTTGGCACTATTTATCTGGTTGTTATTATTGCGGCGGCGAGTTTCCCTGCTGTCGCGCGTCTAGCGTGGGCCGCGAGAAAAATAGACGCGCCACTTTTATCCAATATCAACCTCCAGAATAGGGAAAGCCACTTTATCTAGAGCTGCTCCTAGCCTAATGTTTTCGGTACAAAGCGAGTGCCGCGCGCAAGACCATTTTACGCACACACTCACACACTCGCATTAAAAAAAATCCCCTGGCCAGTTTGTTGCGTGGCTCGTATATATAAATTACGATCTCCTCTTGTACGCGAGCCGAATGCTTGATGCGGCAGTAACAGAAAATTAGTGGCTCCTTGAAAACCTGTAAATTGGTTCATTTGGGCGTTTGTTGCTCCGGGTAAAATATAAACATGTGCGTACGCATAGTGGCTTCAACCTTGATTCACGATTTAACGCCGGAACACACTTTGGAGGAAATTCCCAGAGTTCAATTCTTGATAAGGGAGATTTGTCATTATAATTCCCGAAAATATAGGGCACGCACTGCATGCGTTCTCCCGCCTCGTACCGCATGAGGCCAGGGAAGGTGCCTTTTGATTTATGAATTATTGTTATCTTTTATTTACGACCGGCTGTGTGTTTGCACGCGCACTTGGAATTGGCTGCCTTGTTCGACGACGCTTGAATTTCTATTGAGCACTTGTAAATCTGGACCACTCTGCTGCCGTTTGAAAAGCAATCATTCATCGCCTTTTGGCGTGGCGTGAATTTAAAGATTTGCTAGCAAGCATTCTGTTGATTGACCGTAACGACAAGCCCTCAAAGGTTAAGCTTTATGCAGCAATCTTGCTTTCTATAAAGAGACGGTTTGTTGGCCCTAAAACATTTATTATAACAAAGCTTCAATGGTTCGTTTAATTCATAATTTTGAAACTTATCCTTTGGCAAATGCAATTATGAATAATCAGTTAGTTTTGAAGCCAAAAAGTCTAAATCCACAGAAAATTAACAACCAAATTTGTTGTGCTGTTTTTAAGCAACTAAAAGCTCCTGTCAGTAAGCCAGATTTTATTGTATTGAGGTCAATGCTCTTTCATATTGACATTTTTTTGTGAATTACACTCACTTCGATGAAGATGTGGGATTTAAAAAAAAGCATCTTGACAAAACTGTTGTTGTCATGGTATACAATAAACTAGAAAAACGCGTGACCTTTGAATATCCTGCTATTAGTCACTAGGTAAAGTCGCCAAAATCCTTTAAAACCTTAAAAGCTCAGATTTGTAGAATCCAAATTAATTGGCGACATTTAACTGTGAGCAGCCCATTGTCGCCGATCGACTAGAAGCTTTTGATAATTTATATTTCCTCTCTGGCAGCGAGCGTCTGCGTTTACTTCGCACATAAATCCAGTCTCTGATAAGATATCTGCGCGTCCCTTCTTCAATTCGGCACGCGATTTGTCAGCAGCCAGCGGCAAATCGAGCGTATGGTGCGCGACGGACCGAGATTATGCCAATTTCCTCCTCGAACCACTGCCTCGATAAAATAAAAAATCCCACGACATTCTAGTCCGTTGTCGTAGAAAATATACACGCGTGTGTGATGGCATACAAAGCAGCAGCTACACGGTTGTTAATCTTCGCACCGGTGTCTATTTTACATTTGCGGCGGCTGCCCGTTTTGTATCGCGTGGGTTCGCAGGCGACGGCAGCTCCAATTCGCCTAGCCGATATATTTTATTCACTCGGGATAAGGCCTCATTAAAGTAGTAAAACCGCTTATATATAATTAATCGCCCTCCGCATCTCGGTGCCTTTCGCTGGGCTTTAATATTATTATCATTTAATTGGCCCCACACCAATCAGTGACCATTTTTTTCTAGCTGGATTGCAGGACAACTCGATTTTTTCGCAACGCCGCGCCGGCCATTTATGGCGTCCGCCGGCACGCCAACATAAAATCTTGCAAATTGCCGTAAACAAAAGGGTTTTATAAGCTCTCCAGTGAAGCAGAGACATAAAATGCTGCGTCCTAGAAACAATAGACGACGCTCCTGTATGTTGTTGTTCTCTGTGGACCAGATATTCGAACACGCAAAGACATATGCTTCCAGACGCCACTGGAACATAAATACATCGGGCATGTGCGCGCTTTTTGAGTGGGTTTTTGTCTTTCGTAAATCGTTTCCTCTGGCATCGAAAAATAGCCGACTTCCGCCGCTGAAAGGTTAGATTGATTGGACCAAATGGGCGATTAAAAAACATTTCCTCCACGTGGAGAGATTTGTCTTACAAATGGTCGTAACTATGAAAAACATAATGTGCGTTGGCACATAAAAATTATAGTTTCATTAATTTATATCCTTATACCAACTTTGTATTCGTCTAGGACTGTTGAAAAATCTGTTATAATTATGGTGTGTACCATAATCCAGCGCAACTTTACTGTTATTCTAAAAATTAATAATTTTATTTCTTTCCAAATTGCTGTACTGAATAAAAATCTAAAAAGAAGAAATGTCACACCAAAGATAAACAAAAGTAAAAAGATTTTAAACTAAATTTGAGGCCTATTTTTAATCAATTAGTGTTTTTACTCTCTTCTGTTACCTAAAGTCATTTTTTAAATTTTCGAATAGTTTCTTTAATTAGCTGGAAATTTGTTTGTCAAGTTTATCGTGCCTAACTTTAATTATAAAAAACACAGCTGCTTAAAATATCAATTTAACAAACTTTGCAGAGCAACGGCTTTGGCTGCAGCGCGCACCGGCAGCGTGAAGGCCTCCTGACATTCGCCAAAGCGGAGTGTGTGCTCATGGGGTCGGATCTGCGTTCTGCAGACGAAGAGTCTCACCATATCCACTTCGCAGATTCTGGTTTCAACTCTCTAGAAAACAACTCGATCAAACCCAATGGCAGGCAGTACGAAGAATGCAGGTAGGAGAACCCGAAGCGTGCATGATACAACTCGCTTTTGACAGACTCACTCCAATTTTCGGGCCGTGTACGCGAATTTATCGAACTTTTTGCCGGCTGTAACAACTCGTGCATGATAAACTCTCTTTTCTTTTTGTTTACTCGCCATCTGAGGCAGACATGGAAACGCACTCGAGAGAAAATCAATTTGCTGATATCCAAGTCCTGGCGCTTTTGGCTTTCGACAACATAATATCATCGGCCGAGTTGGCGTTTAATTCGCCGCTGAGTGTATTAAAAATCTCATATATGCATGGTAATCAGCTTACGGCGGGCCGTGAAAACGGCTCTCGCCACTATATTCGAGAATTATGAGCGACCTGTGATGGAAAGGTGGTTCCCTCCAACGAATTTTAATATGCCGACGAGGCAGAGAAAGGCGCGCATTTTGATTAGTAGCGCTCACTTTAAAATTCATTAGCGCATGCATAATCACCTATTGAAATGCCAAGAGAATTTATTTAGTGATCGTAATGGTTATTTTATTCAAAAGCTGCGGCTTGAGTGTGCGATGCATCACAATTTAATTGTCTGCGATGGACTCCGTTTAGAATTGGTAGAATGACTCTATCCTCTGACTGAGTGAAACAGAAAATTTAGTTTCTCAATGTTCGATAAATTTTAATGTCAATCTGACAAACAAAAATTATAAAATAGTCGAGGCTATTAAAACTTTCACCCTCTACAGTCTATGATTGCGTTACATTTGATCAATAATAAAAATGATATAAATTTTAAGAAAGCCCGGACGTCTAAAAAACCAATAGCATGTCGCGTTTTGTAACTTTGTATTTTTATAATGTTGAGCAATTTTAGATCTATAAAACTTATAGGCCTAATTTGTTAAATATTCTTGCAAGGTCAGATACACAAAAACACATCCATAAAAATTAACGGAAAATAATGCCAGGATGGGCATAAGAAAGCAAATACACGAAAAGAAAAACGACTAGTAATCTCTCACTGCACTGAGCCGCTGTCATTGACAATTAATTTACTCCAGGTTTATAATCGCTAGTTAATATATTGCAAAATAACATTCCATCAATTTATTTTGAAGTGTAAAATCATATACCATATTTTTAAGATCTCTTTTTACTCTTATATATAGGATGAAATTAGTTACAAAGGAGATATTTTTAGGTGAAGGCCATTTTTAGCATGAGGAAAGAAATTCCGTTCATCGAAAACCACAGGGTGCTCGGTTTTCTCGGAGGGTTCCAGCATGAAGTTGAGCACAATTGTAGCGATGGCAGCCTTTACTTGCGCTTGAGCGAATCGAAAGCCTGAAGCACGGGTGGTTCGACTAAATGAGCCATTTGGACCGGCAATTTGCGGCAAATTACTCACCGATGCACTGTCTGGGGCCTTCGCCGAAGGGAAGGTACGTGAACGCAGGCCGCGTCTTCTTCGCCTCTTCTGTGAATCGGTCCGGATCGAAAACTTCGGGATTAGGGAAATATTTAGGATCTTGGTGCAGACCATATATTGGGATGTTAATGATGTCTCCAATGTCTATCTGCACGTCAGAATCGGGGATTGTGTAACGCTTGGTGCATTCGCGCGCCAAAGCTCCGACGGGTGTATAAATTCGCAAAGTTTCTGCACAAATATTATAGAATTAATTAGAGTTTTAATTATTTACCAATTTTTTTTGTATTACCATGGAGAATATTGTCCAAGTAAGCACATCCCCTGATATTATCATAGTTTATACATCCATCGGTTGCCTCAAAACTCTTTCTCAATTCATCTCGCAAATTTTCCTGAATTCGAGGGTTCATGGCCAGCTCGTGAAGGGCAAAAGCAAGTGCCATAGAGGAAGTTTCAAAACCATCCAAGAAAAATCCAACTGCTTGAGCAGTCAAAACAACGTCACTAAATTCTGAAAAAACAATCAAAATTTAAAAAGGGAATAAAAATATTCAATTATACCGATTTTTCCACTATCGCTTGCCGTCAAGCTGATGTCATTCGTCTGGTCTTTCCTATCAATCTCGTCCATCTCCACTTCTCCGAGCTTTTTCAGCTGCATCAGCAAGTTAATAAAATCGTTTCTCTTGAATTCAGGGTGCTCCTCGCGATAGGCAAATGCTTTTAGTATCAGATCTTGAAAGAACTCTTCAACGTATTTGGCAATGAATTTTACTCTCAGTAACTCAGCAATTTTTGGGAGGAAAAAAATTAGAGCCATTTCTATCTGCCTCCAGAGAGTAGACGGACTCATGATTTCCTTTCCCATCCTGCGAAACTGGTTGTCTGGTTCAGACAAAGAGTCGCATTTAATTCCAAATGCGCAGCTGCCAACAACGTCCGTGGTGAAATTTTTCGAGAGTTCATGAGCTTCAAAATCGTTGTCTTTAGACTCGATTTTGGAGCTGAAATGGCTCTTCAAGTCATTGCAAACTTCCAGAATCAGAGGAAAGGTGTTGCGAATTTTTCCAGTGGCAAAAGCGGGGGCCAATTTCGACCGAGCATACTTCCATTTTTCTCCCTTCATCGCAAAAATGTTGAATGCTGTATTCAAAACATTTAAAATATTAAAATTTCTGAGTAACCAAATTAATATTTAACTAATAAGTGAATAAATTTCAATTTATGAAAGGATCTAATCAGTTACTAAATGCAGGTAGGTCGCACATATTTTTATAATTACCGAACATCGGATCATTTATTTCGCTGATATGCATAGAGTTGTCGGTGAAGCTTGAGAAGTCTTTTACCATGATGTGTTTTATAAGTTCAGGATCACGCACTATAAGCGCTGGCGTTCTCATTGCGTACAATCCTCCGAATCTGTGTCCCTCGAGTTCTCGATACGCGTCCAAGATACACAGATTCATTTGCTTCTTAAATAAAACTGCGTCTGCGGTGGAACCGAGGAACGGAACCTTATTCTTGATCTCGGGTACTCCTCTCTTCTTCCAATAGTCGAAAGTGCACGTACCGTACCAATACAAAAGGTAGATAATCGTCAACAGCAAGAGGGCCGTGTCCGCGAGGCACGAATCCTCGAGCAGAAGGCCCATTTCTGAAAATTCCGCTTTTGCTTTTTGCGAGTCTGTTGCTGGGCGGAACTGCAGCTCAAGGATAGTTCGGATGGTACAGTGTTTATTCGTGAGGAGGAAGCGCCCCTCTTTAAATTTGGTTCTACTGGAGGGGCCAATATGCTTTTAACCCAAGGCTGGCCCATCAGCACGTTTCCTTCATTACGATACAGGCATGCTGGGATGAATACAAAATATTGCTTGGAGATGCATTCATCGTTTATTCCATAAAGGAAACAGTTTTTTTTTATTTTGGAGCACTGACATTAGTTATCGCGTGAAGATTATTAAAAAGAGGGAAAAATAATTTGACAGCAATAACTTATTCGTGTATTTATTATGATTAACAAATTCCTCTCGTAATTTTAGCAACTTGCGTTTTCTATGTTATTTTCTAGAACAGACAGTGAATCGATTCATATCCATTTTTATTGGTGAATTCAATGGATTAATATTCATAATATGTAGTTTTACAATAATTATGGTCTATTGCTTCTTTTGAGAAATAATAAGAAATCTTAGAGTGGAGAAATTTTCAGATGGAGGCCGTTTTTCGCATGCAGTAAGAAATTCTTCTCATTAAACACGACAGGGTGTTCAGTTTTCTCGGATTGCTCCAGTCTGAAGTTAAGTACAATCGTGGCGATGGCAGCTTTAACTTGCGCCTGAGCGAACCGGAAACCTATGGAAATAATATGAAAATTAATTTTACGCCTGATTAATTCCGGCAAAATGCGAACCAATGCACTGCCTAGGACCTTCGCCGAAGGGAAGGTACGCAAAAGCCGGTCGCGTCTTTTTCGCCTCCTCAGTAAATCGGTCTGGATCGAAGACTTCCGGGTTCGGGAAATATTTGGGGTCGTGGTGCAAGCCGTAAACTGGAATGGTGATCAGGTCGCCAACTTCTAGCTGCACGTTGGAGTCCGGGATGGTGTAGCGTTTTGTGCACTCGCGTGCTAGAGCTCCAGCAGGAGAGTACATTCTCAGGGTTTCTACGTACTCGAAAGTTACACAGGTTTTATATCGAACGCGAATTAATTACCGTGTAAAATGTTGTCCAAATATGAACATCCCCTGATATTTTCGTAGTCAATTTTGCCACCGTTTGATTCAAAGCTATTATTCAATTCCTCTCGCAACTTATCCTGGATGGAGGGATTCATGGCTAACTCGTGCAAGGTGAACGCTAGTGCCAATGACGAAGTTTCGAAACCATCGATAAAAAATCCAACGGCTTGTGCAGTTAGCACGGTATCAGTAAATTCTAAATAAAATTAATTTGTTAATTTTGAGTCAGTTTATTTTTTAGTGAAATATACATACCTATCTTTCCTTTTTCATTGGCAACAGCGCTAATGTTTATCTCCTTCTTATCGTGCTCGTCTAATTCCACTTCACCGAGCTTTTTGAGCTGCATAAGCAAATTGATGAAATCGTTCCTCTTGAATTCAGGGTGCTTCTCGCGATAGGCAAATGCCTTCAAAATTAAATCTCTGAAAAAGTCTTCGGTGTATTTGGCGATGAATTTAATTCCAATGAGCTCAGCAATTTTTGGAAAGGCAAAGAGCACAGAAATCTCGACTTGCCGCCTAAAAGAGGCTGGAGATAATATTTCTTTTCCCATTTCGCGGAACTGGTTGTTTGGTTCTGACAATGAGTTGCATTTGATCCCGAAAGCGCAACTGCCTACAACGTCTGTAGTGTAGTTTTTCGTGAAATCGTGAGCTTCAAATTCATAACAGTTACTGTTAGATTCGATTTTCTTGTTAATATGTCTCTTCAGGTCCTCGCAAATTTCCAGAATTAAGGGAAAAGTGCTGCGGATTTTTCCAGTGGCGAAAGCAGGAGCCATTTTCGAGCGGGCGTACTTCCACTTATCTCCCTTCATTGCAAAAATGTTGTAAGCTGCAAAAACGGATGAATTTTAACAATTAGCCATAACGAAAAAAACATAAATGATGTGAAAATTTAGGTCTATTTTTAAATTTTTAAAGCATATTTTTAAAATAAATGTTGTGAAAATGAATTTACCAAACATTGGATCGTTCTTTTCGCTGGTAATCTGCCCGTTGTCTGTGAAGCTCGAAAAGTCCTTGACCATGATTTGCTTGATAAGTTCAGGGTCGCGCACCAACAACGTTGGTCTTCTCATAGAAAACATTCCGCCGTATTTATGCCCATCTAATTCATTATATAGATCCTGAATGACGAAACTCATCTGTTTCCTGAGCAGCACCGCGTCCATATCTGAACCGAAAAAGGGTACCTTCTTCTTGATTTCGGGTACCCCTTTCTTCTTCCAATAGTCGAAAGTGGATGTGCCATACCAGTATAGAAGATAGACTGCCGTCAGCACCAAAACGACCACATCGGCGATGTACGTGTTCTCCAAAAGCAACCCCATTTTCGCAGCTCTTGGTTCGTCGCTTGTTGCCAAGGCGAAACTGCGGGGACTCTAATTTGGGCGTCAGATATACACTGTATACTCTGGAGGAGGCGCTTCTCAATTTGGTGGCGTTGGTGGGAGTCCAGTTGAGACGCACTTGTCCATAATTAAGCGTCCAATGTATAATATTTTTGTGTCTATAGTCAGGGCGATAAACATTTTTACCATTGAATGAATGCTAATAATTGAAAGTGCCAGGAAGAAATCGAATTTATAAGATAATTCTAATATTACGATATCTCTCAAATAAAAAATCAAGAAAAAGCCATTTTCGTATGAAGGAAAAGCTATCAATTTTTGTTTAGTTAGACGACTGATGGAATATTTTAGTAATCTTTTACTATTAGTATTTTCTATCATTTGTTCAATAAATTTTCTCAATAAAACTCATGGTTCTATGTACTTTTTATATGTGTTCAAACTCTTATTTGTCCTTGGTGAATTACAACGGCGCAATTTTTAGATTCAGACCATTTTTAGCGCGCAACAAAAAATTCGTTTGGTCAAATTTAACAGGATGTTCAGTGTCCTTGGATGGCTTCACTTCAAAGTTAAGAACAATTGTAGCCAGGGCTGCCTTGACTTGGGCCTGAGCAAATCTAAAACCTGAAGGGACAAAATTAAATAAATAAATTTCTTCAACCTTTTTATTTATTACCAATGCACTGTCTCGGTCCTTCTCCAAACGGCAAATAAGTGAATGCCGGTCGTGTCTTTTTACCCTCCTCCGTAAATCGGTCAGGGTCAAAGACCTCCGGGCAGGGGAAGTACGTAGGGTCGTGGTGCATGGGGTAGACGGGGATGACTACGGCGTCGCCTACCTCGAGGTTTATGTTGGTATCAGGTATGGTGTAGCGTTTGGTGCATTCTCGTTGCAGTACTCCAGCGGGAGAGTAAATTCGCAACGTTTCTGAATTGATAAAAAGGAAATTGAGAAAAAAAATCTAAAACTAACAATAAAGTCATGGTTTTAGGCATTGACTTTAAATTGATTTTAAATGCAATCTAGTACAAATAACAAACCGTGTAAAACGTTATCAAGATAGGTACAACTTCTGATGTTGTCGTAATCAATTTTCCCGTCTGTCGCTTCAAAACTTTTTTTCAATTCTTCCCTCAACTTTTCCTGCACTGCTGGGTTCATTGCCAATTCGTGGAGAGCGAAGGCGAGTGCTAGTGAGGAGGTTTCAAAGCCATCGATGAAAAATCCAACTGCTTGCGCTGTTAGGACGGTTTCGTTAAATTCTGTTTGGATAAATAAGCAATTATTTTATGGAAAACGGTGCGTGCGAGCTAAAAATACCAATTTTTCCCTTATCAGACGCCTCTTTTTCAAGTCCACGATTGATCTCTTTCTTATCAGTCTCATCCACTTCTAATCCACCGAGCTTTTTGAGTTGCATTAGTAAGTTTATGAAATCGTTTCTCTTGAACTCGGGATGTTTTTCGCGGTACGCGAACGCCTTGCCTATCAGGTCCCTAAAGAAGTCTTCTATTTGTTGGCTGATTAATTTTAAGCGGAATATTTCAGCGATTTTTGGCATCGTGAAAATTATCATGAATTGCAACTGCCTGAATACAGATTCTGGGGTCATCAAATCTTTGCCCATTTTCCGGAATTGGTTGTTGGGATCAATCAGGGAGTTGCACCTAATCCCAAAAGCACAACTGCCGACTACGTCCGTGGTGTATTCTGCAGCGAGATTGTGCGCTTTGAATTCGCAATCGTTTGAGTCGATGCGGCGCTGCAAGTGCTTTTTTAGTTCGTCGCATATTTCCATGATGAGGGGGAAAACGTTGCGAATTTTCCCCGTGGCGAAAGCAGGAGCCAACTTTGATCGTGCATATTTCCACTGCTCTCCCTTCATGGAAAAAATGTTGTAGGCTAAACATAAATGAAGTTATAAACAATCTTTTGATTTAAAATATTTTTTTACCAAACATTGGGTCGTGTTTGGAGCTAACAATAGCAACATTGTCTGAGAAATTAGCAAAATTCTTCACCATGACATCCTTGATAAGTTCAGGGTCCATCATAACCAACATGGGCCTTTTCATCTGAAATATTCCTCCAAATTTATGCCCCTTGAGGCCCCAATAGAGCTCTTGGAAGTGGAGACTAAATTGCTTCTTCATGGTCACCGACTCCAGCATTGAGCCGAAAAAGGGCACTTTGTTCCTGACCTCAGGCACCCCTTTTTTCTTCCAGTGATCGAACGTGTTGGTGGCATACCAATACAGAAGGTAAAGGGCGGTCAGAAGCAGAACCGCTGTGTCCGCCCAGCAAGAGTCCGCAACCAAAATTCCCATTTTCACACTCGAGCGATGCGCTCTGACTGAACCATCTACTCGCAAGTTTAAAGAGACACTCGAAAAGCCGAGATGACGTTTGATTTGTTAATAGCACCAAGGTCAAAGGAACCGCAGTGATAAAAATAACCCGCTCCAGTGACGCACTGGAAACAAATGCGCCAATCGAACAGGCTGTGTAGATTATCTTTGAAGTTTCAATAAAATTGAAATTTACTCATTGTTCAATTGGAACCTATAGTGTCCATCGTGTTTAAGATATTTTCCTCTACATGTTATAAAAAAAGCAAAAAATTCACCACTGGCTCCAACGCAATAATTTGTGTTACTTAAACATCATTTGTACAGAGTCCAATATTTACAAAATTCTAAATTTGAATAAACTGCTTTCCTGGTAATTTCGTCATTTATACCGTGATGCATTAATAAATTCTCTCTCAACCACACAGACAACCTGAAATCCAAAACTAGGACGGAAATAAGAAGGCACATAAAAGGTTATTACTGTAAAATAGATAAGAAAACAATATTGAATCATGCTCGTCAGCAAATGATCGACTTGTCTTTTAAAATATGAGATGCTGAACATATATTATTTGTTTATTTTAAATCCTCTATC
Source organism: Cloeon dipterum (assembly GCF_949628265.1). Taxonomy (NCBI): domain Eukaryota; kingdom Metazoa; phylum Arthropoda; class Insecta; order Ephemeroptera; family Baetidae; genus Cloeon; species Cloeon dipterum. The sequence continues at coordinate 15,120,622 of NC_088788.1, read as the reverse complement.
ATTGACTATGGCTGATATGGTAAATCAACACGTCAATAGAGAATTCATTCTCGAGTTTAAGGAGAGTATCCGAGTCTCTTCTACTCTCCTTACTCTAGTTCATTGTCGAGCGAGAATGACAGACGAAGAAACACGTCCATTGATTTGTCAATCTTCACGAGCTAAAAATGAGTGTTGTGACACTAAAACTTCCTATCAAATACGGTGAATTACAAAATGTCATTTTAATCGCATTACATCTGTTAATTCTGTTTATATTTTTTCTATAATAAATAATTGTTGTTGTTTCAGGCGAAAAAGAAAAAAGGATGAATCGGATCCTTCGCAGGGGAAATCAGGGGTTATGGGCTTGGTGAGTAAAATTATAGTTTTCGTTAATTAACTAATGCTGGTTTCAATTTAATGGCGGGAAAGTGCAAAAAATTGTATTGTTAAGTATATTCTTTCTCTTTTCAAGCATGTAAAATAAAGCACATTAATTTGTTCAATTTATGGCAATCATTAAAACATTAACTGCAATTCCATTAATTCACCTTTCTGTGTTGGCAAAGTGGGTATGAAGATTATATTATTTTTATCAATTAATTCCATTAATTCTAAAGCAAAAAAATTTATGCTTGAAACACTTCTCTATAACAGAAAAATATGGTGGAACCAGTAATGATATATGCACTCATCACACTACTTCAATGAAATCTATATTCATTTGGACAGAACAAATCGCATTCTTTCACTGCATGTTCAACTGTAAGTGTGCAATTTTTCGTGTTTTGTTCAGTTCAGATGTGCCGGCAAAACAGATTTAATTGTGATGTCTGTGGGACTCTTCTTCGCTGTGATCCACGGTTCCAGCTTTCCAATATTAGCGCTAGTTTTTGGACAAATGACCAACACGTTTATTCAGCAAGCAACGCAAGTAATAATATTTATTTATATCTGGTTGGTGGCATTTTAACTGAAAGCGTTGAATATATAGGGGTTTGTAACAGAAAAAAGAGAGGACGGTTTATCGACAAATTTTACCCACACCAAATTTCCTTCGGGGACGATATCTCATTTTGAACTATTAACACAGTTCAACAAAAGGTAACTAAATATTTTTTGTTTGCATTTTTATAAGTGATTAAAATAATTTCATTTGCTGCTAGTGATCTGCACACGTGGAGGAACCAGCCACTAACTCCAGAGCAGTTCACGTCCTACATGTCAATATTTGCCTTGTATTACGTGTTTATCGGCGTCGGAGTTCTTGTTGCGGCATTTATGCAGGTTTTCAATCGCTGCGAAACAATTTTATTGATTTAACTGACACTATCTTCTTGAAGACTCTGTGTTGGGAGTTGGCGTGTGAGAAGCAAGTATATCGCCTACGTCAGATGTTTTTCGCGCAAATCTTGCGACAGGACATCACCTGGTTTGACAGAAATCAGTCTGGTGACCTCGCAAGCAAACTCTCGGAGTGAGTTAAAAAAATGTTGTTTCAACTGCCTGACTTGTTCATTTCAGCGACATGGAGCGAATACGAGAAGGGTTGGGCAGCAAATTCTCCATGGTGGTGCAGTACATGTCTACGTTTGTTGCCGGATTGATCGTGGGTCTTTTTGCTAACTGGAGACTCACGCTGGTCATTCTGTCCGTGGCACCGATTTTAATTGGAACATCTGGCTACATGGCTAAGGTGCAAAAATAAATATTTGAATTATTTAAATATTTTTGTTAATTTTATATACAATATTATTAAATTTAATAAAACGCGATAAAATTGGCCCACAGATAGCTGCCGCGTCAGCAGCACGAGAGCAGCTAAAATATGGAATCGCGGGTGGCATCGCGGAGGAAGTTCTAACCAGCATTAAAACAGTTGCAGCGTTTGGTGGGCAGGCCAAAGAAGTGGAACGGTAAGGATTACTCTGAAAAATCAGTTGGTTGCATGGTCTTCAAAATTTAAACGAGAATACGCGCTATAAAAAGAAAATGCTCCTTTCCGCGAAACTCGAACAAAGAAATGTCGTTAAAATCACAATAAAACGTTCGTCTAGCGCGAATCGTTTGTCGGTCAGACAGTAATAAAAATTTCTGCAAGCGCAGCTACAAAGAAGCTTTGGAGGAAGGTCGGTGGATCGCGATGAAGAAGTATTACGTGTTGGCGGTCGGCATGGCTGTCGTCTTCTTCATCACCTACGGCGCCTACGGTCTCGCATTTTGGTATGGCGCGCGCCTCATTGGCGCGGAAATCTGCACGCCCGGCAGTGTTTTCACGGTATTCTAATTTGCATAAAATATATAACGCATGAGGGTAATACACTTACTACTGTTTTAATTTTCTTAATATCCGATCACTGCAATGTATATATAACTTAAATTCTCAAATTTACTATTTTTAATCATTTTCTTTAAAGAAAGGGAAAAGTAAATTGTAATGCAAAATGCTCTACTCCTCAGGTGTTTTTCAGCGTTATGACCGGCGCCTTTTCGCTGGGCAACGCTCTTCCATTTGTAAACGCAGTTAGTTCAGCCGTTGGTGCCGCGTCAACGATTTTCGCCATAGTGGACCGGGTGCCTGACATTGATGCTCTGGACCCAACAGGTCTGCGGCCAAAACACATTAAAGGAAAAATCCAGTTTCACAATGTATTTTTCACATATCCCACAAGGCCTGAGGTTCAGGTAATATTTTTGGCGAAGCATAAAAAAGATAAATATTAAGTCTTGGTATTACAGGTTTTGAAAGAATTTAATTTAGTAATAGAGCCAGGGAACAGAGTTGCCCTAGTCGGTTCCAGCGGCGCTGGCAAAAGCACAGTTGTGTCTCTCCTACAGCGCTTTTACGATCCTGACCAAGGCGAAGTACGCGTTCTTGCATTTCATTTGCTCCTCTCTAATTTGTACTGTCTTAAATTTATTAAGATCTTGCTCGACGACGTGGACGTAAAACTAGTTAACGTGAAGTGGCTCCGAGCGCAAATAGGCGTTGTTTCGCAGGAGCCAGTTTTGTTTGGCACCACCATCTGCGACAACATCAGATACGGCCACGATAAGGTTAGCTATGAGGAGGTAATCAGAGCTGCAAAATTGGCTAACGCTCACGGATTCATATCCATGCTGCCACAAGTAAGTGAAATAAAAATTACACACCTGCGACTTTAAAACTTGTAAAATACTTGATTTAAAAATTGAATCGCGCTACTGCATATAGTGTGAAACGAGCAATTTTTTATAAGAAAGAAGTGCTTCTCTAAATTTAGTGTCACTTGGAATAAATGTTGTGATGCCCTGATAAAATTTTCAACACAGAAATACGACACGCTGGTCGGGGAGCGTGGCGCTCAACTGTCTGGAGGCCAGAAGCAGCGAATTGCCATTGCCAGAGCCATAGTGAGAGATCCAAAAATTTTACTCTTGGACGAAGCCACTTCTGCACTCGACACGCAGAGTGAATCTGTCGTACAGGAAGCACTCGAGAAAGTATAGTAGCCTAAAAATCACCTTTTAAGTGCATCATTCAAATTCAAATTGTTCTAGGCAATGGAAGGGCGAACAACGGTGATTGTGGCTCACAGGCTTTCGACTATTAGGAACGCCAACATTATTTACGCAATGAGGGTGGGTTTAAACTGCCGATATACGTAATGGTTCGACATTTTTTTTTTAATATTTCAGAATGGGGAGATTGCTGAGTGGGGCGATCACGAGGAGCTGATGATGAGCAGAGGTCTTTACTACAGCTTGGTTACCCTTCAAACAACGCACAGCGCAGATGAATCGGAATTTTATGAGTCTGAATATGAGCAGGATTTTTCTGAGGATGGCAACAAGTACTTGAAGATAACTTTTGGTCACTTTTTTATTTAAATTTTTTCCTTAGTGATATTTATTTATCAAACAAACCAATGCTGGCAAATGACAAGCCACAGACTGTGAAGATTCAAAATAAGAGCCTTTCTACACTCTCCATTACCTCTTACAATGAGACTGAGATGGAAATGGCAACTCCAAAAGAGCCGTTTTTCAACACTAGCAATATTTCTTTGAGACTGATAAGACTGAATAGCCCAGAATGGCGCTGGCTAGTGCTTGGGCTCATCGGCTGCACCATTTTTGGATCTGTGATGCCCGTGTTTGCTTTTTTCTACGGGGAAATTTTTGCCGTAACATCAAAATTTCTATTAAAATTTAATAAAAAATAATATTTTTCCGTCATGCAGACATTTACTTTGGTGGGAGATGAGCTGCACGCAGCAGCCGAATTTTGGACATTTATGTTCCTCGCACTGGCAGTAGGATCTGCTTTCAGTTTTTGGCTTCAGGTGAGACTCTAAATCGATATCGCTCTCCTTCTAAATATTTTTTTTTCATAGACTGTTGGCATGACGAGTGCAGCAGAAAAGTTACTGGTAAGACTGCGCCTGATGGCATTCACTAACATTTTGAGACAAGCTGTTGGCTGGTTCGACTTAGAGCAAAATTCCGCGGGAAGACTGGTAACTAGACTTGCGAGAGATGCGCCACTGGTGAAAGGGGTGAGGGATGATGGCAGCGAACAAAAGGCCCTAATTGCAAGAGCACTTTCCCTCCAGGCTTCCGGACTGCGCGCTGGAATGGTGCTGAGCGCACTCGTAACCTTGGTGGCTGCTCTGATTATAGCTGTGATTAACGGGTGGAAACTGGCTCTGCTTCTGCTGTTCGCGGTTCCCTTGCTTATCATGTCTTCCTACCAGCAAACAATGCTCCTCAGGAGACACCAACGGAGGGATGCCGACTTGTTCGACCAAGCAGGAAGAGTAATTTCATGATCTTTGTCGAAATTTATTTTTAAAGTCTGATTATTTTAAGATCGCCACTGAAAGCGTTCAAAATGTGCGAACGGTCCAATCTCTTGGCAAGGAAAGACTATTTTTCAATAAATACGTGAAAAATTTGGAGGCACCATTCCGGTACAAAATTTGAATTAATATTCGGTTTAAAACTTCACGAATTTCATAGGGAGGCAAGAAAACAGGCATTATTGTACGCCATGGTATTTTCATTTTCTCAAGCCGTCATTTACTTGATGTATGCTGGAGCATTCCGATACGGCGCCTATTTGATTGAAATTGGAGATATGATTCCTACTGACGTTTACAGGTCGGTGATTCTAATTTTCCTCTATTATTTTTATCGAATCAATAATTTTCCAGAGTATTTTTCGCACTGGCGTTTTGTGCAACTTCTGTGGGCCAAACTTCGGCTTATTTGCAGGACTACACAAAGGCAAAGCACTCAGCAAGTTTAATGTTTGAATTGATTGAGCAGCAGCCAGAAATTGACGGGGCCGCCACTGCTGGAGCTCGACCAGTTAAAGCCCAGGAATTGCGTGTTGCCAGTATTAAAGGAATAAAATAATTGCAGGATATTAAAGGAGACGTCGAGTTTCGGGAAGTGCGATTTCGATACCCAAGCCGCCCTGCTGTGCCTGTGCTCCGCGGTCTCAGTTTCAAGGTCAAGAGGGGTCAAACTTTGGCCCTTGTCGGTGCGTCGGGTTGCGGCAAGAGTACAGCAATTGCCCTGCTTGAGAGATTTTACGACCCTCTTGAAGGGCAAATTGTAATTTTGAGAAGAACAGTAATATTTAAATGAAAGCTTATCGTTTTAACTTCAGCTGGTGGACGGATTTGACATCAGGACGCTAAATCTGTCTTACATGAGGTCCAAAATCGGAATTGTGACCCAGGAGCCGGTTTTGTTTGACTGCTCAATCAGGGACAACATTGCTTATGCGGCTGTTACGTTTGTCACAGACAGTGACATCGTACAAGCTGCAAAAATTGCCAACATTCACAAATTTATATCGACTCTGCCCCAAGTAAATATTCAATTAAATTGAAACTAAATAATTCCAATAATACCTGCAGGGATATGACACGTTAGTCGGTGAACGAGGAACACAGTTGTCAGGAGGCCAGAAACAGCGTGTGGCGATTGCTCGGGCGCTCATTAGAGATCCAAAAATTTTGCTGCTTGATGAGGCGACGTCAGCATTGGACACAGAGAGTGAAAAGGTGTGTTTTGGCTAAAGTATTGATGCAGCTGACAGTGAGAGAAAAATATATCTGCAGGTGGTGCAAGAGGCGCTTGACAAAGCCAGAATGGGCCGCACATGCATAGTGGTTGCGCACAGATTATCAACAATAAAAAACGCAGACTGCATTGCTGTGATCCACCAAGGGAAAGTGGCAGAGGTGGGAACTCACGAAGAGCTAAGAGCAAAAAGGGGCAGATACTTTGCACTGACGCAAGGACAGAAATTGTGAATTTTGAAAGGAAATAACTATATTTTTAAGCTTTATAACTAGAAAAATAAACATTTTATTGCTACGATGACCGATTGAGCCTGCCAAATGATTTCAAAACGAGTATTTTAAAAGACTGCAGCATCAGACCGATATTTTTCTTGTACCATTCTGCGTTGTATTTGACGTGCACTTGCCAGTTGTTGTCGAGGAATCGCTTGTAAAATACAGACATCTCATCTGCACTCAGAGGATCATTATTGCCCTTTTTCCTTTGCTCATTTTCAATAAAATCATTTCTCTCCTGAAAAGTACAAAGCTAGTAAACGAAAAAAAACATTTTCGATAGTTCATCACGTACTTTTATAAACTTTGTGTTGTGGTTACTCCAGAAATCTTGATTCCACTGCAAAACTTGCTGTCTCGTCAGCCTGTATTCCTTTTCCACTGGCGACTCGTTTGCTGGTATGTGAAACCTGATGGGCCGAATGTTTGAGACTTTGTCTGGGGGGCCAACCATGTCCTTCTCGCCAACAGCTTGTATAACGAAGCTGCTGCCATCCGCATGTTTACTTGAAGAGTTTGGACCAGTAGCGGCAGCTCGTTTCAACAACGCTGACAATGAGCAGGAGGGATTCTGAAATAAATTAAACATAAGCTAGTGACTTAAAAATTCTATATAAAATATTCAAGAGAAATTTGTTTCATCTTTAATGAAATATAAAATGAATTATGAACTTCCATAATAATAAAGATTATTCTGTAGCAGTGGAAAAAAATAACACGGATTTGCATAAAATTATACATTTTTCTTTAAAAAAAAACGTACCAAATCTGCCGTTCTCATTGAAATTTGCCGCAGTCGATACATTGCAACGATCCACCAAACGCAAATGTCTATACAACCAGCGACCCTGGACACCACTGCACTGTTATTCAGATTGTTGTCAGAACAGGCAGAACAGCCAGCTGAGCCACTGCCACTAGCCAGCTGTGGGGGCGCGGTTTCAAACAAAAGCGACGCCCCACTCGAAACATCTCCAGTTTGCTGATAAATTTCCGAGTTTGTTTCTCTTCATGGATGAATGAATTGATATTTCGTGTCAGCGTTTGCGTCGATTCCGAAACAAAACACATGACTGCCCTGACTGCAAGATAAATTGAGTTTACTCGCTGGCGCCAACGATGAATTTGAAGAGTATGATCATAAATGACAGATCACCTTTGTTTAAATAATATGTTTTGCTACCACAACCACAGCACGAAAAAAATTTGCTTAGTATGATTATTTTTGCAGATTGATCGGTGGGACCATGGAGAATGATGACGTGAAACAATCGCTGAGAAAGTTTTTGTTCATCCCGGAGAGATACACCAAAGCTGCTAAAAATGACAATCAAATAGTTGCTGTGGTACATCGCTCTTGGCTGAGGTTTGATATAAAAAAGTCTCACAATATTTTAATTCTACTCCTTAAAATTTATGACTGTTGCAGTTCACTTGTGCAAAAGGGGCGCCCAGACATATTCAAATATCATGAGAAACTGACTGATTATGAAGTGGATTTATTTTTGAAACTAGGAGAGCCTTTTGAGCCAGCTTGGCAGCTTGTATTAATTACTGTAAATCGCCCAACCTTCTTATCTGAAATAGAAAACAATGTTTAATCAATTGAATTAAAGGTTCTTCAACTTGAACCAGATGAAAATGTTTACCCTCTGCCTCGACCGAGACAAGCAAATTTGGTTTCCTGGGATGCGCTTAATTTGACATACTCACAACTCCTGCACTACATTGCAGACACCAACTATAAAAACTCATGGAAAGAGGCGTTCAAGAAATATTCATGTATGCTACAATTGAAAATAATTTACTGAGTTTCTAAAATAATGGTTTAGGTCTGCCAGATACCAAATCCGCACAAAAAGTTCCGCTGGTTTCAATGCGCGCAGTCATCCTGGAAGCTATCAAACGATTATTCTCTTGTCCGGTGATAAACCTTGATACTCAAGAAGTGTTTACCGCTCCCAAAGACAGATACAATACTCATCCGAACTGCCTGCCAGCCATCTGTGCCGCCTTCACCTCTGATCACATCTTTCTTCTCCAAAATTACATTCCACATTCGTTGTTTGACTGCGTTACCTTCAGCCCTGCTGTACTCAACTTGGCAAGGTCGAGGTCACTATTTCTCATATACCAAATACTGCAGCTGCTTAGAGATTCATATGACAAAGGAGTTGCTCTCGGAGGGATTAGTTTGAATGATGTGCTGATCACTCCAAGTTTATGGGTCACTGTAGTTCCAAAACTGGAGGAAAACTTGATTTACCCCAAAGAAATGCTGTCAGGTCAGTTCCTCAACAAACTGAAAATTCTTTTTAAAAATATCCATTTCAGAGGAAATTTCAGATGTGGCTGTTCACTGTGAAAAGAAGCCAGATGCATCGCTGAGCAAACTCTTGGATTTATGGGTTCGAGGGCAGTTGTCCAACTTTGACTATCTGATAGCCCTGAATCGCCTTGCTGGAAGAAGATTTGGTCATCCAAGTCACCATTTTGTCCTGCCATGGGTGACAGACTTTTCCTCCTCGCATGGAGGATGGCGAGATCTTACCAAATCCAAATTCCGACTGAACAAAGGGGATCGCCAATTGGATCTCACTTTTGAGACAGCTACCGGACTGCAAAATTGTGATTCATCTCCATTACAGGTATGTTACCATTTCAGAGGTCAGGCAGGACATACTAGACACCTTAATGTTATCTAATCATCAGAGATCTTATTTCTTAATCAGGAAAAATAAATAATAGACATGGAGATTTTAAAAGACAATGATAATGTATAGAATTAATCCTGGCATTCATTTTCTGCAACTAGTAACTCGTTATTTTCCTGAAGTTAAATCCACGGTATATATTTTTGTAGTTTAAATAGTGCAGATGAGGCTGAATTTGCTGCAATCTGGTACAAAAACAAAGAAAACAAATTTTCACTCTTGCCGCTAATTCTGGTTTAAATACACATTCTGTAGTGCTGTTTTTCAAAAATAGTTGTACAAATTTTTATTTTAAATAATGTCATTGAGTTGGTTTACAAATGATGTGGTACGTACAACACTTACTTTCAGATACCTCACCACGTGTCAGACTTCCTATCAGAGATTACATATTTTGTCTACTTAGCTAGAAGAACCCCAAAATCGCTTCTTTGCAAATACGTGAGACCCAATTGGGTGCCTGCTGAGTATCCTAGCTCCATTCAAAGGATGCAAGAGTGGACTCCTGATGAGTGTATTCCAGAGTTCTACACGAATCCCAATGTTTTTAAGGTTGGGAAATATAATATTCCAATGCTCCAGTTTGATTGACATTAATTGCTTTTTCAGTCAATTCACGAAGACCTTCCAGATTTGGAGATTCCATCTTGGGCCACATCTCCAGAGCACTTTATTGAAAAGCACCGACAAGCTTTAGAAAGTGTGTACGTCAGTGAAAAACTTCATCATTGGATCGATCTCACTTTTGGCTACAAACTGAGTGGATCAGCCGCCATCAAGTCAAAAAACGTGTGTCTCTACCTGGTGGACAACCACACCAACATCTCTGGGAGTGGGGCCGTTCAGCTCTTTACCCAGCCACATCCTCACCGAACGACCCCCAATCCTTACATGGATAAAATTGCACCAAAGATTGCTTTCCCATCAAGCAAGAGGAGTAATAAAAATAATTCAATTGTTAACTCAATTTTAACTCTTTCTGTATGACAGGACTAGAGAGCACATTACCCTGCATACTGTCTCCTGCTGTTTCTACTCCTGATAAAATTGATGAATCCAGCGAATCTCTGAGTGATCAAGTTGGAGAAGAATCTCACCCTCTGGAAGGCCCCAAAACATTGCCTAAAATTAAATACACTGTCTCGGCTGAGGATGCTGTAAAAGCTATCCACTTGCCCAAGGATTATGGGATTGTTTCCAGCCTGCAAGCAGTTGAGAACCTCTCCAATTTTTCATTAGAAGTTCTTCATGAAATGCCAAGAGCTGATAACTATGGTCAGCGTCAGTTGTCTTCCCATTACAAGAAAGCAATAGCTGAATCCAGGGTTAAGGAGATGCAAACTCTTGGTTGCTTAATTGTGGAGATTTATTTGTCCTCCAAGTTGAGAGCAGCAGATCTGGTGCATTATGACTTTGCAGCCAGACTAGAGAGGTGTTTGAAAGTGGTGGAAAAAGAGTGGAGGGATTTGCCTTGCGCAGTGAAGAAAGTTACCTGTGTGCTTCTGGAGTTAGACGAAAGCGGCAGAAAAATTTCTAGTCACAGTCCAGATTTCTACCAACCAATTTCTCCTATGGGTCTTCCACCCCCGTCCGCGCATCAGCTGCTGCAGCCATTGCTTTCTTCAGTTATACCATTTCCAGAATATTTTGGACCACTTTACAAATTGTTAGCGGAGATTCACAACTTGGAAAGGAGCTCCGATGAAACTTCTGAGCTCCAAGTCAACATTCTTAATTCAGGACTACCCAGTCTGCTTCCCAAGATGGACGAGGACGGTCTGGACTTGCTGGTTCCTCACGTTGTACGCCTTCTGAAAAGCGAATCGGCCACCAACGCTGCCTGGAGACTTTTCGATCCATTGGCCAAAGCCCTCGGTCCGAATAGGGCTGCAAAAGAACTCTTGGACCCGATATCCGACTTGATGGACAGTGGCGGAGCGACCAGAGCAAAGCTGTATCACAGGAGTTTCCTCCTGAAGCTGATGGTCAGATTTGGCCTGAGGGCATTTATCAACAACTTCATCAAATCCTTAGTCGAGGCGGTCGGTGGCTACAAAGATCAGCAGTGCAAGACTCCTACCCTTGAAGCGGAACGGAGAAAATCAGACACACTGAACGTGGTGGAAAACTTCAATCTCTGCGACAACGAAGCTGGAATATTGTCGCCATTGGACGAAGACTCATCGGCAGACTCTGATAAAGTGATAACTGAGCAAGAAATAGTGCCTGGTAAAAAGGAGGAAGGATCAGACGTTGAGAATGAACCTGGTATTTGTTTCTAATCTCAAGCTAGTTAACAACTAATAAGTTAATTTTCAGAGGTGTTCGTTCTTGAGAATGAGGGTGATGAAAATGACCCTGCTAACTCAGTCACATCTCCAGCTGTGGCCCTTGATCTGATGGCTCAGTTAGAAATTGACATGGATCAAGAGCCTGAAGGAGTAGCCCAGAGTGGAGATATAGAGGAGCCAAAGACCGCTACTCCAAATTTGGAGCCTGAAGAAGCGGCGGCTGCCACTCCGGTTCAAACTGAATGGCGTCCACCGCGCAGACCGAACACGGCCACCGAATTTCCTGTATCTGAGGAGAGCGCAGAATCTTTGCTTTGGTTGGCACACAGATTGGGACCAGTGTTGACAGCTCGCCATTTGTCGAGAAACCTGCTTAGGATGCTGTCTCTTTGTTACCTGGGCGAGTCCAGCTTGGCTCCCAGCAAAGGCCAAGAGTCCTCTGAGTCCTGCTGCCAAGGTAAAACAATATTTACTAATAATTGAACATCAATCTTTCAAACTACTATTAAATTCTCCTTGCGATCTGTAGCAATCCCTGGAATGAAGCTGGTAGGCGATGTAAACTCTGCTCGAGTTTTATCTTGCTTGGCTGAAATTGCTGGTAATGTTTCAAATTTTTTACAGGTTGAAGAAAAATATAACTATCCCTTCATTTTGCAGCAATCTATGGAGAGCAGCTGGTGGTTGTTCAGTATTTTGGACATATGACTGAGTTGATTGCTCTCTGCAAAAGGAAACTCACATTGAATATGGAGGCAGGCTTGATTGGCTGTCTTTGCCTGATGTGCAGCATTGTTCCTTACCTGTCAGATGCGACCCTAATGGAGCAGATTTCGGATATCCTCAAGAACATTTTGCACCCTGCCGTTAGATTGGTGGCCACGTCCCGCGCGCCGTTTCCAAGTGGGATCACCGCCAGACGGGCTTTGGCCTACAAACTTCTGGAGGCTCTCTACATGATTGCCATGAGAATTGGCTCCGACATGACTAGAGTACACCTCTCAGTCACTCTCCAAAGATATTTTCTTGCGTTTGACAAGGCCTACGACATGATTGACGCTGAAAGTGGCTTTTTGGAGGTGCGAAGAGATAATGGAGAATTGCTGAAGGGCTCTCCTTTACAAATTTCACAGGTAAGACAAACTATTGTGTATTTTAACTTGTCAAATTGCAACACTAGTGCAGTTTCTTTAGCAAATCGCAGTCACTGCAATATTTTCTATTCTTGACGGTGCTGGTGATATTTTTCTAGCCCATTTGTTATGGGGTCTAAAAATCATTTTTTTTTATCCCTTCGCATTTCTGATGGTAAATTTAACGTCGTTTTTTTTCTTAGGGTATTCAAAATATATTTCAGTATCCCATGCTGTACCTTAATATTTTCTGTGCTCAATAAGATTTTTTTAAGGATATTTGCGTCAATATTCTTCCTTTGATGGCTAAATATGAAAGCTCTGACCATATTAAATATTTTTCCATTCCAGGTCATGGTATACGAATCAATTGACTCTTTTTCACCGCCAGCCCCCATTCAAGAGGCAGCAAATGAGTTCCGCATGAAAGCCTTGCACGAAATCAAAGCCGTGTTCAATGAAAAACTTGCGCACTGTATTTACATTCCGTTTTACCGGCTCCTTGGCGAAACCTTAATGGAAAAGATATTGAAAAACGAGTCGTTGGTGCGTGATCTCTGCTACCAGTATGAGCAGATGACACCCCGTCTGAATCAGTGCCAAGGCGCTGGAAGCCTGGTGTACCTCTCCGACCTGCTGCCTCCCGAGGAGAATCTGATTGGCACCTCTAGCAGTTTTGGCACTAACGTGTCTGTGATCGGCAACCGAATCGAGCTGCAGCGGCCAGACATTCCCTCGACCCTTCCAAGCCCGGGCTTCAAGAACTTGGACGAGGTGTCCAATATTATCAGCAAGCGGATGGAGAACACCAGCCGGCACCTGCGGGGCAACTGGCTCGCCTACTGGGACCACGAAATCGGCCGCTCGGACAAGGACAACAAGTTCAACTTCAAGCAGATAAAACTGCAGCAGTTCACGGGACACTCGCACAGCGTACGCGCCCTGCTGGTGCTGGACAACGAGAACAGTTTCATCAGTGGCAGCCGCGACAAGAGCGTGAAACTGTGGTCCCTGCGAAGCCAGGGCGACGGCACCACCGCCTCCACCTGCAGGTGGTCTTACAACCATCACCGCAAGTCGGTGTTGGCCATCGCCTATGTTGAGCCCGTTGGGTTAGTGGCCTCGTGCGACTCGGTTGTGCACCTTTGGGACCCTTTCATGGGGGCGACCGTCGCGATACTCGATGGAGCGAGCCGCGTGAGCAACGCGCCCGTCAACGTGCTTCACGCAATGCCTGCGCCAAGCTGCTCTGTTTTGGCCGCAACCACTGACGCGACCTTGAAGGTCATCGATGTCAGGACTGCTGAATATGTCATTGAGATGAAGGTTAGTTGGAAAATATTTCTAAAATCTGTGTGTTGTAAGAAAGTCATTTAATGATGACAGCTTGAAATATTTTATTAATCAAAATTTGAAAAACACTTGAAAGTTTATTGTTTTAATTTGCAATTGCCCTTTTTACTTGTCAAAAATCAGGGTTATTGATGGATAAGCTTATGAGAAAATTTACTTTAGACAATGCAAATTAACTAGGGAACCCTGCATTCTATCCGCTCCGACACGCAAAGCTTTTCCTTAAATGTGTTCACTTTTGTGCTGTTTACATGGACCACCAGTCCAAAGTTTTCAATCGAGCATTGTTTTCCAGTTACGTAATCCAGAGTCCCCTTGTAAAGTTTTGTTTTGTGGTATGCGTGGTATATTAATTGTATTTCTCATAGACAATTTTCAATTATTTAAAATTCAGACCAGACAATTATTTTGTTAACTAAATAAGTATCACTTCAATGTATGACAAGTTATTAATCATTGTTCCTATTTGCTTTTCATTTAACCAAAGTACAAAAAACGAGTTTTCTGGTATTTAATTGCTTGAAAAAAAAAACAGCTCCACGTAAGTATGAATGACCGTGCAATCACTGAAAAATTGAATTTTTTAAATGACTATTTTTTTAATTAACTTAACTGGAAAAATATTCTCAATACTCTATGAATCTATTTATTTGCTCCAGGTAGCGAACGCTGCTGGCGGGCTGATTCGGTGCATTTCCGTCTGCAGTAACGGCCACACGATTGCTGTCGGACAGTCCTCAGGTCACTTGTCGCTGCTTGACATCCGCACCGGCATGATTCTGGCCTCGTGGAAGGGTCACGAGGGGGAAGTGCTTCAACTAGCCGCTTTCCCTGGATCGACCGTGGTCAGCTCCTCTCTGGACCAGACGGTGGCAGCTTGGAGCTCGGAAAACGGCAGCCTCAGGTGCGTGCTGAAAGGTCAGACCGAGCCTGTCCACTGTCTGAATGCGTACAATATGGAACTCATTTCGGGCACAACCGCCAACCGAATTGGCGTTCACACTGCCGTTGGCGAGCAGGCCTCCTTTTCGTCAAATAGACTGCGCAGTGACACCTTCAAAGGAGTCCTTACCGCCCTTGCGGTTCTGCCCCTGAACAGGCTTTTGCTGCTCGGCTCGGATGCGGGGCACATCAGTCTTCTATGCTAGTCGAATTATATGCTTAGCACAACCAAACATTCCACTGTACTCAATCATTTTTAATGTCTGAATTTGCAAAATGCTGTTTGTAGACACGTTTGATATAAGTACAATCATATTTTCTTTGGTTCTATTCTTGAAAAAATAAAAATCCCATTTAAATGAAGACATTATGTTTTATTCAGGTCATTTCGGAAAATAATTAAAACAATTAAACAATCTTTAACCATTTTTATTCCCATGAAAGTATTACAATATCAATATATAATAATATATAGATCTTCTCAAGTGTACGTTATGGATTAGGAATAGCTTATGCACTGAATTAAAAACATTTTATTGGCAACATACGCAATGCACTTTTCACACGCCACTTATAAAAATTTGCCACGACATCCTAGAGAGCACAATTAAAATCGTCTCAAAATGTTACAAGTACAAAAAATGTTCAAACAAAGCAAACTCTCTACAACGCAAGAAATAGAAACCTTTTTGGCACGTTTCCGCGAATGAAATTGAAGCTTCTAGAAAAAGCAGCCCAGGAGTCGGCCTGAAGAAATTTCACTTGAATAAGACGTGTATATTTTTCCTACTATGTTATAATCAAAACTCCTTGAATTTTCCTATTCATTCCTAGGTGCCGTAATAAGTGTGCCTACTTAAATCCATGCAGCCTAACGAGTTGTTCCGCACTATGCCAGATCTAAATTTAAGTAAATGCAAGAACAAATTGAATATTTCGTGGCGCTGGAAGCATAATTTAAACATTATATATCAATTAAATTAATTGAGACAAAATTGCCAGTACATCTCATAAAGGCAGCGAGAGACCAAGTAATTCAGTGCATTCTCAATAAAAGGAGTGGGTTAAGTTGCTTGATTTGGTTTCAAGATACATTTAAGTTGGTCCATAAATATTCAATACTCCAGTGGATTTAAGTTTATAGCTTTGGGAAAAATTGTGCTTGGTTTAGTGTTGCTAAAGACAGAGGATTGTTAAGGATTTCTCAAAAGATTTAAATATTTCTCAGGTAGCATTATTATTAAACAGACTTTTCAATAGAAACTATGAAGAGCTATGAAATCAAATGAGATTTGCTACAAAAATTCGTGATCATCTCCAAAAGAAAGAATGTGTGAGGAGTGTGTGATAAATTAGAATTGATGACGAGGCCTTCTGAGCGAATGATTATAGTTTTGTGCGTCTCATTTTAGAAGGCTACGCTTTCTGTAACGTTAATCTCAAACTCAACGTGACGATCGCTCCAGAATAGAGCAAACCAATCTCGAACTCAATGCCAAACTACGCACCTAGAGTTCCTCTCTGAAATAAAAATCGACAAAATTGCAGTATGATTTTACAACCGGCGTGCCTTGCAAGCTCACCGGGTTGCATGCCTAGGAAATCAGCAGGCGCCAATCGAAATTTCGCTCTCGTTACAAGTTAAATAACAGCGCTAACACACACAGCTAACTTTTGAACGGGCCGACTGTTGTCCGAACTAGCCAAACCGATCCGCCGGGATGGTTTGCGAAATTCAGACAATACGGTCCTGGTTGCAACGCCCGGTCGTACTGGCAGACCCTCTGGGCGTCGTCGCGAATTGATCTACTTTGGCAAAGCACATCCTGAGTTTGTCCTAACCAGTGAATATTGACAAAAGAAATCGATCAAACACAGATTTCCACGTAATTTTGCGGTTATTCACGTACAATTTTTTCTCTTAAATTTTCATGGACACACCACGTATTTCTTCTCATTTAACCGTCGTATTCCAAAATAATTTTCACTGTCGTTTTGTTACATATTCTCTGAGCAATTAATTCATATTCTGCTGTTTTTGTGATGATTCCGAGGGTCGAGTTACGTGTTTTAAATCGCGGGTAAGCTCTTCGGTTGTGATTTGTGACCTTCCTTAAAGCTTTGAACGTCCCCGACTAGGAGACAGACCCAAAATTTTCATCTAGTACAAAATAAACTTCGCCAGCCAATTTTGGAACGCGACTACATTTATAAAACACAGAAATATTATGTTACCTGTGTAAACGCTATTGTACATACACACTTTGGATACCATGAAAAGAAAATAATAATTTTGATTGAGGAAAAGTAAGTTTTTTAAAGACTATACATAGCATTTTTCGTATTTTTATACAGATTTCTTATGTGAATTGTGTGTTGTTTCAAGATTTTCGACACCAGGTACTTTTTCTGAACTTTACAATAGACACTTTAGCGATAGGCTAGAGAATATTTACTACAATTCATAATCAACAAACAGCCTGTTGAAAGTTCCCATTCAACAAATCAACTTTGCCATTTCACATTTTTTCGTTTCTTGTTAATGTTTGACGGTTACGTGATAGTTTGAAAGTGTGTGTGTGAAGACGCTTTAAACAGACATTTAATTTTTATCCATTAAGCTTTAACATTTAATTATATTTTAGTTCCATATTTTAAAGACAGCAATACTGCGTTAGAGAGAAGGTTGAGAGTAAGTTTAGGGTGTGCAATTTGAAAATTGACCAAAACTATTCATGCGGCTCGATATCAGGGAAAAAACGAAAAAAAAATCCAAAGCTCATTTAGATTGCAAGCACAAATACAAAAAAGGAATAGAGTTAAACCGCATTGTCTCCAACATACAGGATCGATTTAATGTACAAAATTGTATTCAAATCTTTTGTGCAAGGAAAAATTCGCTGAACCCTTGGAAATGGGCCGAGGGGATGAGTTCCGCGTTAATTCCCGTCTGCTGCAACACCACACAGAACTGCGCGTGTTATGTTATATTTATTTCAAGTTAAAATATCATATTTAAATGCTCCGTTTAAAATTGGCCGCCAGCAACTTGATTTCGCGTGGCGGCGAGAGGTTTTTTGCGAGTCCACGCTGCGCACTTGTCACGGCGCGCAGAGGCTGCGAGCTAGCGAGAGAAAAGCGGCGGCCGAGCGTAACCCAGCACCAGAGGATCTACGTTTTGGCCAGCGACGGCCTCTTGTGCAGGTGGTCGTTCTCGGACGGCGACTTGACCGTCGACACGAGCGTGTCTTTGCTGCTGTGCGGCTCGATCTCGATGCTGACGCTCTGGCTCTGCGTGAGGGTGGCACCGTTGCGGCCCGTCGGCGCCACCACCACGTCAGCGTCCGCACGCTCCTCGGCAGACGGCATCTCCTGGATGATGTCGTGCGACGCCCTATGCGCCTGTGAGTGGTGATGGTGGTGCTGGTGCGGCTGCGCGGGCGTGCTCGAGTTGCTGCCGTTCTGCGCAGCCGCTGCCTTTGTCAGCGCCAGCGCCGCCGACTCCTCCTTGCGCAGGCGCCGCAGCCGGGCCCGTCGTTTGTGCAGACACCGTCTGATCGGCGACATCACGCACCGCGCCATCAACAACAGCGTCCCGAGGCCCAGCAGCAGGCTGCCCGCGCCCAGGATGTAGAATCTGAAATTAACACGTATTTTTGGGGGTGATAAGTCTCAGAGAACTTGAGTGGTTTGTAATTAGTTCGGTTAGAGTTATGGTAGTTTTGGTATAACAGCAATTTGTTCTCTGTAAACAAAATTACACTTTAAAATTTTTTAAATACTTGTTAAATTATATTCTTTGAACCAAGAGTTGTTGAGTTGATTCATTTTAAACTGATGAATATTTTCAAAAAATAGCTTGGGAAATTAGTATAAAAACCAATGAATCTAATTTTAATTTTCTCTTGCGTTTATTTTTTTAAATGGTAGCAGTTCGAATTGTTTAAAATATGTTCATATTGAATTATTGATACCTGTGATCGCTGGCGTCGGCGCCCGGTTTGAGCTGGACGAGACCGACGATGAGGAGGATGATGCCGAGGAGGAAGGAGACGACGATGACGTGCAGGGTGGACACCCTGGCGCACACGTAAAACTCCTCAGTCTGCGGCGAGTCGATGCCGTGCGGCGGCGTCGTCACGATCGGGCTGTTGGCGCTGCCCGGACTCGGGCTGCCTCCTCTGCTGGGGCAGGGCGAGCTCGTGCGCGACGACGAGGTGGCCTGCTTGTTAGCATAGTTGGCCAGGTAGAGGTGGCCAGGGCGCGTCTTCTTCTTCTCCTGCTTGCGCCTCTCATGCCTCACGGCAACTGCTGGCATGGCACCAATCATCGTCACTCCTGCAATTCGAGCAAAAGTATGCCATCGAGCATGCAGTCAGACATTCAATCACGACCACCACGGGGAGGCATCGGCAGGGCTCGGAGGCTTGCAAGGCTTTTTGTACAGGGTAACTTTTTACTTCCTTACTTAAGTGAGAGAGTGAGCGTTTTTCAATTTTTAGTTATAATATTTACTTGTTTTTATTCGCGGCTACTTTATTTAGGAATCATTTTTGGGCAGTTATTATATCTCCTAGAAAAAATCTTGGGTGATTTACCTTGGAATCTCTGGGTTCAACAGAAAACTGCAACAAATTCCGCACATTAAAAATGCAATATGCGTCTCTGTTAACTTATGCATGAAAGGAAGAAGAAAATGTACGAGAGTGCCGGAAATTAGCAGAGACGACGCTATTTGAAGACGAAAGTTGAAGAGAGTGCTCTTTGCGTGAAACTACGAAGG
Source organism: Cloeon dipterum (assembly GCF_949628265.1). Taxonomy (NCBI): domain Eukaryota; kingdom Metazoa; phylum Arthropoda; class Insecta; order Ephemeroptera; family Baetidae; genus Cloeon; species Cloeon dipterum. The sequence continues at coordinate 15,101,071 of NC_088788.1, read as the reverse complement.
AGGAGAAGAACCTAAATTAAAGCTCAAGAAAAGTACTTTGGACCAGAAGTAGTTTTTAGCCTCGTAAAATCTCTTCAATGATGCATTTCCTACATAGACCAGCGAGATATTCTGCATTCTTTAACGCTTCTCTGTTTGATTTCCATGAACAATAGAGTATTAACTGCACACTCGGCCGTATAAGATTACTGCCGTATTTATTGATCACATTAATCAGTTTAATTATACGCTCATCGCGTGCTTATGCAATTTAATTACACCGAACGAGCGCTCATCGGCAGAAGCTCTCGCCAGCTCTGGTCCAGAGCATCGCGCGGCTCTCACGTTTCTGTTTAACCAGAAGAGTGTTCGTTCTCGGAGCCTGTTTATTGATCTGCTTTAGTCGGTTAATTTATATTTGGAGGCTTTATGGATGCACCATTAAAATACACAAACACAGGCAAACATTAAGCGTTGGGAGTATAGCATGCTGAGAGAATCATGCGAGGGTTTAGCGAGAAAATTTAATATTCCAGAAGCTGTACTTTATTTGTGCGTCTCTAGGCATGTTTACTGCCTCGAAAGCAGATGAGACCGTCCGGAGTCTGGCTGAAAATGAGTACGTCTGGAAAAAATACACGTTTTTGTGGAGAGTATTTGTCAAATGCTTTATTGGATCGATCAGGGCAAAGAATACAGAAATCATACAAGTGCAAATCGTTTGTGCGGAAATCAAGAAATCGACCGAGTTTTTCTTCCTGATATAGCTAAATGGATAAAATATCTGGTCACACTCCAATTGATTGAATTTAATGTTCGAACCTTAAAAGGCGACTGAGGTTAGTGATTGCCTGAACAGCATAAAAGGGTGTTTTGTACGCGAGTTGCAGATAAAATCCTCTTTTGTTCTAATGCAGCACTAGGGAAATTATTTTCAAAATCAGCACAGCAAACATGAAATTAAATCCTCTATGACAGCATGGGATTCGGTATAGAAAGTGGAAATTTCCTTACCAGCACTTGATCTACCTCTAAAAGAGAAATATGTTTATACGGTCGTGTAAAAGCTGGTGACTACAGCTTAAAACACAAAAATCGGCTATTTTGTGAGATCGAATGCTTTGCATTTTTATAATGTACAAGCGCACATATATACAGCTGTGTGAGTAATAAAATAACATCATTGTATATTTATTTCGCGGTACATAATGTATTTAATATTTGTATGCAAAAACAGTAGAATTCGAGCGAATTATAACTTTCAACTCTTTTATCGCAAAGATATGGTACGATATATTTTTTTAGTAATTTAAAGACTCAAAATTTGCGCAATTTCCGACTGTCATATTGATTCCATCGAAGATAATACATTTAACGAGACGCAGTAGGAGTAGAATTATCCAAATGTAGATATTAATCAAGGGTGACGGTGCGCTGTGATTTTCAATGCGTTTTGAGTGCGGAAGTCATCGCGTCAATATACACGTTAAATAGAAATATCAGTCTTTTAAATACAACATGAGAAGATAATCAGAAAACGTTTTCTCCATCACTTTTCCAAATTGAGACAGTATATTTATATATTCAATGAATGTTTAGCAGACAAATGCACTTGGTACGGATTTCCTTAAAAACTACACTTTCATTGTTTTTTTTAGCAAAAGGAGACTGGTGCTGCCATTTTTATGTAATATTTATTTTACAGTTAGTGAATGCGCTTTGCAAATGCTCTGAACCTTTGTGGATTAAAATACACCGTATTTGAATATCACACGTAAACGTGACAAAAAAGACACTCAGAAAATCAATGACGAAGAAGGGCAGTCCAGCTTGCTACGATTTTAATTCCACAAGGCCTTGTGGAAATCAACCTCTAAGCTAATTTTTCTTGCCACCCAACAAAAATAATTAACAACGAGAAACAGCGAGAGTTTTAAATTGGCACTGAAAGGACTTGAAATATCATTTTGATTGCGCGGAGATTAGAACACCAAACTTGAACTGAATACTTGGTAAATTTGTGCTTCTGGAATGGTGGTAAAGGGCAGTATTTGCGATCGACCAGATGCAAATCAATTATCAATCCCCATTCAGTTGGAGGCCTTGTACCGTCGCTAGAACAAATACTGTTAAATGCAAAGCGCGAGCGTGAAGCGGAAGTAGAAAATTGAAAATCTGGGATCCCTCTGGCATCGTTCCCCCGGTTTCCGTAGCAGTTCGGCCTCGGCCGTCTTGACGACGGCATAAAAGGCTATTCAAGCAACACGACCTCTCGAAAGGAAGGCAACGACGCCCGTTCACATGCGGTACATCTTCATCGAGCGGCTGGTCAGCAGCTCTCGCGTTTCGGACGGCGTCGTCGGGCTGACGCTGCCGGTGGTGCTGTTGGTGGACGCCTTGTCGTTGAACGCGTCCATGGTCAACCGCGTCTCCTCCTCGCCCTTTTCGGTGAAGAATCTCTGCCGTCTGCTGGACGCGATCGAGTACTCGCTGCAGTCCTCCTCAATGATCTTCTCCAGGGGAGGCTCGCCATTTATGCAGGGTGGAGGGGAGTTTAGGGGCGATTTGTGCGGATTCGAGTGGTGGGACCCGTGCACGGGTGCTGGCTCAACTTGGTCCGCGTCCTCCATGTTGCCCTCCTGGCTGTGCTGCAGGCTGCTGGCGCTGTCGTCCCTCGTCTGGCGTCTCGGGGTCGACATGTTCCCCGTCTCAGCGTCCCGCACCAGTCTGTGACCAGACTTGGACCTGTTCAGCTGGTTGGTCACGTAACTGTTGAGGTCGTCGTCGGCCTGCTTGGACACGAAATGGTTGAGGATGATCAGAAAGATGCCGACAACGAGGCAGAAGAGCCCGGAGAAGAGCAGCTCGTTCCACAGGGTCTTGCCTTTCAAGTTGGCGTCGTCGTCCGTCGCCGGCAGGATGCCCGAGACGATGAGGAAGCCGCCGAAAACGATGAAGACGACCCCGATGTGCATCATGCCGACACTGGTCACCACCTTCGTGTCCATCATGGTGGGATGCTTGCGTGGCTTGTGGCGGCCTGCGGTGTCCAGACTGACTATGCTGTTGCGCGGCGACAGCGTAGAGTGGCCGTGGCTGTCGTGTGAGTAGCGGCGTTCGCGCGCACGCTTCTGCTCCTCGCGACGCTTGCGCTGCCGCTTGATGGCCAGCGCTGAATGCAAGCCAACCGTGTGCATTTTGGATTATTCTGCGAACAGATTGCAATTTTAGTTTCCTTTCTGATTAGTTCATTTAACTTAAAATTCTGAATTGTGACATGATTCTACTTGACAAAATAAAAATAAAAATTAGACAATAACCCCCTTGATTTCTTTTCCTTAAGATAGTTTATAGCTCGTTTTACATAGGCAAAAAATTTAGTTCGTGGTATTTTGAGGTTAATTGGAGAGCAGTAACAGCTTGAAGGAAGTTTTTTCTTTTCTAGGCAAAATTTTAATTTTTCATATCTGTAATGAAACGGTAATAATAAATATTTATTACATGTAGAGCATATAATTTAACTTTTTATTGCTCGAAAGAAAAGATGGAATTTTGGTCTAGGAATAGTTATGTCACAGGGAGGATGAGTTCGACGGGGTTGACAAGATCCTGCCACTGATCGTTTCTCTTTATGATTGGCCCAAAACAGCTAGTTTTACAGTACGAAAGCATTTGATATAATTTTTCTCTGCAATTCAATTCACTCTTATATATTATATTGTTGTTTATTGCTCGTGATTCATACATTACAGTCGGAAAAATACAATAATTAAATTACACGAACAAAGGCACAAAATGACAGGCAGGATCTGCATAAACGCGTGAAACAAAAAGTTGATTCGACGTTTTCACGTTCCGCTTAGCCACCAATTCTTTATATTTTTGCATAAAGGAGTAAAAAGAGATTTCTGTTCAAAGGTTTTGATCGTTAGAGATCGAGCTTTTGTGCCATCCTCTCCTGCCATCTACTGCACACTCACTCAAAAGCGTAATCTTTATCAAAGAGACACTTTCCTCAGCAAACACTCCCGGAGGCGAAAACCGATTGGAGTGAGAAATCAGCACAGTTCGACGAGTTGCATGAATAGCAGCTGACAAGCTGCCGAAGCGGGTCCGTGAATATACGCTCCAAATTACTCTCTTTATCAGCCGCTCGACATTTCCGTGAAAGTTCGCGTAGAGTGAGTCGACAAGCATTAAATATTTCACGCTCCAAAGCGCAAAGTGCGACCCGCGAGGAAAGGGATGAAAATTTAAAAGAGCAGGCAAGTACGCAGATTGGCATCAACGGAACTTGAGTTGCAGGAACCTAATTATCCGGCAAAGTTTGGTGCCAGCCAGAAGGCGCCTGCGTGCAATTATTTGTCGCCGCCGCGGTAAGGAATTGCATCGACTGGGAGGGAGGTTTCGCGAGTCATCGAATTAAGTATAAGGGTGCGTGCCAGCTGGACCGGATTCAATTACCGCGCGCACACTTCATTACACCAGGCCTAGTCGAAGGAGACTTATATGTCTGTCGCCATAGCGGTAATTGTGTCTCGTCCCACATCCTCTCCGTGCGTCCGAACTGTAGTGTATTAGGTGTGTTTGATTGCTTTCCGTGAAGAGCATTAACCTCCCAATGGCACGAACTGCTACATTTTTAATGACTCTTCAAAATGCCACCACCAGCGCATATTTTCGTGGAAAGTGATAATAAAAAATTACGCGCTCTGCCTCTATTCCAACTAAACCGGTTGTTCCATGAAGCATCTGTTTCGCTTGCTGGCACATCATATGGGGCGAATAGGGAAAAGCTTTTACGTCGGAAGCAAATTTATTGAAAAGTTGAGAGTCCCCAGGGAAGTACCCAGAAGCGGCCGCAAATTATATTATCGATCCGCCCCAACGGGTTGCTCAGCGGATGAAAAAAAATTCGCAAGCAAACAATTTTCGCTGTGGATCTCGTAGACCGAAATTCATAGCCGTGGCCTATTTACGCCGCTAACACCTTGTAGGAGGAAAAACGACACGAGTGTATACATTTCTGCACGTATGAGCGTGGGCGAAGGCCACGTCTCGAGCGCACACACGCGCCGCTCGGCAAGTCATAAACATAACTTGCGCAGCGTATGGGCACCAGTCAATATCTGCGTCAGCGGTGCCACTTTTTGAAAGGGTGTGTTGCCGTGGACTCCCCGCGGCACTACATCGCCTCGGAAATCTCTGCCACCCACGCCATTATAATGTGAGACAATGTTGGGCAATCGGAAAAGGTCGTGCTTTTTGACATTTAAAGCGCTTTAAATGGCATTGCGATAAGTTGAGAGCAACAGTTTGATAAAAAAAAACTCCCTTATTATGCCGCACGTGTTTCACGACATATTGCAATAAAGTCATTTTGAAAATAAAATCCCTGTGTCTGCGTCTGCACCAAAGCCTAAAGTTAAACAACTGAAACAATTTGGTGACATTAAAAGAGTATTAAAAAATAATTTTAAAAAATGTTGAATATACTCGCACTTTCCAAAGTGAATTCTCACGCAACAACCAATGTGAGAGATCATAAAATCTGGAAAAAATCATTTTCTCTACACATCGAGCAAGCACTGAAACAAACTGAAAAATAGTATAAAAATCATATTTTTTACGATTTTTCAGTTCGTTCCAGTGCTTGCTGGAAATGTTTCGAAAATTTATAATTTTGTTGCAGATTTTGCTTGTGTTGCATGAGAATGCCCCCCTAGAAAGTGTTAGAAAATTAATATTTTTTAATGACAGGGAATTGATAAGTTGCATAGTTATTGTATATAAAAACAATTAACTATACTTTTTCACTTCATCACTGCGCTTTCAAGATATGTTCCAGATATTCATGAGTTTCTCATATATACAGATTTGTGTTACCAAGCAAGGTGGAGTACCAAATTTATTCTAATAGAAATGAGAAGAAAGGGCCAATTCTCTTAATTATCGTAACAGTTTCTTTGTAAGGCATTCAATCAGTTCCCCATTAACTTGCCATTGAATTTGCAGCTGTGGAGGCAGTCGGAATTGCCGCCTGAGAGATCCCATTTTCACCGCACTGCTTACGACCGGCCACTTTAATTAGCCCATTCGCAATTTCTGCCTCGGTGGTCCGCGTGATAACGACTGCCCACGTTCTGCCTGAGCCAGCGAGGCAGTTTCCCGTAATGAGAGGCAGTAACTCCAGCCCTTTTTGACAGCTGAACCACGAGCGCACGCACCTTGGCCCTCGCATTCGGCCTGCACTCTGTGTGTTTCTCCAAGTGCGCAATTTAGACGGCGGAGCTGCTCGCAGAAAAGAGGAAAGCACGTTCGGCGTCTGGAAGCGGAACACAACGTAAATCGCGACCGGGCAATGTTTTTAATGATCATCCCTGTTGTCATGAGCAGAATCCTGTGACGCACACGGCTTGAACACGCTTGAATGAACATTCAGGTCGAACGGAACGATGTTGCGCTCATAAATGCGTTTAAGAATGATTGTGCTTCGTAGAAAGAATTTGAATTGTGAATGACGAAAGAAGCGAACAAGTTATTCATTCGTTCAGGCTGAATTCCTCAGGTGCATTGTTCCATATGGTGGAGACGAGGTATCTTCCAATATTGAATGCAATTGAAATATTTCAGTGAGCGCTTGATACATCTGTTATTATCTGGTTTAGGTTTTTTGAGCTAAAAATTCACTCTATTGTTTTGACTTGAGAATTTAATTTGATTGACTATTTCGTGCTAAGATCTGCACATTGCAGCCAAAATACATTTTTTTAAAATAATTAAAAGACATTAAAAAATGGTGTCTTTAACTCGATGCTGGAAAAAATTGATTGACTGCCGTAAAATACAGATATTTTTCTAAAACAGTTCAAATTTCAGCTCTTGTTCGTTTTAGCCCTCGAAATAAATCAAATACTTTATAGAATAGCTTGAAAATGAAAAGTGCTAAAATAGATTTTATTCCTATTGTGGGAAAAATAACGAAAGTGGCAAAAATGTAATTAGATCAACATCTTATCTTTGTAAATAACGTCAATTTCTCAGAAAAATAAATCAAAGCCGAGCACCAATTTTTTTAGCTGAAAAATGCCAACTAGGTTTATGATACATGTGTGGAAGTGAATATTTTACCCATGAAAAAGATTGACTGTTCTCATTCAACATGATTGTTGCAACTTTCCCTTGAGATTATCGCGTTTGATTATTCCAATGGGTTATTCTACAAGTATAATTCAGCGGTTGCTCGCGTGTCACGAGGGGCAGAGAGGCGCGTACCAAACTGTTTCCATTCCATGAGTTGGGTTGGCCAGCAAACATGTTTAATATACTAGTGCAACAGATGCACGATCGTGGCCTTTTTTACTCGGCATTTTGTCGCAGAAGACGAGAAGTCAGATAATCGATACGCTGCAACAATGCACAAGCACATCTCGTGTGCGCAGTAACAATTTACTTGTCAGAACAACGCTCTATATTTCAACAGTATGAAAGTGATAAAAGCGCGTGAACGAACACCGAGTTAATCTAAATTTGCATTTAGCCTTAAATAATTAAGCAGTGTTTCATAGATATTATTCGACCTTGGTCGGTTTCACGCTAAACCACGCCGACGTGTAATCGGAAGCAAACAACAGTGCGGCGTTCTTGAAAGGCATGAGGGCCTCTCAACTTGCCCGTCACTGCCGTGTGATGAGTAGACAATTTTATTCGCGTCTATACACGCCACTTTTCCGCTTACTAGAGAGAATACACAAACTCTGTGCATTAATAGTTGACTAAAACAGTTCGGCGGGGTGTGGCTTTTTTGCGAAACGCACACTCCGTCCGACTGGGTTAAAAATGACACGGTGCATTACAGCGACCGTCTGTCTGATGATTCTCACGTGACCTGCTGCTCTCGCCCGACAAAGATAGCGGACAAAGGGACATGCAAGCGGCTTATTGAGAGGAGGAGACTCTGTTCGGTTCAAAGCATTTTTGTTTTTATTGAATCTAGAGATAGGATGTACCTGAAGGGGGATCCATCACAAAGGACTGTAATCCGCACGCGAAAGAAAACACACACGCTACGCGGCTAAATTGTGTCAGAGAGAAAACCATTTGCAAATTTCGCGTTTTTCCTGCACAAAGGACTCACGCACTTTCCCAGGGAAAGAGAAATAAAGATGAAAACGAGCGAGTGGATCGCATGCTTTGGTACTCTTATTCCTTTGTGCCACGTTTCTCATATGGTGAAGTGCACTCAAGAGTGCGTCGAACACGAAATCGCAATTTTGATTCCCGTATCACAATTTTATGTTTGATTCAACATCGCACTCATACATTTTCACGTGAATATGGATTTCGTGCACGGCTTTTCCTTCGAAGCATCGTATGTGAACGAAGTAAATTAGAATAAACTTGGAGAAGTGTTTTTCTTTTTATGAATCGATCATCTTTAAGAAATATCACGATGAAATACCGCAGCATTCTGAACATTTGTCCCCGAGTAGATCCCGAACCTTCGGGAGTGGATTGGAGGTTTTGTGTTAATGTCACAATTAGGGCTGCACGCAGCCCCCCGACTGACAGCATCCATTCTGATTATTGCGTCACCATCAATCTTAATGCGTTTGCAGCCGAGCCAATATCACGGTGACGGAGTCTGAACCGTGCGCTTGGCAGCACGCTCTCCCATATGATGTCGGGGGCACGCCGTGTGGGCAAGAGAGGCGCGCGCGGGGCGGGGGGCGTACTGCGGGAAACCTGCCCGTGTTCCAGATATCGGAACGCACACAAGCATTGTGACCGATTTAATTGCGTGCCCCGCTGGAAAAGGTTATAAACAATTTGGCTGCCCGATACTGCATACTACGCGTCACATTCATTATCATAATTGAGTCGGGGTGCCGGGCTGACGAGGTGTTGTCGCGGAAAAGGGACCTTTCTAATGTAATGAGTAACGCGAGACTGAAGAGGGAATTTGCATCTTTTGTCTCAAGGGGGTGCAAATTGAGCGCAAATTGGCTGCTTGTGGGCAATGAACTCTCCGCTTTGAAACAAAGAGGGGAATTTTTTCATCTTTTTTTCTGTGGCAGATTTCGAGAGATTTCTGCAGAACCATGTCACAATCCAAATTCAAGCAAAAACACAGAGGTCACTCACCTTTGCTAGTTCCGCCTGTTGTAAATATGTTATACTGCGTGGAATGTGTGCGGTGCTGCGGTGCGTAGGCAATCACATAATTCGGACCATGCAGGCGGCGTCCGTGCCTTTGTCCCGACGGCTTCTGCACTGGACTACTGGGCACGCAGCACTGGCGGTCGCATCGCTCTCAGCCCAAGGTATGGCGTGTGTGTGTATGAGCGAGTGCAACCTTCGGCCAGCGCCGCCGCCGCCTCCCCTTCGACGCCGCCGCCGCCGCCGCCGCTTTATTGATCCGCGTGGTCGTATCGAGCAGCGGGCACTACCGCCCTGCTGCTGCTGCTGCTGTTTCTGCCAGTAGTGGTGGTGGTGGTGCTCGAGGGGTGGAGTCGCAGGCGCCACCCCGTGTGTACATTTGGCTCTCGCTCGCCCGCCCGCTCGCCCGCTCGAGTGTGTTCCTTCTTCTCTCGCTCTTCACGCGCCGTTTGTAGCTGCTAAACAAAAACAAACGCACTTCGGCGGCCTCGTCTTTTCATCTTCGGCGCCGATGCTTTGCAAATCGCGCCACCACCGGTGATGGATCGTTCGATCGTTCGTTCGTTGATTGTACGTGTCACGCTAGCCCTCGCTGCTTTATTAGACTAACAACGGCTCTGAGCTTCTGCAAACAATGCGCGAGAGGAAAATTTTCCGCTCTTTTAGTTTTTGACTTTCTGCCAGCGGCGGATGACAATCAAGCGAGACTGCTTGAAAAATGTTTTCATTAGCTCTGACTTATGAGGCTTGAAAAGAGACAGAAAATGTTTCAGCTTTATGCAGCTTTATGCTTGTGAGGGTATTAACATCAGTTTTTTTAGTGTGAAACTGTAAAAATGGAAGGAAAATCTTGGATGCCATTTTTTGCCCAAGGATTTGCTTGCTAGCACATTTCCAGGGAAATATATAAGGCTTTTTTGTCTTTCACAGCTTTAATACGAAAATCTAACGGCTTTTGTGATTGTGGGTTCTTTTATGGAATCCTATAGTAAGAGTAAATTCTCCTTTTGTAATTTTAATGGGGTGGCGGCAAGACTGTTGTTTTCTCGTTTTTATTATTCAAAATTTTAATTGAAATAAAAATAAAAGATACACTTGCCAAAGCCGATTTAGACCAACTTGGCATTTTTATAGTAAGAAATTTTTTTATTTTTATAGTATAGAAACTGCTATTATAGTAAGATTTTATATATAATTTATCTAATTTATTACGAGACTTTCAGCTAAATTCTTTAACTGTTTAATTTAATTTCAATGAAACAAAATATCATCTGTTAAAGCAAAGAAAATTTACCCACTGCACTTTTAACTTTCACAAACATAGATTTAAATGGCTTCAAAAATCAATAAAATAATAAACCCATTTAGCGTTTTTCTGGTGTTTTCCAAATCAGAATTGAATTGTATCGCTATTAAGCACTGCTTTGAATACTGTAATGAAATGGGCCCTTGGCATGTTTGACGTAAATGGGCATAGAAATATACTGAAATTCTTGCACGACAGCCTTGCTACCTACAGTTAAAGTCAATATTTTCTCAGTGATCAGCCTGTCAGTCAAGAGGGAAAGCACTTAACATTTGCGATTTGATAACGGTAACGAGGCAGATAAGTGAAGTCGAGTAGATCAGCCGTGATAAACTGATATTGTCGTGACACGCGTTGCGGGGAGAGTATTCAAGTCAGATAATAAATTTATCCCAGTTTTTTCTGCAGAGGAACAAGCTTGCAAAAAAAACAGCCGCTGCGAAGGAGGAAAGCCATTTATTGTAGATTCCTGGAAATTTTCCAAGCGCTCGTCGCATTTTTTTCAGCATCTCTGCAGAGACGCCCTGAGCCGGAATGATGGTGACCCTGATTCTACGCAAAACGCAATCAATGCCGTGCGTCTCACTTTTCCCACTCGTCCAGGTTATTTTTTGCCTTTGATACAAAATACGAGGTCTTTTTCATCGATCCAATTCATATCACCGTCTGTAAAGTAAAAGCGCGCTTAATTAGGTCCGTAGCGCCAAATGAAGCCTAATTGCGTGCTGTATCTCGCAGCTAATTGAATAATAATGCAGCCGCTCCACGCATACGACTCTAACAAAAATAAAAGTCGGCCGCGTTAGGCACAGGCGAGCAAGCAGCTTTTGAATATATTTCCCGCCCACCAAGATATCATGAGAGTGTGCAAACTGTGAAACCAGCTCGCATCCCTTTCCACATCGCTTCGTTTCAAGGCCCAGTAGAGGGTGGATTTTCAAATTTAGCAACAGAAAAGAAAAGCGCTCGTGCTTCAGTGAGCAGGCAAATGCGATGCGAGCAAATGCGTGGTTGCAACAGGAATTGACAATGCCCATATTTTGCTTAAAAATGGCTAAGGTTGCACGTTTCTGACTTTTTTTGCGGATTATTGCGTTTTACAATTTTTTAGTTGATTTTTAATTACATGAATATAACGAATTTTCAATGTTGGATTGAATTTTGAATGCAAATCCAAGCAACCTGGTTAAATTTCCAACAAAATTTTAGTTCAATTGCGCAGTTTAACAGCTTAGCTGTTTAACATCCTCATTTATTTAGCCTGCAGTACACTTTGTATGTTTGATAAAATTATATTATTAATTTTTTTGCTGGTAGCGTTACGAATATTTCGAATGAACAAACAAAAAATCAATCACTAAATATCTCCACTCCTAAAATGGAAACTTAAGGTGAACGATAAAAATTGAAAGAAAAATAATCAATTTCATACATTTTTTAGAACAATCAAAAATACGTAGGATATGCTAAAAACCCTGGAACAAGAAATAAAAATTCATTTTTTGGATTATCTTTCCCAAGAAAAGACTAAAATAAAGCTATTCAGGATTGCGCGTTTGGATGATTGGTTAACAACTGAGGTGCTATGAAAATTAAATTCCCGCGTTTCTAGCCACCCAAGTAAAAAATAACTGCACCACACAATTTTTTAAATATTTTTTTTAAGTGTGACGAGAATTTCCTGCAGTGATTGAATCTAAACAAAGATTTTGAGTAAGCTCTCATCAAAAAAATCGGTAGATTATGAAGTAATGTGGACTGTGCCAAATAATTTATCACAGTCTGTCAAACAGCAGACACGGGAAAATCAAACACAATTAGACGCGGCCGTCTAATTAAACCACTTTAGGTCTGGCAACCCTGGCTGCGCGGCTGGCGCCACTCCATTTTCCGGCGGTAATGCAGCCGTCGGCAAACAAAAGAACACGCGGGTTTCGCCCAGCGCGACTAAGTGTGTGTGCAGCGCATTAAATATTAGCGAGCGGGGCGGCCTCTTTCTGGCGCCGGTTGCCTAGATACCGGGCGCAGCACGGCCACTTGTTGGGTGCGCCATCTAAATCATTATTACCGCGACGACCCGGCTGCGGCTACCCGGGCAGGTGGATATTATTTACACGCTCGGCGCACCAGCAGAATGAATGAGTGTCGGTAATTAAACTGCACACTTCGACAGACACAAGCATGTCACACATTGCAGTGTTTACTTGGGCGTCACGTTTGAACGCACATTATGCAGGCGCCGATGATTCGGGCCTGTTCTGACGCGGAAAGGTTGTGGAGTGCGAATGTACGGCAAAAGTTGAAGAGAGCGCGTGATTGCCATGCTCGGCTGACAAATTAAATTGCCGCGCTCGTTACCCTAGTGCACAGCCGTTTGACATTTTCATTGAAACAAATATGGATTACACAGTTCTCACAATAGGATCACCAGGTAAAAAAATGTATTTAATGGCGCAAGCCGTTCGAGCGAGCTTTTATGGAGCTTGATGGAATTAAATCCAAATGGGATTCAGTCGCTCAGGGACATTTTCCTCATTATTGAAACATCAAATGGCTCGGTTATAGTTTCATCAAAAACTATTTATTTTAACCAAATTTTCCCACCTATTGAACATAGATGTATTTTCGATCAATCTTAAAATTTTTGACCATTTCTTCAAAGCTACAAAGGTTGTTAAAATGGTCAAATCTATAAAGAAACAAAAATAAATTTTTTTAAAAAAATCAGAATTATTAAATCTTAAAATTATTCAATTTGGTCGTGGTTTACAATAAAGACTGATGAATTCGAGATGTTCTTGATATCTGTGGGTTTAATTTAAGAGATATATTGAACAATAAACAGCACGCTATACACCGAGCTGCATTAAATTTCAACTATAACATTATGACAACTTCGAGTCATCTGCCTTCATTGTTATCTCTACTAACAACTGTTTAAATGAAGCTGCTACCCTGGAAAATAACCCAGTTAGCTGCTTTTCATTGCACCAACTATTTTGTTATTACTAAGTCAAATGTGTTTTTACAAGGTTGAATTTTATTAAAGTTTGTTTGCTAGCGATAGCGATGCTCAAATGAGGGTGTAACATTTCAATGTCTTCAATTAACTTAAGGAAGCTCATTACGCGCAATCTAAACATAATTTATCATCTAATTTCAAAGGGCTGTTTACGAGCCTTCGCTCTATTTCCAAACTTCTTCTTACAAAAGACTTTTATTTCAAGACGAAAACAACTATTAAAGCTTGTGAGAAACAAGTGATGCAACCTGTTTGTTCCCGGTGTGCAGCCGGTTGCATACTCTCCGAATCCCACAGGCGTCGGGCGCAAATTGCATCGCGTTTTAGAGCTGCATATTTTAGGGTTCATGCGTTTCCGTATTCAGGCGTCGTCAGCAATAAAAGTAAAAATGGCGTTAAGCAAGGAGGCGACTCATTGTTCCGAATATGATGGTTTGGCGGCGTGCCAGCGGGAAAAGAGTCTGATGATGGCATTGTTTTAAATGAATAACGACGCGGATGGGGAAATTTTAGTGAGCTGCTTCGACGGACCGAAACTCGCACATTTTAGAGCAGCAGGTCGACACCATGGCAACGGAATCCACATGAATTTTATATCAGAGCCGAGATGGAAGGCGGTGGGAAAAGTAAAACGACGGCAGTTTGGAAATCATTGCCAGATAAATATTCCAGCACTTCAGGTGAGGGGTTTCGAAAATCAATCAGCTTCTCTCTGGGGACGAGAGCTGAGAGGAGACAGCGAAAATTGGACCTGTTCGATTGCCAGAGAAAATATTTAATCCTCGGCACGCAATCTTCACACGTCAATAATGACGCAAAATTCTCGCTATTTTTCCTCGCGTTGGAGGATGCAAAGCAAACACATTCTTCTGAGTGCGCAAGAGGCATTACCAACACGTGAGGAAAACCATCAAATTTTCACAGCCAAAGGAGAAACGACAAACGCACACACAAAGCGGGAGAAGAGAAAAAGCTCATACGGCATGCGAGTAAGAAAAGTACAATAAGAAACGACGCTTGTAAAAGGAAAAGGACAGCTCTTTCACGAAAGTGTCACAATGGTACTCTGATGTGAGATAAAAACGGGGAAAACTGTATTTTATGAAAGGGATCTCTTAAGGACGGGAAGTAAATTGGAATTTCAGGCTTTCTGCGCTGACTCGTCCAAAGAGACGCTGGCAACGGGGAATCTAGAAGAGGAGGGCAGGAAATTTAAATTAATATTGCATTCAATTGTCAGGGCCTGGTCGCCAGCCGTTTCAGAGGAAGCAGCTAACACAGTATATACATTTAGACGGCAGAAATATAATAATACACGGGTCTCCATGCGATCTGCTGGAAGTTGAGAGAGAGATTGAGTACCTAGTGTGTTGCGGTACTGGCCACCAGAGAGCAGGAGCTGCAGTATGAGGTCGGAGCGCCTGTGGAGCACGCAGGACCGCCGACCGCACTTACAGTCACTCTCTATGCCCTTTAATCGAGCACGCTGCTGCAAGAATCACGTACACACACCTTGTTTGCTTTGTTGGCTCACTTTTTGCTCATTTTGGTGGAGGAAATAAGGCGAGAGTTAGCTCGTTCTTTTCTCTTTATTTTAAGCTGCGATCCGTGTGTGTATCGTGAATTATTTTTTGGTTCGGTCCGGGATTTCATGATTTGGCATGGATGGACGGGAAAATTGATCGAGCCGCGAAGATGTGGTTTTTGTGGAAGGCTCCGCAGAACGCGAGAGGATATTGCACGGAAATGGACCCGCCGAGTTTCCAGAAAATGGATTAGGTGAATGCTCAAAATAGTTCCCCAGCGCTTTTATCAACTTGGCTCATGCAAAAAGGAAAGTTTCTTTTTACAGCGTTGCAAAGTGCAATTTCGTAAATTTTGCTGTTAGCTGAAAGTGCGACGAAAGTTAATAGACAATTTTCGGAACTTTAAAAGGGCCGTTTCATATTCTAAACTTTCCTTTTTCTCATAACCTTCTTTAAATATGTATGGCCTTGTGATTACAAAAAAGGAAGAAAAGTTGGCATACTTCTTCCACTAAATTTTCAATAATTTGAAAGGGCACTGAGCTTTCTGCCATAAATTAGTTCAATCAAGAATTCCACAAATCATCTGTTTAAAAATGCAATCCTCTCACGTTCTCAGTTTGCTCAGCGACGCAGCAGCAGTTTAAAAATCTTTTTATTCATCGGCGCGTTAGAGTGATGGTAAATGATTAATAGCCATGTGCGACGTGAGACCACCGTTGGCAGCGGTTTTGATTGAAAGCTGCGGACTCGAGAAGCTCACTGACGCGTGAATTGTTGGGCCACACACGCAGCATGAGCGCGTAGCATAAAAATTAAATTGAAACAACACACGAGTTTCGACCGGCATCATAAAATGTTTGTGAAAAACACGGAGGGAAGTATTCCGACGGATTTTTTTCACAGCTAGTAACACGCATTGAATGCAGCAACTAACATCAAGTTTCGTTTATATTTCGAAAGAGGCAAGAGTATGCTGATTATTTTTTCAACGCCTCGTGTGTTTCGCTTTTGATGTCCGTTTGATCCCGGCGTATTTGAAATTTGTGTTAAGGGCGCAACTCAAATAAACGATTTCATTTATGGGATTTAATTGCCTCGATGTTGCTTTTAACTATTTGCAACAAGTTTTATGTCTACAAAATCAACCAGTCAGGTGCATTCAACTTTTAAAAATCTGTTAACTAGGAATAATTAATCATTTGCCATCACTTCTTCACTTTTTTTATTTTGTTATATATTAATATATATTATTCCGCGATTTAGGGACAGGCGTTTCAAACAGAAAATGAACCAACCAAAAAATTGTGTATTTTTGTGTAGGTTAATCGCACTAAACAACACTAGCAATTACCAAAATCACAATCTACAAAAGCTAACCAGTTTGGAAAACAAACAAGGAAGGAGAGAAAGGTGAGCAGATAACATGTAAATTTGCATGTCTGCGAGAGAAAGACAGCAACAGTTTCGTCTTTGTTGTAATTTTGTTTGCGTCTAGTTTTGAGGGAAAACGTGTCCAGGGGAAGTAGTTGGCGTAAAAGCTGACCGTTACGATGAATAGCATGAAGTTGTGCCTTGTAAAAAGAAACGAGCTCTACTAGAGAGAAAGAGGGGAGGTTCGATGAGGAAAAATGTCAGTAATGCGCGTTTGCTGTTGCATGTCTCATGGGTAGCGAGAGGAAGCTTGTAAAGTGGCGAATAAACAGCAGCCCCAGAGGTGGAAAGAGCAGGGGAGACAATAGTAGGTGTGTGTCAGAGAGAATGTGTCAAAATGCATATTCAGCACTTTTCCTTGTTGCAGCCAGTTTCATAGAAATTACAAGAGTGAAAGATGCTAACAATCTTATTAAGGGTACTCAGAAAGAGGTTTTCATTGAAGCGATGAGTATTTTTAAGCGTGCCTTGCTTGAAATCGATGAAAATAAAAATATGACTTTAACTTTTTTACTTACTAAAAAAGGGTTAAAATAAAAATAAAGTTTGGACAGTGCCCTCTGCACCAGAAAAGGTAATGGCCCAGATTAAAAATAAAATGTAATGGATGTTAAAAATAATAAAGTTTATTCTCGGCTACAAAATTTTTAGTGCAAAAATTTAGGAGTTCTAAAAATTCTACAGTTAAAAATCAAGCTTTTATTTATACAAAGGCAAAAACGTTTGGAAAATTCCAAGCAAGACTTGCTATGCAGTGAACCTACGCATTCGCGAAAAGAATCTGTGTGTGTGTGTTTGGATGAACGCTTTCGCAAGTTCACCATACACACACGCGCGCTCGCACGTATCTGCAAAAGGCAAATAGAGAGAGAGAGAAAGAGAGAGAGAGAGAGAGAGAGAGAGAGAGAGAGAGGCAAGGAGAGCAAGGTGTGTTTGCTCTCGGGCGGCGAGCAGAAGTTTTGCACTCACTTTCCTCGCAATGGCGCGGCCGTGCGTAGCTCCTGGAGACTGCAGGGTGTCTGCTTTACTTTCGATGCCGCGGCGAGTCTAGTCCTCCTCCTCAGTCCTAGTGCTTTAGGACGCGCCCTTTGCTCCGCGGCATGGCAACTCCCCCGCCGAGCGGTCGACCGGACCAGAGAGCAGATAATACCGACGCGGCGCTTCTTCTTCAACGACTCTTCTTCTGCTGCTACTTCTCTATTCCTGTAACATACAACGCACGCATTATGTCCATGTGTCGGTGTTTATGACGCGTTGCTCTCGCTTCAGTTACGCGGACCCAATTTTTACTTGTGTTACGCGTGATAAACGGAATTCCTAATTTTGAGTATGCAACCGGCATCACCTGGCTCAATTTTGTCTGATAATATGTACGCTAGGGGACACACAGGGGCGCAGATTGGGTTTTACTAATTCAGGTACCAAGCTCCAAGTTTAAGTTGCGGGTACTGTTGATTTTTTTGCATCATTATCTTACCAAGCAAACCCTAAAATTTCACTTTCACTACAAGTATCGCACTGCAATATTTCAATTCAATGCAATTTACAAAAAAAAATAAAGAGAAATTTAGCTATTTTCACGACATTATTTGTAACACTGATGTATTTTGCTTCACTTCAAATAGATTTTAAAATTAATTAAAATTCCTCTCCATTATTGAGTTTTGGTTTGATTGGTTTAATCAAATTAATTTACAAAAGATTAATTTTATTAAGTAATGTGGATATCAAAATTTCACTCTTTGAATTTAGCTTCAAAATGATGGAATTTTGGGTATCTGAAAATGATTTTTTGTGAGAGGGAGTTTTGTAAGAGAGAGGATATGATGCACGGTTTCACAAGATTTCATTGCTTTTATTTCTCTTTTTATTTTACTCATTGTCAGCAATAAGTGCAGTCAACCGTTAACAACGACTGGTGGTTTGGGACCCTCTGGAGTTCATTCTGTTTCATGGATTTTGTTTTGCAGTTTAAGTGCCCGAAGAGTCGCAACAGCCGCCATCTATTATGATACCGTTTCCTTTTCATATTTTTCACCATTACATCCTCTATCCAAGCCATTTGTTATTTTTTGCAAATTTTGGATTACCAAGTATATATTTTCAACCGTTTCCTGTTGATACCAAATGATATTTATATTTTTGAGTCACGATGTTTATTTCTTCAAATTGTCCTTCCGTTGCAAAAGTGACTAAATAAAACTAAAAATGCACTTAGTGTCTCACATTATGCTCGATTTATCGCGCTGAAAATTGCAGTGTGGGCTTCAAGCGGTTCCGTTTTATGGCTTTCGCGCTGACCGGTGGTATAGCTGCCGAGACCGTTCATTCATACATTCATCACTATTTACTGGGAAAGCAGCCGCCGCCGCTGCTGCTGTCGGGCAGGCGCTTGGTTTTACGGCTGCATTCCGAGGCGACTATCCCATTCATTCCTAGCAGTCACGAAACCGAGAGTGAACAACACCCTCGAAACACAACGCGTGTCCCCCCAAAAATGGAGCATTTTTCACGGGCCACCCACGCGGCGTGTCGTTGTCAATCTTGCCGAATGACCCGCACCATCGGCTAATGAATTAGTTTATCCTCTGAGTGGAAAAATCTATTAAACTGCCCAATAAGTTAATACAACCAAAAAGATGAATCAATTGGTTAATTTTTCGTGGGGAAACCTGTATGTATGAGGCGTTGTAAATTATTCATTGTCAAGGTCATGAATGGAAACGATAGTGTTTCAACGCAAGCCCTCAAAACAAGCAGCTGCCAACATCAACACCGTCATTACCGTCAACGACATTGTTATTAATCACGTTTGGCATCTGGCCACGTGTACGGACCCGTGCTATATTCTTGAGCGTCGCTGATATTGAAATTCCATGGAGGTACGGGAGCAAGTGAAGCGAATTATTGTACTTCGCACGTGCAGCGACAAAAGGCAATGAATTAATTCTCAGGCTAATAAGCCCGAGCGTCAAACTTGTTAGCGACGCCGGAGCATCAATCAAAAGTTGGAAACTCGGTCCGTCGAGCTCTACGCTAGCTATTATCGATCATCGACGGCAATTAAAGCGGCACGTTTTGACCCGCAAACTGCATTACAAATGTTTATCCACACAGGGTGCGGAGACGCCGCCGCGAAGACGTCGAGCCGGGGCGAGCAGGAAAATCAATCGCGCTCCTTTGGCTCACTTAATTACCTGGCAGCGTCGACGGCCGTCTATCTAACGAGACTCGTCGGTGCAGCCAGTCCATCCGCGGCCCATAGTCATGAGCAGCTATTTTCGGCCGGGGCACACATCACAAAAGCCACGCTGCCTGCCCAACTTGGCCGCTGAATGGCCCTATTATGTCTATGCGTGTTTGTATCTGCGAAAAACAGACCAGCCCACCCCTCGCTTGGTCCAGCAGCGTCCGGGAAGACAACATTGCACAACAACGAACACACCGGCCGACTGCTGGATGCGTTTGATGTCTTCTCGGAAGCGATATGCGCACGCGAATTTATTGACGCCAGACGCTCTCCGCACAGGATGCAATCTCTTTCTTGCCTCCAGCTCAAATAAGAGGATGGTCGGCTTATTTTTCGCTTCTATAAGTTTTTAAAATCAGGGTTGCTGTGTTCCCCAGACAAAAGATGTTTTGGAAATTTTCAGTACAGTCAGGATTTTTGTTTTATGCAGTTCATAGCACCAAAACTGAAAGCTCAGATGGGAAAAACTAGCTTGAAAAACCTATTTTACTTCGTATTTTCATTAAATGACTCAGTAAAACATAATTTAAGCCTTCATATTTCCCCCAAAAATGGTTTGACGTGGAAAATAATATTACAAATTTTAAACAGTTAGAGAATATTGAGGAACATGAGGATTCCATTTATTGTTTACCTAACATACTAAGCACAACTGAAATAAATAAAATATATATCACCGTGAGAAACCTTTGCAAAAAAATCAGGGACTCATTTAACTAATTTTTTAAAATAATTTTCTAACGCGCAGAAATCGTTTATGTTCCTTGAAAAAAGTGTGTCTCAGAACTTAAATGAAGGTACAAAAGGAGCGTTTAGTATTTTCAAATAAACGTAGAAATGGTTCAATCTACTTGGATGAAGTAACAAGAAAAGTGCGAAAAGCCATTGAAATGCTTTTAAGTAAATTGAAAAGTGGCCTGCGTTATTCACAGGCGCATGAAAGGCAAATCATTCGACAGCGGCAGCGCCATTTCCCTCGCCATCCTGCAATTTCCCCAATTTTCGGAGGCCGGAGCAAACAAGGAGGGTAACAAGATTATCCGAGTCCGCTCATTGAATAATTCCGGCGAGATCGGCGGCGGCCCGACGGTACAAGCCGACCGACCATCCACCCACGCCCTTTCGCACACGATATCGGCAGCGAGGCCGGCGCGTGTCCCGTAAGACGTGATCTTTGACCTTAACATTCGCAAGACCCGAACAAGGCAAAAATTCTGCACGCGCGCGCGACTTGTTTGGTGAGCAGAGCTACTGCCGAGCTCGGGGGATTTGGGCTCTCTCTCTCTCTCTCTTTTCCCTTTTGCTTAGCAGAAGAGTTGAATCATTCAGAAGCTCACCTGTCGAGCGGGCGTGGGCCGATCCCGCACAACGCGTGCGACACAATTGCGATTTCGTCCGTCGGAACGTCTGTCTCACGGAAAATTTGTCACGCTTCAGTTTAACCTAGGGATTTCCTCGCACGGTAATTGAATTTCAACCTTTTTTCTTTATATTTTTGGCTGTTTGAATTATAAATTTAAAATTTGATGTGTGTAGAATTCAAATTTATCGCGTGTGTGAAGTAGGTAAATTTAGATATGATTTAATAGTTAAGGATACTGACCCCGTTGATCTCGTCTAAATTGATTTTGAACTGTTCAGCTTGGTATTTTCCGATTAATTTAAAGCCATCTAATTTGCCTGCGAAACCTTTTAACCAATTTTAAAAAATTATAGCTGTTTTTAGACATTTAATTGTTATTTTTAAAACCAGTTGGCTTTAGAAAGAGAAGAAAATCGATTAATTTGATGTTACATCTAAACAATTTGTATCGATCATAGTTATTAATTGAAAATTCTTTAGAAACAATTTAGTAAGCAGATTTTATGGATCCTGTTGAGATTGGTTGGCTTTTGCAGAGCTCGGGGAAATGTTCTTTACTAAGCTTTTATTTTTATTTGCGGAAAATCACTCTGAAAATGGCTAATAACTCTCTCCCTCTCTCTAAATTGTCTAGAACAGTAATTTTTTATAAATAGTAAAGCATCTAAAATTTAAAACCTTAACCATTGATTTTGATATTTTTTCCGATTTTACCATACCAATTTTTGTGTTACTTGAAAATTTCATGATCAGTTTATTTTTAATCCAACGTTGAGTCAAAGTTTTTTCCTTCTAACAAGTTTTGAGGATGATTTTGTTGATATTTCTCTAGCTTGCATTTAGACGACGTCTTCCACCCAATACTCAATACTCACGATCCTTGTGCCAACGGCAACTCATTGTCAGTGAGAAGACTTTGTGTACCGCGGACGATTCTACTTGGCAGGGTGAAATTTCATAGCTGTTCGCACGCCATTCTGAAACGGGGTCGGGTGGTTTGCAGACAAACGACGCAGGGTCCGTTTCCCACATCAAAACCAACGCCATTTATCTCGTTGTCACAAATGGCGTGAATCTGGCTGGTGCGGTGACGAGGGGGCTTTTGTGTTTTCCACCGCCATCGCCAAAGTTTGGCCGAATCGAAGGGCGCGCGCGGGCATTATTATTATCTGCTGCGCGCGTTTCCCTCAAGGACGGCGGCTGAGGATGAATCCGCCGGCCGGGTGAGTGGAGAAAAAGCGAACGATAGGGTAATAATCCCGGCACGGCCACTTTTAGACGCTGCACAACTGTCGGCCTTTTGAGCGCGAGCGCGGCAATTAACTTTTAAAATCGTGCCTCATTCTCGTCGGTTAATTTGGAAGGAGAGCTGGAGATTAAGTCGATCCGTCGTCACTCCCTTGTTGGCCTTGTGTGCACCGAGAGCCCAGATTCTGGGTCAAAGTAGATTACACCCACCCACTCAGCCGTGCGGCACGGGGGTTCCGCGACAAAAGTGGGAAACGCGTGCAGGGCGGGCCAGGGGTGCGGATGTTTTTGCCAAATTTGTCTTCGCTGCTCCAGCCGAGCTCTCTCATTTGTCATAAAGTGCTGCAGGGCACCGCGCGGCCAGGCAAAAACTACTCGAATTCAGCCCTTTTCCGACGTGCACGCGAACGCCGGCGAATGCAGATGAGAGGCTAATTCGCTCGGAATTAGCTGGCCAAAACACTGCCGCTCGACTCCCGAGCATGAAATTAATTCTGATGCTTGGGAACGAGCAACCAGGTACAGCGTGCAAAAATGCGAGAGTTCCACGGAAGATTTACCGTTGGGTATTAACGACTTTCAACTATTTTTGCTGAGCGTACAACCATCACTCTTTTTGCACCACATTAGCACGAAGCGCCCAATTTTAAGACTTTAGGTTCAACTTAAAATAATCTAAAGGCAAAAGAATGATATTTCTCTGCTACAGTTGATTTTACATAAGAAAATTTGTAAATAAAAAACATCTAAACATATAAATGTCAGGGTTTTACCTGACAAATTGGCATCAAAACTTGGTTTCTAAAAATTGTCATTTGTAGCGTCGGAAATTTGGAACTACTTGCTCAGACACTAGCGTGAGGAATAGAAAATTAAATTTGCTGTGCAATGGGGAATTGAAAATTATGCCGAGATTTTACCTGAACTAGAAAGGAAATATTATAAACGGTCAAATTTTTCTCTATACCGGAAAACATTTGATTAACTAACTGCTCTGAGCCCTTCTTGTTCTCTGCCTAATTTATTTACCTTAAAATAACGAATATTTGTTTACCTGATGTAAAGCTATGATTTATTATTTTTATATACACTTATCTGTTAACAACCATAATGCAAAAATAATAATTCATACGTTCCCCGGGTACATGCTGTTACGTACACCTTCAGTGCGAATTGTCATGTATGGACGAGGAGTTGCAAAGGCGGAGTGTCTAAGAAAGCAGTGTTGTTTGCAAAAGCGGCAACGATTGATCTGCGACAAAGTTTGCTGAGCGGCTCAAGTGCGAAGTCACTCGATGAAAGCCACCTCAAAAGGCAGCTAGAACCATAAAAGGGGACCACCCACACCGCAGCCGACTGCTCATTTTCTTTTGCGATCAAGTGCGTTGCGCCTCTCCTTACATACGCGTACGCTTGCTTGTATTATTAAAAAGGGATCATAAAAGAGTGCTGCTGTTCCTTGCATAAAAAGTCTGCTTCTTTTGCCTCATTTACTGCCCTGTGTTCTGACGCAGGCTTCGCTTTTTTTAAGCTCGTCGGCATAGAGTGCGTATTATACGCAGAGACCAACAAAAGGGCAAACAGCACTTTTCTTAGGGAATTTTTTTAAATAATGCGCTCCGAGAAAATATCTTTTCATGAAGAAAACGCTTGAAAAGACTATTCACTTAATGATTCGGTTGCCCGATTTTCTTAAATGGGCACATATTTTTTTTGTCCTGCGTGTTAGAAGCAAGCAATTGGGACATATCATTATCTCATTGCCGCTTCTTAAAGAAAAATGATGGATGATTTTGTAGCTTTCAACACCAAGCAATTAATCACGAAGGGGACTATGCAAGATTGATGATTACGTCGATTTCACCAGACCGATAATTAAGTAAATCTCAACTCATTACAGCGTGCGTGCTGAAAGTTACTTGAAAGATTTTTTCATTTATTGAATTTTTCCCTTAGCGAAAGAAAGTTTGTAATATCATACCCGTAAAGAAATTGTTTAATTGCACTCAATTTGAGGGCTTGGAGTTTGGCAACTTAAAAGTTTAGTAAAACTTGCATCGTAAAATTACATTTTAGTGCTTATGTAATAGTGTCTGAATACTATCAAGGCTGAGAAATCTGCGCTGCTTAGTTTAATGAATTCATCCCGCTGAGAAGAGTACTCAAAACTCGGAGCCAAGTGATCTTGTCGATGTAAATCTCGTCTGGCCGGCTCGCTGGGTCTGCGTTTGCATGAATGGAGGATGTAAAATGCAGAGCTCCCAAGTCAAAATATTTGCACAGCTCCCGCCGGCGATAAATTAGCATCACGTTATGGACACCGAGACTTTTGACGTGTTTACGCAGTTTGGATGAAATATTTTGCTCTCGACGAGAGTTCGAAAGAACCTAAGGCTTAATTATCACGAAAGTGCAGCTTTCTGCAAGCCGTTAACGGCAGTTTCGCCGTCCGACGTGCAGACGGATTTCATGATGCCGACCGTGAAAGCTGTGTGTGTGTGTATAGTTTGTTAGATATGACGGGGTTCACATACAAGTTTGTGTATTCGTCCAAAACACTCTCGGATTCAGCTCTGACTAGCCGCCGCGAGCACTGAATTTTTCATTTGACTGCCGGCCGAAATGAAAATCGAGCGCGTATTGCGCCGGGATTATTATTAATACATATGCGACTGCTTTTGCTCCTCGTGTATTTTATTTACTTTGTGCAAATTAAAAAAGCTTGAAAGGTTGAATTTAATTATAAATACATACAAAAATGGCCACCATAAATTTCGCAAGACTGTTTATTTTTGTTGTATCTTCTTGTTTAATTGAACTGCAGTTCTCTTTTTTATTCCAAAAGCAAAAAGCAATGAAATTGGCCTCGAGTGAGAACCAATTCACTGTTAACTGTAACTATATTTATTTAAGCATCTAAAATACTGGAACCAGTAAATAAATATTTGCACATTGTGGGAATTCAATCAGGGGTTTGCAGGCTTGGAAGATCAGGAAAGGCTTTTTAATTAATTAGTCTAAGTAGCGAAGTTATCTTTTAATTTATGAACATGAAAAAATTATCATACGTAACCCTGAAAAGTTTACTCTAAAACTTTTGTGAACTTAAATCAAATATAAACTTATAAGTTTTATTATTTAGGATATAAAACAAATCTATTCTTCTGTTTGTAAAAATATTCGACATCTGTAAACACAACCAACATAAAAACATGACTTTTTAAGCAAAAAAATATTTCTCTGCCATGTGAAAAATCAAAGCAAACGTAAACTAATTAAATATTTTATCTTGCATATTTTGGTAATTATATGACACGCAATATATATCTAATATGATCCAAATAAGTATGTGGCAACTAATCGCTCTAAAATAAGCGGAGATAATGGTTTCACAAGTTAATTAAGTGATTTTTAAGATCAGCAATTTCGTGACCCCATTTCAATGAAACATTTTTACAGTCGGATATTACGCAGGCACACTTCTGGCGCGATTTTGTCGCCCGCAGATCCTTTCCTTTGTACGAAATGTGCGAAATGACAATGAAATTGGGCATCGACGGACCACATAAAGGAAAGGACAAGCAATTCCTTCTGGCTAGATTGGGACGTGCACCCGTAAAAGAACAAGCCGCCGAATGAACATGCTATTTTGGCCCAGTGTCTCGGCCGCTGCTGGGTGCATAATAAATTTTTACGGTCTTTCGGGGATCTCCCTTGCCACGTTTGTGCATGCTCGGAAAAATTTCAAGTTGTCGTCGAAATTTATGTTAATGTATGTGCGAGTGCAAAATTCAGAGACGACGAGTGAGTGTACTTGGGCGTGGCCGTGCGCGCCGACGGATCCGCGAAACGCAATTTCGCGCGCTGCGTGAGCATATCACACGGGTGGGCTGGAGATCGATCGCGAGCCGCGTGTGTTCCTCGCGCACTCGCTTCACGAGAGAGAGAGACTTTCTTTCTTTCCTTCTTTCACACTCGAAAGCTCGAGAGCACGGCCGAATAAGTTCATTGAATCGCTCGCACTCCTCGTTTGCGCGAGGCAAAAAGTGGAGACGAAATTAAAAGCGCTTAATATCAACCTCAACGAATGAATATGAGCCAAAATTAGGAGTACTAAACTGTATCCGCTAATTAAAATAATTTTCACAAACTTCAAAAGCATAAACTTTTATCTTACCATAAAATAATTTTTTCCCTTAGAATTTCCTTAGATTTTTAAACGGAATTTAATCAGCGTAATTGGAAAAAAGTACAATCAAAGCAGTTTCCAGAGCCGGATGTATTTTATTTAAAAAAAAATCAATTTAAGTCAGCATATCAATAACCAAATTAAACAGGGTGAAAACTTTGTCTACAGAGAAAATTTATTATTTTAACAAACAGCTTGCGGTTATTAAACGGACGTTTTGAATACTTGTTACTTAATTTACATCTGAGGTTTGAAGGATACTTTTCAATTTTGATATATATTCATCAATGCTACTTGCTCTGGAAATTGAATCGCAAATGTTGCAGCCTGTTAAATTAAATATATGTTTTTGCAATAGATTCGTTGCCAGGATGTGACAATACTTGGGTAGGGTAAAGTTAATTTTGAAACTAAATTCAACATTTTCAACAAATTTCTAAAACAGAAATTCTTTTATATTTCTTTTTCTTTAGTTTAAAATATAAACTCTTTATGAGATAATTAAAAAAATCTTTATAATGCTTCCAGCAATTTAGAACTGGTGATAGAAGAAATGCCCTCTCTCGATGAGCCTTTTAACATTTAAGACTTTATGACGAGCAATATAAAATAATCTTTTTTCATCCGGCATGGAGGCGTCGCGATAAGCATTAATCCGGCGCGACGGAAAGGTCGGCGACTCCAAACAATGCCACTTGGCCGTCTTTTGAGCCGTGAAATTGGAAATTAAACGGCCGCGTACGAACGAATGGAGGCTGCCGGAGAACAAAACTTGGCGTTGCTACTGTTTGGGACAGTGGCGTGCACAAAACTCGACGAACCGGCGTAGGTAGGAGCGTTCTGCGTCTTCAATGTTGAAATAATGCTCCAGCAGTCGGCGGGCAAAAAGGATGCGAACTCGGAGCGCTGGCGAAAACGGCAAGAATGAAAGAGCACAGGAGGAAAGTGGAAAATGGACGGCTTCCTTCATCCTGCCAACTGCGAGCGACGTATGCAACCTGCCGAGCTTCCCGCCAGCCTCTCGTGTGTGTGCCCCAGCTTTTTGCTTCCTTTTTTTCCTGTTCTGTGCTGGAAAAGCAACCGAGTTCTGTGCTTTTTGACGAGCGGTTCGGATTTCATATACGTGCGTTTTACGCAACACACAACTATTCTTCTCGTCTAATGGAAAGCTGAGGGAGAAAAAACGCGTCGCAAAAGCTGTGCCATTGTAGTCACAGAGTTCAATTTTGGAGGAGGACTCCCACATGTTGATTTTTCTTCAAATACTTGGTGGTCAGAATTTTTTTGCACCAAGCAGAGTGACATTCTGATTGCATTAAAAAAAGAAATTTTATTTCGTGAATAAACTTAATCATTTAAGCATTCCCGTTTAACTTCTTCCTGTCAGCAGGCCTTTTCTCTTCTCCCCAAATCGTCAGCCTTAGTTCTATACACCTGCTCCTATCACGATCTATAATATAGTCTTTTAAAACCTGGTGAATCATGTTTTCACTTATTTTTAGTCTGTTTCTTATCACATGAACTCTATCCGGCATATTAATTCGCATTTATTTTAGTTATTTTTATGAGTGATTTTATTTACATTGTAGTAAATTAAAATGGCACACATTATTCATTTTAAAAAAAATGAAAATCTTCAATTTTGGCTAAACACAATAAAATAAGGCAATTAAACAGATGTAGATGTAATTTGGCTTAACTTAAAACTAAGTGACTTTGAAAATTTGGAAAGAGTATCATGTAACAATATCACAAACTAAAATGCCGTGCAAGAAAAATGACTCAAAAAGCTTCAAAGCTATGCAAAACTTGATACTTTAACTGTAATAATTTTTGTTTTGTACGCCTATTGCGTTTAATAAAAATGTAATATTCTATATTCAAACGTTCAAAGGGTTGATTAAATAGAAAATCAGTGCACTAATATTTAATAAGCAATCCGAGTCTAGAATTTTTGCAATGGTGTTCAATGCAGCTAAGCAATTGATTTGCCCAACTATATCTTGACTCGTCACAGTGTCTTTTTTTTCTCTCTCTCTCTCTCTCTTCTAATGATCGGCAGAATCCGGAAAATTGGCGAGCATTCCATCAGTGTCAGTGGGAGGAATGGGCTCCAATATCAAGGCATTAAGATCAGAGACTGATTGATAGTTTGTCTCGTGTTAGCAGGCAGCCGAAAAAAATTGGCGCTTTTATCACACGAGCGCAGGAAATTGACGCGGGAGGGCGCGAGAAAGGACTGGAGCTAAACATACATATATGCACCGTCATCAACGGTGCAAAAAACGATCTGCGCCGGCGACACGTGTTTCGATTTCAGAAAATGTGGGGTAGAGGTGATTTTTCGCTCAACATTGTCAAAGGCAGGGTCTGTGATTAGAGATATAGTTTGATCAGCTAAGCTGTCTGGTAACTGGAACTTTTTAATCAGCTCGACGCTGATGATTTTCATTGATTTCGATAGAGTTTTTAATTAACGCGTGCTCCCCCGTTGTGCTTGTTGATTTGACAAAACAATATTTGCGCGACGGACGAGCACGCGTATTGATTTGTTGGCTAACTGCTCTCGTGCGTATGGAAATATTCACCGCATGCCAGCCATTTGCCGTTTTATTGTCGAGCAGCGTTTTGCACAGGTGCTGGCACGTGGATTAAACTCGAATGACGACAATGCCGAGTGCGAGTGAACGGCCGTTTTGCATAAACGCACGACGCAATGACGTTGACGGTGGAATGATTCAAATTATTTCGCTTCGAGCAGCAGGCACAAAGCTTGTTAAAAGCGGTCAGTTAATTGGATTTAGGCATGTACTTCACCGAATAATAACGTGCGTATCAAATGCTGCGAGCGAGATTATTTTGCGATATGCTGAAATTAATTTCAAGTTGCCATGTTTTTGTGTCTGCCTGTGCCGGCCGCTAGCTGAAAATGTTGCGTGGGTTTGCGCTACACTTGCGAGTGCACGCGGCTCTGTTCCGATCAATCCGTTTGATTAATGCTACCAATTGTGGCATTGCATATTTATTGATTGCGTTGAGCTGCATTATGGATACCAACGGCAACGAGCTATTCATTAACGACGAACGATATTTAATGCGGACTGTGAGCGTGCAGAATGATTTAAGTTGAATGCCTTTACTTGTCACTTTGTGATTTTGATAATTGCTTGTCATTTGAAGACTGGTAAGATTTGATTCAATTTTGATTACCTTTTAAGATGAAAGGGGAAGGTTTACCAATAAAATCATTTCTACATAGGTGCGGCACGCTAGTTTGACCTAAAAATGTGATTTGTGAAATATTTTTTGAAAAATACTTTTTCTTATGCTACATGAAACTGTTCCGAATTGACTGATAAAACAGTAAAAAAATTTAAACTGGAGGTAAAATATCATGTTTTGTATTTAAGAATTTTAAATTTTTAATGATCTGATTTATTTAAATGTGAGTGGCATGGATTTTTGGGAGCCTATCGTGTATATTTTTTGCCAACGATAATCGGACACACCGTTTTAACGTCTGTTTTCGAATATTGTTGATATTGCAATTTCTGGCCAACCAGGAAACTCATCGGCTCTAATTGAAGACAATATACATAACAAAATTCATTCAGAAAACAATTAGAATCAGTTTCAAACTTGCATCTTGCGCATCTAATACATATTTTTAGATATTCTGTGGATTGGAGGATGGCAAAATGAATTCATAATGTTCCAATTCAAGCTTGGAGCTACAATACTGTTGGCCCATTTGTCTCCATTATCTTATGAATGCAGTATTTGTACATTTTCAAATAAAGTTAGCTGTATTAAGCTGAATCTGCGATCAGAAATTTCAGCGCCGTGTAGTGCTTGGGATTCTTTGCACGCTACTCTCTAGCAATCCCGGAGGAAATAAAAGAGTTTAATAAAACGAGTCGCTCGCCGTGCGGTGACGGAAAAAAGAAGCACGTCAAGTTATTATTATATTCTACAGGATAATCTTGTATTGAAATTTATGAGGGGGAACAGGAGAAATTCCCCGAGAAGGAGGTTAAATTTACCAGCGGCAAGAGCAGAGAGAGTGGCTGCGTAAGAAGTGCGTAGGGAAAACGAACTCAAGCCAGTGTGGATGATATAAAAGTTGATTGTGTGTTGCAACTCAGAGAGGAAGAGGCCAAGCGAGTGATAGACGCACACTGCTAAATGGGCCAGACCCACTTTTGCCAGTGGTGCAGATAAAAGAAAATAACACAGTCGAATATTCGGGGAAACACAGTCGAGAGGGGGAGATTCGAGTTGTATCAGTCTGGCTGTCTCTTCTTTAAACGCCTCAATTTTCCTTATAGTAATGTCCAATTTGGATTTACACCAGTAGAAAGAGCTGAAATTTAAATAAATTAATTATTAGAAGATAATAAGCCAAAAATATATTTTGCAAGACTCGCAAACTAAAAATCAACTGACTTAAATTAAAACCCTTGAGTTCAGTATCTAATTTTGCTCCGAGTCTCCGACGAACGTTCTGCAAAAGGCAGTTCAGGGCCGTTATTATAAACGGACCAGCCATTTGCAGCCGTCCGGCGCCCCCTCAAAGATGTGTCCACACATGCAATTAGCAAAGCTCTTTTCATTAGCCTCTGGCAGGACGTTAAAAGTGAAAACGCAAGTGTCTGCATTAGCATCGGTGGCAGTGCAATAAAAGCTGCCTCTGCGAGTGCCGAAAGCTGCTAATGGCCCGCTTTATAGTGTCAATAGCTGGCTTTTCATGAACCGCAACAGCCGTGCAGAGTCGAAGGCAGATTAAATCTCAATCAGGCAGCCACAAATTGTCGGCGACGCACGCGAGAGGCAGAGATAAAGGACCGCAATTTGCATTTTGCACATTTACATGAGCACCTACACGAATACATATGTTCCAAATGTGGAGCACGGTGCAACATGTGACTCAGATTCTCCTCCTCTGATGCTGACGCGCCTAATCAACTTTCAAGGATGAATGAAATGGAAAATGCAAATGGTGTATGTCAATATTCCTCCCTTTTCAATGGGGTTTAGATGATTTTAGTGCGTTAGAAGTAAAATTATATCATTCAACCGGCATTATAGCCAGGCTCTGACCGGTAGCAATTAGCGCAATTAGGCAATTTAACGCGAAATCAATTATTGTTTCCTGCCACTTGCTTGTTCTCTCTGGAGACGACCATGTGACGAGCTGGACGGAAGGTAATCGATTTGCCGATAATGATCATATATATACAGAGCACTAATTGGCAAACCGTTCAACCTATCAGCTAATCGATCGGAAGTCCTGGTACCAGTTTTGTTCATTATTGGTATGTTACGTAAAGTGAATAAATAATTATACGTATAATAAGTACTCTTACCTTCTTTGACTTTATTATCAGGTGTAATAATTTTATTCATATTGCCAGATTTTACTTGAGCTAACAAGGAAATGGTGAAAAATTAAATAGCGAAGATTAACAAGGAAACCATCCAGATTCTACGTTTTTAAGTAGCAATCTTATTGAATTCAATTAATCCGTCGTGATGTGAGCCAAGTTCGTCCAGTGGTCTAATATTTCAGTGAAAGAATTGGACTGTTGAAAAAATTATCAAAATTATTTAACATTCACTTATATGGATTTTTTGGTCAAAAACATTTTTAAATGAGACAAATTGATCAATGAGCCATTTATGACATTTCGAAAATATTCAAAATTATCATAGAGGGTTGAATTAAAATGCAGGATATTTTCCTCTAAGCTAACAACGTCTATAATAAGCTCTACTAGTTTAAGCTTCAACCCAAAGCCCTATTTCATAAACATAATTTTTTTATTTGTAGAGCGTAATAAAGACTTTGTTAGCTCCGAGGTAACTTTCCAGCATTTTTATTCAATGTGAAAAATACCTCATTTGGATTCACCAGCACTATTTCCTATAAGGGTTTGTTCTGGCCTCTGTAGCATTTGTATGTAACTAACCGGAAAACTAACATATGGAACAAATGTTGGTGTATGTGTATGTTTTAAAAGCTGGTGTAATTTCTCTTTTTCGTGTTGACACATCGATTCGTTAATTTAATGATAAAAAATAAATCTTCATCGTGCACTAACAAAAACTGATGATTTTATTCTTTTGACTCCATATAACGCGTCGAATTTATAATTTTTAAAAGGTGATCTTAGTTACCATCGTTGAAAGTGCAATAATGAAAAAAAATCACCACAGATTTCAACGCAGCATCCTCCTTGTCAGTGATGACCCAATACGATTGAAGGACGGTTGTTGTTCCTTTAGCATATTAATTCAATAGAAAATAGCATAGGTTTTGGGTTAAAGAGGACAAATTTACGTAGCTTGTACGAGGCAATTGCTTTCCGATCCTGTATGTGGCTGACCGAGATTAAAAGGCACTCATTGTCAGCAGACAGATATTCGTACTAAACACTGCCTGCTGCAGGCGTCCGGAAGTGGCTTATTTGTTTAGAAAGCGTGACGAGATTACGCTGGCACAAAAATAATGCCGGCGTCACGCGCGCTTTCCATTATTACAGTATGCGAAAAATGCATAAATTCCAACTGCTGCTACTGCTGGATATGGGACCATTTTGTTCGGCCCTAGAGCAGATAACAAGGGAAAATGAGACACCACCAAGAGCTGTTTGTTTGTTTTTCGAGCGCGTTTGTGCGAGTCGGCATCAGCTGCTTCCTTCATTTGCATCCGACCTAGAAATATTTGCACGGTCGGTGTCGTTATCACATGCTCGGTCTGCGCTGAACACGTCACGTGTACATTGCAAAATATTAGCGTCTGGAAAAGGGATTGAGCCTTCAGGGAGGAAAGAATGAGCCTTGCTCCGCTTCCCACAGCAGGAAAGAGTGAGTTAGTAATGCGAGTTCAATCACTTTTCATGAGATTATAGATGCAAGGACGCCTGCCTGCAAGGGGATTTGCAAATCCCGTGTTATTAGAGGAGATAACACACGCGCTGCTCACTATCACATACTTGTTTGCTGGTACAATGAAAAGGATTTCTTGCATAAAATAACGGTGTAAATAGATGCGGTATTAATTACATAGCATTTGATCTAACTACGAAAGCTAGCCGAGGGTTCGAATGCAAAAACAGGCAACAATGGAATATTCTTCCGTCCAAGATTAAAATTTGTCCACGTTCCTACTATACAGAATACCGTGAAATGTTCAGGGTCTTAAATATTAATTTTCGTGTAGCTGTGAGCTGCAAAAAATGCGTAATTTCTTCTGAATTTTAAATTTTTTTATATATGAAGTTAATTGTTTTTAGAAAAACAACCTAAATTTGAAATTAAAAAGTATTAAATTTATCTTATCAGCACAGTTCATAGAATTACACTCTGTATATTTTCACTTGAGCATGCGGTGAAATCTGATGAGGCAACGCCGCACGCAATGAGCTGTTCAAATAGCATGTCAAAGAGTTTTAAGGCCGCAATGTCAAATCAAATAGCTCGTTTAAAATCTCTTATAAAAAATGTAATGATGATCATAATCTGCAATAAGGCAATGAGAGATCTTTTTGTTTTTAGGGTTTCAAATTTTTACATCTTAACTTAATTTTTCCTGCCTGTGTATCGTTTACTTACAAAAGCACATTTTATAGGAGCTACTAGTATATCACGAAATATTAAACTTAAAAAGTTTCTTTTATCCTTTGAGTTTGAGGCCGGACTCATTGTTCGTTGCTAAATACTTCCTTTGACATTCTAAAAGGTCAGCGTCCGTTGGCGGCGCTTGCAAACCGCGATAGCTTTTCGCAAGCCATTGACATTTTGTTTCCATTTTCACGAACCACAGCAACAACCCCAAATCCTCCATCCAGCTGATAACAAGCGAGTAAAAAAGCAGTTAAAACGCAAGCGCTGAGAGCAACGACAAAAACAAACGAAAATCCCTGGGCAGTGCGTGCGAAAGCATCAGTTTTATCCAGCAAAAATGAAGTCATCACGTGCTCGCGGGAGCAAAAGGGAAAACATTTGTATTGCGCATTGGCGTTGGCCTGTGTCTGTACAACACACCGCCGACCAAACCAGCCAGCTAGCACGAGAGTGTGAAAATAAATTAAATTTCCCATCGAGTCGACGGTGTCGGCGGGTACAATGAAACTGCGAGAGCGAGCGAGCGAGCGAGAAGGAGAGCCGGTCTGATATGGAGCCGTTATGAAAATCGATACCATCTATAGCATGTATGTATACGCGTGTCCGAGGCCAGCAGCAGCAGCGGCTACGTGAGTGTGTGTCACTCGCATGACATATTAAATTTGTGTCGGCCGCTTTTGTGTCCTTTAGTGCAGATAACTGCGAGCGCACATCTCGCTACTTATCCGTGTTTGTGAGTGGGCAGGAAACAATTCTCAGGGGGCGCGAACATGCATCTCTTTGCACAATGGAGAAAAATGGCCAGCGGGCGTGGATCAGATCCAGAAGCACTGCTCCTCGGGGAGCGGCGAGTCGCCGCCGCTGACCGCTCACCAAGCAAGCAGTGTAAAGACCCATTTTCTTCGGGTTGACTTTCAACTCTTGGCCCAAACTGACGAAATGCTCAGTTCCGTGTGTGTGTCGGCTGCTGGAGAACGCCCGCCGGCTTCACTTGCTTTTGTGCATTTGTTGCGGCGAGCAGGCTTGAGAAGCACTTTAAATAATGGGGGGTTGATATTCACACTGCTGCCCCCACACAATAGCAGCTCGCAACCCTTCTGATTGTCTTCTATAATTGTTATATGTATGTTCGGATTGTGAATGTAAGAGTCAGTTGAATCATTTTTCCAGCAGTTTTTTTCGTGGTTAGGATAAGTGACAATTTATGGCCTAGCCAGAAGCTCTAACGCATTGATGTCACGAAATCATTTTGTTAGAGGCCCATTGAAATTCCTTGTCGGGGAACTCTTGAATAAAAACTTCAGTTGTTAAATAAAATGTCTTCTTCCATAGAAACTGAAAAATGGACTACATCCTCGTTGCTTCGTAATCACAATTTATTTCTTTTTCTTTGCTATTTCTGCTTCACAATAGCAATATATATATATCATGTTAAAAATATCAAATTGCACAATCCAAGGCAAAATGAACACACAAAAGTCCTAAAAATTCCTATAAATTTATTTCATGTAAGGCAAAGGCTGTAACGAATAACGAATTATTTTGAGATTTTCTTCGTCGCTACATTGGCGCCAAAAATTGATCAGGGTCACCAGTGACACTTATTGAGAAAAAATCAATTTCTCAATTTTTTTTCATGTTACATAATTTATTTTTTATGTGAATGTCTGGAATGTGTAGTAATTTTGCAATGTGTCTCAATTTGCGTGGAAAATGAACGATCGAAAAAGGATGGCAGTATGCAACGCTTCCGTCTTGCGTGTGCGGCTCGTTGCATAACTCTTTTGCCAGCCAGGCGCGTGCGGTCGCCACTCATCTCGGTGCTCCACTTTGGCGGCCTTCGCATTCTCGGACCAATTTGCCCACGCGCAAAAGGCTCACCTGGCGGAAACGCTTGTGCGTCAGGTAAAGTCATCAAAGTTTCCAAAGGCAGGCGCCGGCCGAGGACCCACCTGCGACCGGGATTATAAACTTAATTGATGGCTAATTCCTGAGTCGGCTCCCGCAGTTGGGCCCGGCCATTTATGGACTAGGCGCACGTTTTAATTAAATTAAATTGGACTCACCTGCGCGACAATAATTCTGCCAAATGGGCGCCGCCCGTGCAGTAATGCTTTTTCTCGGCCGATACGGCAGGTATTATGTTTTGCGTCGTTAGGGATCGTTGTTTACGTGGATCGTTGCAGATTTTAATCTCACTTGTTGCTTACAAATTAGAATATAATTACGCCCGTGGTACAAGTTTCATACTGCTCAACTGAGCAAGTCGAGCTGCAGCGGGGCGTGAAATTTTCAATCAGAATTCAATTTACTCCAAGTTAGAAACACTAAATCCAGGCCATTGGCTGCCTACCGTAGCGCCGTGCTTCTCATGCGTTTCGGGCCAGACGCGTTCGTTGAGCAAAGGTCAACCGATCAATCGAGAGGGAGCCTTGTTTCGCAAGCCCCTTGACTTGTACCGGGTTAATTTGCTCGCAATTACAGTTCAACCTGCAGTCGCGCCCACCCGCTGACTAAAAGGGGTTTAAAATAAATTTGCATGATGCCTGCAGGCGATTCATTCCAGTTCACGGTGCGGCTGCTGTTGCTGTTGCTGCTGCTTTATCGCGCTCGATTGATTTATTAGAGCGGCCACGCAGCATTTAGCATCTCAAGGGGTCCGCTCTGACCGACATATATCTTGATCCACGCCAAATGAAGCCGACACATCAATCGATGGCGAGAGCTCTCTCTTCCGCCGTGTTTGCCGCGCTTTTAGTCTGGAATATATGAGCAACTGTGCTCTCCAAGTCAAAAGAACATCGCACCTGCATCGGAAATTGCGATTTATCTCCTGAGATCGAGCCAACTTATCGTTTGGAGACAAAAGTATGATTCTTTTGGTATCGATTTCAGATTTATTTCTACGACAGCTATCCTTTCTGATGTCAGGAGGGGAATTTTCGAGCCGTCAATATATTCCATGTGTTCTTTCCAATTTCAAGACGACTGATAGTAAAAATTTCCCAACTTTTCGTTTCAAGGAAGATTCTTGACTCTTTTCAAGCACCACTCATCAACATTTTCATTCTTCTTACAGCTGCAATCGTCATATCACCCGAGAATCCAGGAAGCACTCAAAGAAAATTCTGCGGAAAAGTTTAGCTCAGCTAGGTATTTTCAATATAGCGCAATCATGGATACAAGTTGTTTGTTATTTTTTGCCAGAGACTAATAAAACGCGCAGCATAAAACCGCTTTGTATGCCGAGCAGCACAAGAGACAATAACTCCTCCTTTCATCAAAGAAGTCGCGATTGCTTTGAAGTTTGTGTCAGCAACCGTGAAGTAGAAACAATTCAGCATGCCACCATGGACCCATGAATATTTTCCACACTAGCACACAGGTCACTTGAAATAATAAATTTGCAACTTCAATTCAAAAAGAGACAATGCAGGGGTCCTGAAACGGTCCGCAGTGAGATATAAAAATTCCCGAGCAAACTTCCACAAACTTGTCGACATTCTGAAAAGGAAACTTTTGCTTCTGTTCCTCCCAATAATTCTTCTGGTGCACATTGTACCAAATAAGCTTTTCACAGCTGCAGTTTTACGACTTTGAGATTTAATAATGTCGTTATCGCCGAGCAAACTTTCGGAATGAGAATTTAATTGCACTCGCTGGGTATTGCTATAGCGAAACCGGCAAATTATGCTGAGGACTAGCCACTCGCTCTGGATTTGGCCGCCGACGCGAGTTTGGTGCAGGCTCTTTGACTGCCGCTAATTTAATTTGCAAACAAACTTCGTGATGCATAAACTTTTCATCTAATTGACTCGAACATTGCACCACCGGAACGGTTGAAATGCGAGTGGGCTATCCAACTTTTTTGGTTAAAAAATGAGATTGAAAATGATTTTTTTTTTTTTTGCAGAAAAATAGCCCTTGTTTTACGAGATTCAGTATTTACAAGATGTTGGGCTGTTTAAAACATGCGGGATGTTTAAAAGTTTAAAACCGTGGAAGGAAGGAAGAGACTTCTTTCCTCAGTGCCCAGGGAAAAGAGTTAGTTACCTCCATACTTGGTTGTTTCTTTTAACAAAGGCTCTAGAGGAATCCCCATTGCCTACTTTTAAACCAACTTTACATTATTTTTTGAAATCTCTTTCTGCAATATATACGTT
Organism: Cloeon dipterum; assembly: GCF_949628265.1. Lineage (NCBI taxonomy): Eukaryota > Metazoa > Arthropoda > Insecta > Ephemeroptera > Baetidae > Cloeon > Cloeon dipterum. The sequence goes on along the minus strand of NC_088788.1, from coordinate 15,062,806 downwards.
TTGCCATCATCTACCACGGTGTATTTACAATTGCATTTGATCTTACTTCACAACAACGCATTGAGCAACGCAAACTCCCCACGCACGAATGTTATTGAAGCCGCACAAGTAATGGCAGTGCTTTCCCTTATATCTGATCGGACAAGAAGGCGCAAAGATGGCTAAGTAATTACGCGCAGAGACAGTCGTATTCATGGTTTGCTTATGTCACTCTCGGCGTTTATTGCAAATTGGTTTGGCGTCGTCACCGCACTCTCATAGATATTTCCGCCTTTCATCCCGCGCGCGGCAGTGGGTGTACAAGCACCTAATCTTTCAGTAAGCACATTATTACAGGGCGCATGAAAGCCTTTTCTGGTCGTCGTCATTTACAACTTTGTGTGTGTGTGTGCTGTCGTATCTCAGGAGGAAACACGGAGAGCGCCCGCTCGCCCGCTTGCTTACCCGTGTGCCCATTAAGTGATGGTCAACATAAATAACTTGAAGCACGCACCGGCGGCAGCTGAGGCACCTGCCTTTGCTCACAATCAGGCAACGAGCAAGGACGAGCCGAGCAAGAAATTGCTAAATGCTGAGTGTGCAAAGATGACATCCCTGAAATGGAAATGCCTGTATGGGGAAAGATGCGCATTCATAAAAATGTGTCAAATGGAAAGACGCGTGAAAAGTAAATTGCTCTCTGCGGACTTTTCAAATCTTTCTCGACGCACATTTCAAGCAAACCTCCTTTTCCTGACGTGCAAACACATCAGTGCAAGCTATTGATCGTTGTTCCCAAGTTCAAAACTTTCAACTACAGATTAAAAATTTAAAAAACCGAAAGTTGAGAACAATACACACGCAGGGAATTTTTATCAAAACTTATCAATTACAAAATGGTACACGGAAGTTTTTCTTCGTGATTTCTCGTGACGTAAGAAACAGATTTCTCTCCTTTAAAATAGATTCAGATGAAGGAATTTTTGTGATGGATAGATAGATCGCAGGGATGGTGAGTAGCAGGGTTAACAAGGTTTCGTCAAACGTACTTATTTTTAATTTGTACTCATAAATTAGTGTTGTCGAATGATATCAACGACCGATGATTCACGATTCTCTGCAGCCAATTCTGTATTCTATGGCATGAACATTTAGCTGAATAGTAGGAGAACGGGAGTTTTAATTGTAATATTTCACAAACCTTAGTAAATTTTGCGCAGAGGATCCCTTTTGCAATTTTCATTTTTCACAAGAACGAGGAAAAACAGTTAAATTTTGCGCTGCTCACATCTGAATTGTAAAAACAATATTTTGTAAATGCTAAAATTGTATGACTCGCTGTCGTAAATTATTAAAATGTCCTTTCCTTCGTCGTAAATAATTAAAATACCAAAACGTTAGCTGTGTAAATGACCGTTAAGCTAGGCCAAAAATGTCTGGCAAATGATGAAAAATCTTCCAACGCCAAAAATCAACGAGCTTAGCAGCAGCCATATAATTAATGCACAGACTACGACAGGGAGTGGCTCAGCATGATTAATATCGTGTTGGTCCCTGAATATAATGTTGTCCGAAACGATTGCGTGATGCGTGCGATGGCTGAAATCCACCCCAACATTGGATCGCAGCGGCTGCGTCCACCTTCCCCGCTGATGCTGCTCTGTTTCTGTTCACTAGTTTGCAATTAGCGCCGAACGAAGCGTGTCGGATTAATGGAGCCGCGCCGATAGATAATTCGTTCCCTCTGTGAAACACAAATTACGCCCTGCCTTGAGATGGGCCTGACACTCTTGTCTTTCCGCTCAGCTGCATTTGCGCTTATCAGAGTGTGTTTGAAGAGGATTGAGTTGCAACTGCTATAGTCGAGGGCAGTGCGTAGCATCGTCAGCAGCAGACGTCACAAAAACAGCTCAAACACGTCTCTAGCAATCGGTATATCTATTCTGTTGACTTTACTGCCACGTTCATCCAAGTTGAGTTGAATTCAATTCCGTGTTATAAAGGGAATCTGAGCTCCACGTTGATAACGGATTCATGAATATTTTATTAAAAATCCCTCTGATCCACTGAGCTACACGAATTGTTGCTGGCACTCTCTACTTTGCTGTAAAGAATCTAGTACTGCCCTTTGCAGATCCTTTTCTCTTTCCTGGCTTGCCCCGCGTTTCCCTTTTATCCATTAAAATCGGTCGGCTGGTCTTCAGGCAGCTTTACCCCTATGCGGACGATCAGATTTTCCCAACTGACGGACCGACCGACGGACGGCCTGCATGCCTGAGCCTTTTAGAAACACATATTTACGTGAAGGCCAACCTGGCCAATATGGTTTCCAACTAATAGATGGTGCACATTCCGTACGCATGCTTGTCTCCCTTCGCATGTGCAAAACATAATCCCTTGAGACTATTACTCTATTGCTCTGCATCATCTAAGCATGTTTGCTGAGACAGAGAGAAATGAACGAGATTTTTTAATATATTGTGCCAATTTCTATTAATGGGAAATGTACAATACCAATAATTATCATGATTAGGGCGCCAGTTGGAGCCGAAACTCGTTGAGAACAATAAAAGTCCTAAATGAAACCAACGAGGGCAAGTCCGTTTATTTCTTCACCGTCAAAAATGACTCCCTCGAATGAAAATTTCAAGTCAAGATTTTTATTTAAAATTTAGCCTTATATATTTGCTATGAAAATAGCAGAAGAAATATGGAATTAAGTACTGGGCTATGCAGTATATTTTTTTTAAAGAGATCTTAAGCTTGATCCGAGATGCGAACAAAAGTGTGTGTATAGAAATATGATTTCCGTCCGTTATTTATGTATCTCATAATAAAGCCAAACCTGTTTAGTTCCATTTCCAATGCTATCTATGAAACGTGGGAAAAATTCACTACTACGTTACATTATTTGAACTACGTAATAAACAAAAACGATGTTTGAAATGAAACGCAGTTGGACCTAAGAGTTGCATGTTGAGGAAACATTAAAGTCTGGCAGCTTTATACTTTCGTACCATCACGCTGTAATCAAAGGTGCCGGGCAGAGTGTTACTTGCGAAATTTACCCACGGCTCTCCTCGTAGGCCAAGACCGATATATTTCAAGCACGAAAGCGTATGCTAAAAGTCTTGATAACAGACTATTTTCATTTGAGCGGCAGGTCTCCCACAATCGTTCTACCTTACAATGTTTAATTTAATTCAATTCCGTTTTTTTTCTACATAGGGACTTGTTCATTCAAAATTATAAATAAAACATTATATTTAAGAATAGTTAAGTTAAGCAACATATATGTGCTTGTAGTCGGTATAGATGGATGGGTGACCGCCTGGAAAGCCTCCCTGCCGACTATACATATAGCTCTAGGCAAACTCGCTACTTGCTGGTTTGCACCTATCCAGCATGCGTGATTTGGCTTCACGGGACGAATGTCTAGCGTTTCAATACAGTTCTCGGTGCGGAGGCAATTGGCCTTTCAGTGGGCTGGGTCCCTGTGCGGTCTGGTTATCAGTTCACGGTTTTATTGGAACCCATTAGGTTTCAGAATTCGTGCTAGCACAGTGCACGCCCTTCCCGGTCCTCGGAAAGGGATAAAAATAAAATAAAATAAGAGTTCTTAATACAGGATGAAAATAAGACCCGAGTAAGAAAAAATGGCAAGACTTAATCTATCGCAATATTTGGCTCCAAAATTAAGTTTCTTGCTTTCTGGAATACTTTCCAGTTGCAACATTTCGTTTGCACGGCGTGTTCGAATTAAAAAATTAATTTTTAACATATAAGTTTACAGTTCCTTTGAGGAATGCTTCATTAATTTTTGGGTTGCTCAGGAACAACTCTTTGACCCATTCCAACTTGAAACTTTGATGAAATTTTAACAGGAACCGTAAGGAACTAGGGATTTCCTCAATCTGGAGTGAGAAAGACAAGACTTAAAGTCTGAAAAGTAAGGTGCGAGAGCATCTTATTTATTATAATAAGCTTAATATTTGGACGGAGTTTGAATGGACCTTATTAAAAGTTCAGCACGGGCAACTTTCCCTCCCCAAAAGTAAATGGAATCTATTTACCAGCCTGTTGAGAGCGAACGTCTCTCTTTCCGGTGGTGGTATGGTGGCTGCCGAAAGGTGGCGCTCTCTCCTACCCTGGCTGCCTGAGTATATCCGTGTTAACCTGATAAGGAGTTATTCTAAACTCGACGATAAACGTGTGCGGTAGCAGCAAATATTGCTCCCTCGGCCGCACATTTTAGGAGTTCGTTAACCTTGAGCACATAGCTCCCTTTTACGAACCCTATAATTGACGAATAATTGAACTACCCTGTTTGTATATTGCCAATCTCTGACAACTCCCTTTTAGGGACTAAATTACGGCAAATACAATAAAGGCATTGCAACAATTTGTGGGGTTTGACTTATCTCGACCATTCCCCATATTTGGTGACCCTCGACGTACTTGAAATTTCAACATGCCGAACGAAGCAATGCCACCACGAGAGGGTCGTTCAACCTTTTTCAAACCTCCTACTTACTCATCTCAGCATGCGGACAAATTCTTCACCATTTTGGAAGGAAGATTCCAGCAATTCCAAATTGTCGATGAGATTGACAAATACCTGACGCTGGCTTCCGCATTGGACTTTGACGACTTACCTGAGGCTGCAGGAAACTTAGTGCGGAAGATGCCTGATGCCACTCCCTATACCCAATTAAAAGCTGCGTTGTTGGAGAATCTGAAACCGCAAAATTACGAAGCTCTCCGCGCGCGCATGAAGGAAATTCCTCTTGGATCCCTCAAACCAAGTGAATTTTTAGCCCGTCTGCGTGCAACAGCAGACGAGGCAACATTGGCGAATCCGATTTTCAAAGCGGATCTTCTATCAATTTGGCGCGCTGCAATGCCTGCGGAATGGCGACATGTGCTTATAGTTGAACCTGACATAGATGAGGCCGCTAAGAAAGCGGATGTGCTGCGACAGTATCAACCTCCACAGGCCGTACCTGCCCCTGAAGCCGCTGCATCAGCACCAGGTCCGTCGTGCGCGGCGCTTCGCACTTCAGCAGACCCGGGCGAACAGCGCCTCGCTGCCCTGGAAGCTGCTGTGAATCGTATGACTGAGATGATGTACCTTATGCAGGTGGATAGCCCGCGCGGCAACCAAGAGCAGCGCGGTAGAAAGAAGCAGCGTGACGACCGCAGCCGCGATCGACGTTCCTCGCGAAGCAAGTCGCGCAAGCGACGCTCTCCTTCGTGCGAAATGAAGCTGCAAGACCCAACCCTTTGCTGGTACCACCAAACTTATGGCGCTCAAGCTACTAAATGCCGGCAAGGATGCCGCCTGTTTCCAACTGCACCTATTGCAAATTCGGGAAACTTGTAGAGCAGAAGAACATTGCGGCGGTTTTCTGTCATTCTGCTTCACGCCGCCTATTTGTTTATGACCCTGAAACCAAATTCACGTATCTAGTTGATACTGGCGCTGACTTATGTGTCATTCCACGTTCTCTAGTGCCAGGCACGCACAAAGAAACAGACTTCCGTGTGACGGCTGCGAATAATGATTTTATTAAAACATATGGATTTACTACCCTGAGTCTCTCCCTGCAATTAAGAAGAGACTTGCAATGGTGTTTCCTAATTGCCGATGTGGCCACACCAATACTTGGCGCCGACTTTTTAGCACATTTTCGGCTCTCAGTCCATTTGGATAATGCGACTCTCGAAGACAAAACTACTGGCATGACCGCAAAAGGCGAATGCCGCCTGGCTCATAGTCCAAAAATAAAGGTTGTAGAAACCTCCAACCAATTTTACCTTATCTTGAAAGATTTTCCTGATCTGTTCCGCGATGCTACGGTGCGCCGTCCAGTGAAACATTCAACAGTGCACCAAATTATCACTTCAGCGGGACCTCCGTCCTTCGAGCGCTGTCGTCGTTTGCCTCCAGACAAACTAAAAGTTGCGAAAGAACTCTTCCAGAAAATGGAAAAATCAGGCGACGTACGCAGAGACAAGAGTCCTTGGGCGTCTGCCCTTCATCTCGTCAAGAAGAAAGATGGGACTTGGAGACCTGTCGGCGATTACCGAAAATTAAATTCTCGTACTGAAGCTGATCGTTATCCCATGAAACACCTGTATGATTGCACTGCGACGCTGTCTGGCTGTTCGATCTTCTCTAAGCTGGATTTGTCCCGCGCATACCACCAAGTGCCGGTTGCACCTGATGATGTCGCAAAGACGGCTGTGACGACGCCATTCGGCTTGTTTGTCTACAACTTTATGCCTTTCGGCCTAAAGAACGCTCCAGCGACTTTTCAACGCCTCATGGATGAGGTTTTTGGAGACTTGTCGTTCGTCTTCTGTTATATTGATGACGTCCTCATCGCTTCTGCTACGGCCGCCGAGCACGAAAGTCACCTTCGTGAAGTGCTCGAGCGTCTGAATAATCATGGCCTAATCCTTAACCTTAATAAATGTGTACTTGGAGCAGAGCAAATTGACTTTCTTGGATATAGAATTTGCAAAGACGGAATTACACCTCTACCTGAACGAGTGAAAGTAATAAACGAGTTCTTACTACCTGCCACAGCCGATAAACTTGCACGATTCCTGGGTATGATCAATTATTACCGTCGATTCATCCCTAATATTGCAAAAACCCTTGTCCCGCTGCACCAATTACTCTCGGGACCTCGGAAAAGCAAGAAAGAACCTGTGAAGTGGAATGAAGCAGCGAAGAAAGCGTTTGAAAGGAGTAAAACTGAACTCGCCAAAGCAGTCTGTCTCGCTCACCCTAAAGAAAGTGCTCCACTTGCCTTGGTAACAGACGCTTCTGATTTTGCTCTTGGCGCCGTCGTACAACAACTTGTCGATGATATCTGGCAACCACTTGGATTTCATAGTAGGAAGCTCAGCGCCGCCGAGAGAAACTACGCTCCTTATGACAGGGAGTTATTGGCTATCTACGATTCTGTCAAGAAGTTTCGTTACTTGCTGGAGGGACACGAGTTTGTCATTTATACGGATCAGAAAGCCCTTGAATTTGCATTCACGAAAAATAGAACGGACTGTTCTCCTCGCCAGATTCGCCACTTACAGTTTATTGGTGAGTTCTGCACGGACATCAGGTATGTACCTGGGAAAGCGAACATTGTCGCCGACGCCCTTTCCAGAGTTGACGCGCTGACGTCAAACAAAAATAGCATTTCCTTTTTAGAAGTAGCAAACGCGCAGAAAGATGACCCAGAAATTAAGGACTACCTTTTGCCAACTAGCTCGCTACGTCTGAAACAATTTCCTGTCTCCGATTCTAACGAGATGATTTGGTGTGATACAACGACTGAAATTGCTCGCCCTTTTCTACCACAAAAATTTAGACGTGAAGCATTCGATGGTCTGCACCGACTGGCTCATCCTGGAGTGAAAGCCTCCGTAAAGCTAGTGATTCAACGTTTTGTCTGGCCTGGAATGAAAAATGACTGCAAAAACTGGGCCCGCACATGCTTGGAATGCCAAAAATCGAAGATAACTCGCCATAACCAAGCTCCATTTAAGCCATTTCCTATAATTTCAGAACGCTTTTCTGTTTTGCATGCAGATCTGATTGGTCCTCTACCGCCTTCTGAAGGTAACCGCTATTGTCTGACGTTAATTGACCGTTTCACACGCTGGCCAGAAGTAATCCCTCTTGCCTCTATCACCAGCGAAGCGGTCATACGTGCTCTCAAAGATGGCTGGATTAGTAGATTTGGTCTTCCAATCAAGTTGATTTGTGATCAAGGAAGACAGTTTACTTCTAAAACCTTCAAGACGTTTGCTGAGAAAGCAGGTATAGAAATTCGCCATACAAATGCTTATCATCCACAGTCCAACGGCCTCATTGAGCGATTTCATCGCACCCTGAAGGCCGCCCTGATGTGCCATTCGACGACCTGGTCAGCCGCGCTAGCACCTGTTCTTCTTGGCTTACGTTCAGCATTGAAGGAAGACCTTGGTTATTCGGCTGCCCAGATGGTTTACGGAGAAAGTATTCGCTTGCCAGGAGAGTTTTTCGTTGAACCTCAAAATCAGATGACTCCGACCGAAATGCTCCTGCGACTTCAAAGTCATCTCTCTCATCTTTGCCCGCAACCAGTATGGCATAATTCCAAGAAGAAATTTTTTGTACATCCTGAACTCGCTATTTCCACGCACGTTTTACTCCGGTGTGAGCAGCGTGCACCTCTCACACCGCAGTATTCTGGTCCACATAAAGTACTGCAAAGAGGTGAGAAATCTTTTATTATTGAGTACAAAGGACAGCGAAAAACCGTTTCAATCGACCGCTTAAAACCTGCATTCCTCGAAGCAATTTTGCCGAAAGAGCAGAAGGAAGCACCTTGGATAACACTGACGCCTGCAGAAAATGTGCAGCAACCTGCCGCACAGCAACCCGATGTGCAGCAGCCTGTCGTGCCGCAGCCCGCCGCACAGCAGCCAACTGTACAGCCGCCTGTCGCACCGCAACGTGCCGTGCAACAGCCGCCAGATCGACCTGCAGAGCCTGCTAATGAACCTCAACCAGGTCCTTCGTGTGCTGCTCCCCAAACACCGTCAGCCAGAAAACCAAACCCAGCGCCAAGTGCCCCACAACGCAAAACTGTTCGAATTCAGCCACCGCCAACCAAGACTCAACCTAAAACAACTCGTTTTGGCAGAACGATAAAGCTTCCGGACCGCTATGGTACTTCCTCGACTTCCAGTCTTCAGTCCGGGGGCTGTATGGTGGCTGCCGAAAGGTGGCGCTCTCTCCTACCCTGGCTGCCTGAGTATATCCGTGTTAACCTGATAAGGAGTTATTCTAAACTCGACGATAAACGTGTGCGGTAGCAGCAAATATTGCTCCCTCGGCCGCACATTTTAGGAGTTCGTTAACCTTGAGCACATAGCTCCCTTTTACGAACCCTATAATTGACGAATAATTGAACTACCCTGTTTGTATATTGCCAATCTCTGACAACTCCCTTTTAGGGACTAAATTACGGCAAATACAATAAAGGCATTGCAACAATTTGTGGGGTTTGACTTATCTCGACCATTCCCCATAGTGGCAAACAAGCGCTCATCATAGTTCCACCCGGCCATGTTTTTATTCATGTATGAATATGTATTCACACGCACACGGCTAAATTTCATCGTGTTCCAATTTAACTAATTTGAACCCAGAGAGCGTATTCTTCGAAACTTTTTTTCTCAATATAGCGAGGAGAGCAGGGGGACGAAAACAGAGGGTTGTTCCAGGAAATTATTACACAAGAAGAGCGTATATATTTTGCTGTGAGACTAGTCTCTGCTTGCGCGGCCTGCATACTAAACGCAGAGCCACCCGAGTAATGCTGTACACCGCATTAAAATGCAAATTGATTTTTTACTTGTAAGCGCTCGGCAGCGGCGACTAATTGTGTTTCGCCGAAGATTCACGACTCACAAATATAAATGATTATTCAGCCAGCGTCAAGCGCGAGCAAATTAATTAGTTATGACACCTGCGCACAGATTGCGAGTGGTCGAGCGAACGACCCCTTTTCTGCTTTCTGCTGCTCCAGCAAAATGAACCAGTGCATCGCGTGCTAGGTGGAATATCGCTTGTTTGTGTTCAGAATACTCGCACGGTACATCCTACTATGACATTTTAGTTTTTTATTCTGTTTGAACTGGAATTTTCTTTTTCCAACCTCAGGTCTGCTTTAAATTTTTAGATTCAAAGAAATTTTTATTGCGGATCAGCAGAGCAACAGCAGAGTAAAATCAGTCTGTAGTGGTTGCGGAGCCGAGCTCCCATTCCTTTTTCATTTTTAGCCTAGGGTATTGTTATTCATGATTGTTAGAAATTCGTTAATGCAACAGAGAGAGAGATTTTTAATTTAAATTAGTTTTCGCCGGACACACGAGCCAACAAGTCGCATCTTAAGAGTTCCGAGCGTTTAATTGTGAAGGACCCGGCTCAATCGGGTAAATTCTTTTCTAATTTTAAATTGTTCTTCAAGACGAATCTCTTAAAATTGTCAATTCTAAAGTCGTTTATCAATTTTGTTTAAAGGTCCTTGTAAACTGTTAGACTAAGTCGCCAAGTGACTGACGTTTATAAACAGAAGAATTCGTTGAAAATCCCGCAAGGTTTAATTTCCACCTACTACCCCCCAAAGTGGTGACCCACGACGAAAATTGACACGAACACGCGCAGCCAGAGTGATATGATGTCGTTTGAGGTGACTGATTTTGGATTCCCTGGCGGGGCCAACGAAAATCTGAACAATCAAGAAGACGGTGAAGTGCTGAGATTAAAAAACGACAATGCAGCTTTGCAGCAAAGAATCGCCATGATGGAACAGCAGTTGCTGAATTTGAATTCGCAACAACGTGGTTCGCAACAGTCGACAGAAATTTCATTGAATGAGTCGATGCAACCATTGTTGATTGATATTGGAAATACTGCTGCTCAGTCAACTATGATTCAGCCTTCTCATTGTTTCAAAATGAACTACAAGCCACCAAAATTCATTCCGAGCAATCCTGAGATCTTCTTCGCTCTTTTGGAAAACCAATTTAAAGAGTATGGTAACCTCTCGGATTTGACAAAATTCAATATGTTGGTGAGCGCGCTGGAGCCGCACGTTCTTCAAGGCCTGGAGAGTATTCTTATGAATCCACCGCTTCAAGATGCGTACAAAACTCTGAAAGTTCAAATCCTGAAGAATTTCTCCCCTACTGTTGGACAAACCGTTCAGCAGTTTTTGAAGGGTGAAAGTATTCGAGCTAAGGAATTGCCAACTGCATTTCTGGCTCGATTGAGGAGCATGTGCTCTAAACTTAACCTACCGAACGTGTCGGATGCATTGCTCAAGGGCATTTTCTTGAAGGGTTTGCCCTCTGATGCCCAAAGCAAAATCTACCATCTAGAAAACCTTGATGAAGCTGCTACCATGCTGGACAGCGCCCGTGAATGGTCTTTGATGGGCAATGAGTTGTCGGTTCATGCGATTGCGAAGACCGCTCCAGTCGAGAAGGAATCGGACATAACGAACGTGCTCAAGGAACTGCAGAAGAGCAACGCGCTGATAATGGAGGAGCTGATACAGCTTAGAAGATCAAGGAATCGGTCTCCCACACCCCGTGGTACAGATCGAGAAAGAAGACGATCATCTTCGAGGTCGCGCCAGCACAAAAATGGTGTCTGCTGGTATCATTACAGATTTGGCGACAGGGCTTTTCAATGCAACTCCCCGTGCTTGCTGGAGAATCATCCCTTGGCCACCCCTCCTGAGATTGAGTCGACAAACGCCAAGGGCAAGCAGTAATTGCGGCCGCTGTTTGCCCACCTTCATCAGGTCGCCTATTCATCCCTGACAAGACTTCAGAACAGGTTTACCTAATTGACACCGGGTCCGATGTTAGCGTTTTCCCGTCATCCTATTTGCGCGGTACTAAATTAATTCCATCAACAATTTCTCTCTCTGCGGCAAACGATACGCCGATTAGAACATTCGGATTCGTTGAAAAAACTGTCAGTTTGGGACTAAAAAGGGATTTCAGATGGTCATTTCTCGTTGCCGAGATTTCAGATCCCATCATTGGGGCTGATTTTTTAACACACTTTGACCTGTTAGTAGATTTGAAGCAGAAAAAACTGATCGATAAATTGACCAATGTGGCTACCAGCAGTTTTAGCAGTCTGATTAATTCTAACACACCCAGTGTGCGGGTGATTGAACAAAACCACTCGTATTTCCATTTGATACAAAAATTCCCAGATCTCTTTTCTGCTGACAACAAACGGCGTCACATCAAACACAATTTTGTGCACGAGATTGAGACAGTTCCAAATTTGGTAGTGAAAAATAGATTTCGGCGATTAGATCCAGTCAAGCAAGCTTTTGCACACAAAGAGTTCCTTAGGATGTTAGAAAGTGGGGAAGCGCGCCGATCGTCGTCTAGTATGTCATCTGCATTGCACATGGTGCCTAAAAAGAACTCGGGTCAATGGAGATGTTGCGGAGATTATCGAGCACTGAATGCGGGAACAGTCCCAAATAACTACCCAATGCGTTCCATCCAGGATTTTACCCATAATTTGGCGGGATGTAAAATATTTTCTGCTCTAGATTTGCCCCAAGCGTATCACTTTATCCCAGTGCATCCAGATCATATTTACAAGACCGCTATTACCACGCCTTTTGGACTCTTTGAATTTCCTTTCATGCCTTTTGGCCTCAAAAATGCTTCTCAGTCATTTCAATCATTCATTGATTCGCTGATTGGAGACTTGGATTTTGTCTACGTGTATATAGATGATATTCTCATTGCATCCAAAAATGAAGAAGATCATCTATTGCACGTGGAAACTGTCCTTAAAAAGCTTGACGAAGCAGGTTTGAGGTTAAATGTGCAGAAATGCAAATTTGGCGTGCAGGAGATTGATTTTCTCGGCGTTCATATTTCAGCTGACGGCATCTCCGCAAAGAAGGAAAGAGTGCAAGCTATAGTTGATTTCCCGATTCCAAAGACGGTGGGAGAATTGCGTTCATACTTGGGCACGATTAATTTTTACCATCGTTTCTTGCCTCACATCGCCGAGATTTTAGCACCTCTGACAGCACTTCTTTCAGGACCAAAACAGTCTAAAAAAGACAAACTAAAATGGACAAATGAACACCAGAAAGCTTTTGAAAAAAGCAAAGAGTTGCTTGTTTCGTCCACTTTGCTTGCTCATCCGTTACCAGGTGCAAAATTGTCGCTCGTTACTGATGCGTCAAATTTAGCAATTGGTGGCGTGCTGCAGCAGCAAGTGGAGGAAGACTGGCAGCCCTTGGCATTTTTCAGTAGAAAATTGTCAAAAACCGAGCAAAAGTACTCCACTTACGATCGCGAATTGTTAGCGATCAATGACGCGGTTAAAAAATTCAGGCATCATCTCGAGGGCCGAAATTTCACTATTCTGACTGACCATCTACCGTTGACTTTTGCTTTCACCAAAAATAGACAAGACTGCACCCCGCGACAATGCAATCATTTGGAGCGTATAAGCCAGTATTCTACCGACATTCAATTTATCCGGGGAAATTGCAATATTGTCGCGGACACAATGTCGAGACTAGCAGCGATCACAGCTAGATTCCCACTTCTGGAATTGGCGCAAGCTCAAGTAAGTGACGCAGAACTTGCTCTTGCACGCAAGGGGAAGTCTGCATTACAACTTCTTGATTACCCTCTGCCAAATTCAGATTTGAGAGTTTGGTGTGATTGCACCAATGGAAAAATTAGACCATTCGTCACTTCACAATTTAGGAAACAGGCGTTTGATTTGGTGCACGGACTAAGCCATCCTGGTATTAAAACCACTGTGAGAATGATAACTCAAAAATTTGTGTGGCCAGGAATGAAGAAAGACTGCACAGAGTGGTCAAAAGCGTGTCTTGCTTGCCAAACGTCAAAGATCCACGTGCACAATCGCACACCATTACAAAGTTTTCCCCTGCCTGAACACAGATTCTCATCTTTGCATGTGGACTTGGTCACTTTGCCATATTCAGATGGTTTTAAATATCTCTTGACAGTCATTGACAGGTACACCCGGTGGCCTGAGGCAATTCCGTTAACCGACATTACTGCCGAGACCGTTTCTCGAGCATTTTATGAAAATTGGATTTGCCGTTTCGGTTGTCCTCTGACTGTGGTATGTGACCAAGGTAGACAATTCATTTCTGATCTGTTTGAAAAACTAGCCGAACAAATGGGATTCAAGTTAGATTTCACAACTGCTTATCATCCACAGTGTAATGGCATGGTGGAGCGCTTGCATCGCACGCTAAAAGCAGCGCTCATGTGCCACAAAGGGCAATGGACAGCCGCCTTGTCAACCGTTTTACTAGGATTGCGAACTGTGTTAAAGGAGGATTTGAGGTGCAGCACAGCAGAGTTGTTATACGGCGAACAATTAAAATTGCCGGGTGAATTTTTCGTTAAATCCGAGAATGAAATGCCGCAACATGAGTTGTTAATTAAATTGCGCGCGATCATTGAAAAATTACGTCCGACTCCTGCTTCACACCATTCAAATCACCTCAAAACATTTGTTCATCCTGATATGGCTACTGCTTCACACTGTTTTGTGCGTACTGATGCGGTCAGAAAATCATTGCAGCCTCCATACACTGGTCCTTTCCCGATAGTAGAAAGAGGACCCAAGTTTTTCAAGTTAGAAATCAAAGGCCAGCACAAAAATGTCAGTGTAGACCGTCTGAAACCAGCTTTTATTTTAGCCACAGAGTCTGTCTCTTCAATAGAAGTAGTTAAAAGCAAAGTGGTGGAAGAGCAGACCGATCAATTTGAAACTGTCGAGAAAACTGCAAAGTCGTGCAGAAAAGTAAGATTTGCAATTTGAGTTTAGTTATTGTCTCTTAAAACTTCCAGTTTACTCCCCCCGGACTAAATGTAGTGGTTGCGGAGCCGAGCTCCCATTCCTTTTTCATTTTTAGCCTAGGGTATTGTTATTCATGATTGTTAGAAATTCGTTAATGCAACAGAGAGAGAGATTTTTAATTTAAATTAGTTTTCGCCGGACACACGAGCCAACAAGTCGCATCTTAAGAGTTCCGAGCGTTTAATTGTGAAGGACCCGGCTCAATCGGGTAAATTCTTTTCTAATTTTAAATTGTTCTTCAAGACGAATCTCTTAAAATTGTCAATTCTAAAGTCGTTTATCAATTTTGTTTAAAGGTCCTTGTAAACTGTTAGACTAAGTCGCCAAGTGACTGACGTTTATAAACAGAAGAATTCGTTGAAAATCCCGCAAGGTTTAATTTCCACCTACTACCCCCCAAAAGTCTATCAGTTCAGTATTCTGCAAAAAACATCTTGCTAACTTTTTGCCTAAATGCACTCGAGTTCTCGTTCATACACAGATTTGGTGACAAATTGTTCAATAGACGATAGCACATGACCTGGAAGCACTGTTCAGACACTGTTGTACACTTACAAAGCAAATAATACCTAATCACGAAGGAAAAAAAATTATTTTTCTCATGAACACGATTTTTCCAAGGTAATTAATTGACTTAAAATAATTGGAATAAGATACCGAGATAATATTAAGAAGAGAAAATCAACAAATGATTTAATTAGCAGCCATCACCCGTTTTTCTAAGTGCTTGTTTGACCGTTCTTAATCTTGGCATTCGACGCTGGGGTTAAAGATAGCACTTGCCAACAATGCCAATTAAATCACCCCTATTGAATTGCTAAGTTGTGACACACTCACACTCTGTACAAGTATTTCTTTCGTCCTACTCGAAACCCACGTCAGCCGCTACATATTTAGACAAATGGTGCAGCGCCCTCTTCCCCATTAGCATTGATTTGTATATTCACCAGCAATAACTCACGATTTGCAATGAAAACAAATAATCTCGGCGTTGACAACTCTGATTTGAACAAATGACAAATCTTGGTGGGGAATGTATTCAGCAGGGATTGCTTGCAAGACCATTAGTCAACGTCTGCTGGCGCGAAAGAAATTTTCTTTGCCCGAAAATAGCCCATCTTCAAATTAAAACGTTATAAATATAGACCTCATTAAAACACGAATCACTTCACTCTCCATTGTGCGCCGAGGATTTTTGATCTCGGCCTGCCAACAGCAGCAGTTCAGTGTCATGGGGCGCGGGGTAATTAAAAAAGCGCCCTCGACTGATTAAGCATTGGGTGGTGCGCGCGCGGGTGGGATGCTGGGGCTGTATCAAGAGCCAAGTGCGAGATTTTATCGCCTCTCGAAGTCATTATCGGATGGAAGCAAGCAACAAATGCAGCGTAGGGGCGGGCAAACTGTCGCCTTTTCCCTTTTCTTTTGTTATTTGGGAAACGCGGGCCTGGCGAGAAGCAAGATTTACCGATGCTACACGGGGATCTATTCTGCTTCCCTTGTTTGTAAATTTATCTTGGCAAAAGTGTTGTGCGTGCATGTTGCCGACGGGTTTTGTGGCGCAGAAGGAAGCGGGCGGCTGCAATCCGCACGTCGTGGCTGGGCGTCTGGCTTTTGTTTTTGCATCGCGCACCAAACCGCAGCGATTTCATTTTACAACGCCGTGTTGACGCCAAATTGAAATCCGCTTGACTGACTGCGAACTCTGCGTACGATTTTTTTTCGATCGTTAAACTTAAACACACTTCAGACCCCTTCCTATGCCATTTTACAGTTTCTTCATGCAGCCAATCCAATCCAAATCAATCTCAAATTTTATTGATTAGGATTACGCAACAATAATCAACAATGATGTTTTTCAAGCCACTAGTTAAAAACATGCTAATAAATAATTAGCAGAGCCTTCAGCATCGCCATTAAGAGTCGCA
Source organism: Cloeon dipterum (assembly GCF_949628265.1). NCBI lineage: Eukaryota > Metazoa > Arthropoda > Insecta > Ephemeroptera > Baetidae > Cloeon > Cloeon dipterum. The sequence goes on along the minus strand of NC_088788.1, from coordinate 15,046,441 downwards.
GGACCAACATAGATATTTTCATTCGTTGAAGAAAAACTTGAAACAACAACTTCCTCATGTGCCACAATCAGAATTACCAATAACGTTTTGACACAAATTAATTTATTTCAAATTCAAACAAATTCAGCTTAATTTTCCGATCCAAATCTACTGCTCTTGTTACAAAATGAATTTGCAGAGTTTTAAAACCATTATATATGCGTGTTAGACCCTTAAATGTGTGATATTAGTTAAAATGTTGGAAATGTAAGACATAGTTTTCAGATTTGCAACTCTTGTTATTTTTTTGGGGGGGGGGGGAGAAGAGGGAATAAACAATTGCCCAATTTACGTAATATCGTATGTATTTTAAAAATTGTAAAAATATCTGGTAAAAATCACTGAAACTGAAAAATGAGAGTAAGTGAAAATTGTTGACTTTTATTAACTGCAGCCGTTAGAGGCAGGTGCCCTTTTTAAATAAGATGTTTACATGGCCACAATAAGCACCATTATTTATGAAATTGGTTGAATCTTTAAATTTGATTATTTAAATTTGAATAGCTTTAGTGCGCCACAAGGCAACGCTTTAAAATGCGTAAAAACAGAGCAGAGAGCAGACCAAGTGGGCATTAAATTGAATTTCATTCAAATGCTCAAAGCAACAGCGGAAGAAAAGGAACTTACGAGTGAAGAAAGTATTGGTAATCTTCCAAAACAGAACAGCGCCAAGAGAATGACAAATTTGCCGTTGGAAAAAAATGTTTCTCCAAGAACAAGAGACAGAACATCCCAGCTCGGCTGTATTCTGTATAATGTATGTGTCGCACGCTTAAGGCATAGAACATTCAATATGCGCCAAACAAACAGAGTGAAGGGGAGTAAAAAATTGGCAGCGGCGTGGGCAGTGAGCCGTTCTCCAAAAGGTCACCGCCAATTTCCACGCATAATGCTGGAGCAAAAGGAACAGGGAGCTGCGAATTAAAAGGGCCGCCCGCGCTTGCGTCCCGGAGCGACACATTATTTTAATTCCACCTGCAGACGGCCCGGCCGGATGATTTACATCGAAAAAGAGCCGTGTGCGCAAAAAGCACCCTCCGAGACGGAAGGTGACATTTAACTTGTTGCTGGCACAACCCTTTCCGAGGAAGCGCGGGCGGCGGCGGGCGGACCGAGCTGCCCGGTCCGGGACTCACCTGAAGGTGTAGGTCGACGAACGGAGAGCATCAAGAACAGGCGAAACACGCCATCAGGCCAGGTCCAGGCAGTTGCGTCGCACCTCAAAGCCGCCCTGCTTGGGCAACGGGTAGCAGGCCCGGCCGGAGCAGATCAAGCAGCACCGAACCTCGCGCGACTTTCGGCCAGTGAGGATACGCGGCGTGTGTGTTGCTCCGGCGGTCGGCTGCCTGCTTGCCCGGCTGCGCTCGCCGCACGCCCTGCCCGCCGTCGCCGCAACCCTTGCACACCTTCTCGTCCGATGGCATAGATGGTGCTCGCCTCGGCTGCACAGCGCCGGGGTGCTGCTGCTCTCACCCCCAGATAAAAGTTTTGCACCAGCCGCCCACATGGAACGTCAAGTTTTCGCACGTACAACATCTTAATTGGCACTTTTTGGAGCTTTTCAAAAGATGAAGCAACCAATTTCTGATGATTTATATTAAAAATTATGGTTTCAACAGGTCAACTCTGCCTCATACCTCCCTACAAAAAATCAATATATATTTTTTATAAAGAGAACTTGACAGAAGCTACATTGGCTTGTGTTCATAAGTATATTTTTCATGCTATTTTGCCTCTGCTCAGCACATCCCATGGGACACCGTCTAGCGAATAATATGGGACCGGAGTGGCCGCAGAGGAGCTTGAACCCAATTTGACCATCTTTTCGCCTCCCCGCACCGAGGCCTTTTATTGAAATGCCAGACATTTGTCCCTATAAAGCCGCAGGAGAGAGCGAACACCAGCAAGTGGCAAGTTGGCGCCGGTGCGCCTACCAGCCCATTTGGCCAGTATGACCCCCGATCCCCGATATGCTCAAATTTCCCTTGACACTATGAAGAATGTCTTAAAGCGAGCCAATGGGCTGGTTGTCAATTTAATTTTAGAAAAAATTGAAATATGATCAGAAATAACATAAATAAAATTGCAGTTATGGAAACTTAAATTATTCCTTTTCCTCTGAATTTACTAGATGAGCAGATTTTTAAAATTCGTTATTTTCGTTGGGCTCTTGAACTTGAATTTTCATGTTGTACAGTTAAGACGAGTTCGGTGTTTTCTTTCATTTATAGGTTTCATCTATCAGTCAAATATCAAAAGTAAAGGAGTGTTAGTAAAGATTTATTCTCCACAAAATGAATACAAAAGAAGCAACATGACACACATGATGTCTCCATTTATTGTAACCTTTTGAATTTTGTTGTAATGACGATCTATTGGAATTACACTTCACATTTTATTTGTTATTACTACGCACAAACTCTCTGCATTTTCAAAGGCCTCTTGAGCCTGGACTCAATATCAAACTCAGTGAGTCGCGAGTTGAATATCTCCTTTTAAGGGCCGAGAGCTCGAGCAGAAGAAGCTGTCTTCAATTTCCGGTTGCCTCCAAGCTATGGGGGACTTTCCGTTGGGAAAGTGGGCGCTTTGCCAAAGTTAGGGTGCGCACGCGGGCGGGTATATGAGAGGTCAATGCCCGGTGCACGCGCCGTTTCCTGCCGCCTCAAAGCACTTGCAAATTAATTTCCAGCGCACTAGTCGTGAGTTTTGTACTTTGTGTGTGCGTTTGTGTCAAAGTTTTGTTTAGTTTCTTGGCCGTCTGAAATGAGCAATCTGACTTCATAGAAATCAACAAAGTTATAATTATTAACCTAATTAATTGTACACATATTACTTTAAAGAATGCTAAAAAATTATTGAGATATATGTTATTTATTTGAATTTTGATCCTTAAAGGGGTTCTAGTCTGAATGCAACGCAACAAATATGCGCACATTACAAAGAATTTGCGTGTTTCAACTTTCGTTAACCTTCCTGTTTTAATTTAAATTATATAACGATCCCTGATCATCCAAAATAATTGCAAAGTTGAAATTTCTAATTAATAATCCAAATTTCGGCAGCAAATTAGGAAAGGTTGAAATAAATAATATATGTATATATTATGGTCAACACGATCAACATAAAAAATTGGAATCTTCAGTTGTTAATATAACAAGAAATTTGAATAAAAATGTTTTTAATAACATTTGTAATATTTTATAGTAAATGATTCGCATATTGAAAAAATTAAAGTTGTTTTTAATTTTTATTTTAGCATCGCAACTTTCCCGCACACAGGCTCCCGCCACTGAAGTCGGTCGATGGCTCTCCCCACCAAGCCACGAACCACGCCCATTCGTTTTAAAGCATGGCGAGGAAATCAAAACAAGTTCATCATCTGTTCATCTGTCTTCGTAAAATTCAAACAATTCAACCTGACTGAATAAGTAAATACTTGGGATACATATAACAAAGTATAAGAGTAAGGTGCAAGGCAAAGCTGAAAAATGGATCTAGTGGATGACTTTTTTGACTCGATTCCTTGGTTCGTGATTCTTTTTTCCTGCGATTTAAAATTACGAAAATCCCTTTATAACAATAATTAATTATGATAGATATCGTCTTGGTGAATAAAATTCAATATTTTTATTTATTTTCCCCACGTATATTATTCCAGAAAGGGCTTAAATTATGTAATTAAAAATTGCTTGTTTCACAGGGACAAGCTGAAGAATCAATCGACAAAGGTTCCAATATCGGAGGAGTGCAGAAAGTTTCTTGATTCTTTCATAAAGAAGAAAGAACCAAATCCAAACACTGAAGCAAAAGAAACAACAACTATTACTAATTGTAAGACACAGGCACATCCTCCTGCAAGTAATAGTGTTGATGCTGGACCCACCAAACCGTACTTTAGGAAGTTGCAATTCCCTCGACACAGCTCACTGACAAACGTTGACCATGCCTCATATCTTTCTGCGAGGTATAGCGGTCAGGTGACCAGCCAAAGCTTGCAAATTTTCCAACAATTGCACCTGCTGGTCGTTGCTGAGCAAAAGGAGTTCAACGAATGGCTAGCCAAAGAAATGGCTGGCCAGCGTCCACTGGTGAACAAAGCCTTACTTCAGATTGGCACATCTCTGCTGGCTTCTAAACAAGATGAAGCTAATCTTCAATCTTCAAATGACGTATGTTAAGTCAATTAGTCAATTTTTAAATTTATAAATTGTGTACTCGGTATTTTTCAGACTTTTAGTCTACACAAGGAGCTGCCCATGAAAAAGCCAGCGACTAGTGAAGTTCACTTGAAGCCTATACAGCATCTGTGTTCTTCAGGTCGAGTTGCTTCTTGCCAAAAAATCAATGAGGGAGCGAATTTGATACTTCAGCCAGAGTTAAATTGTGTCAAAGTCAGCAGCAAGCTGAGAGACGACAAGGTGGCAGAAGGATTGGCTTGCAAGCACTTTGCTGATGTGATCCTCAGCCCTGGTGTGGTTTTTGCGCTCATCAATGCTTCGGGGAAAGAAACAGATGTACCGCTGACTGTTCGAATTATTAAAGGTTTGTAAATAATGTAGCTCACAACTGAATAAATAACTTACTGTTTCTTGGATGTTATTAGATGCTGATGGAAGGGAGCGAAAACTTATTGTGATGGATAAGCCCTTGCCCGCAAAGAGTCTTGGAGTCTATAAGAAAATGACCTGGGCTGCCAAAAAAGCTGCCAAGAGAGAATTCTTAAGTTACAGAGAAAAATACTTTGAGTAAGAACATAAATTTGACTATGTACTCGAGCAAATTAAATTAACGAACTCTTTGTACAGTTTTACTAAAATGAGTGTGGAGCAATGCAAATCAGATTTCGCACAGGATTTGGTCGACTACTCTGCTGCCAAGGTATGTTTAATTTCTTGATACTCTGCAGTTTATTAAACCTTAATTTGTATTTTAGAGCGGCCATGCAAACAGGAATCATGTCTACTCTCTGTGGTGCCTTGAGCATAAAGTCGCCTCAAAAACAGCTGACTCAGCTTGGGGCCGACAAGGGTGCCCCATTAATCTTCTCGTTAGGTCCCAGTGTCACGGGTTTATTGAAGGTGGGCCCGCAGAACCACCAAGGTTTGTACAAATGGGAGTGAAGCTGGAGCGCAAACCTGATTTGGGAGCTGAAGCCCTGGATCTTGCTGAATTCACTCAAGATTGGGTGTCTATGATCTTGCGGCCCGAGGCATTACTTCTCAGAACAAGAGTGGACGCCAAAACACTAAAGGTTAGTTATCTTTTAAAATAATCCTTCAAACACTTATAAAATTAGTTTAAAATTTAGCTTTGCTGTTATAGTTGCCACTCTGCTTCATACTGTGCAGGATTATGTACTCAAATGATTTTCCACATTTTATTAATCACTGCTTGTACCTGAAAAATACCACAAAACCTTTCTGATTCCAATTGATTACATATTTTCCGAATTGTTTGGAATTTTCTATAACCCCATTAGTGAATTTGACTAGTTTTTTGGAAGTAAAAACTAATATTATTAGTGAAATGATTTTAAAATTTACTAAATTTCTAGGTAGTCCAAGTTGAACACAAGGACCTCAAAGTGATTACCAAAGAGGCTAGAGCAAAGGAATTTGATAGCGTTGCAACCTTAGGCGCCCTACATTCGTTGCTGTCTGAGGTTATGCATCTGCAAGAGGGCAGATTCCTGTTGAGAGTTAATCCAAAGGGTGCTGTCGTCCATGTTTACGGGCCTCCTTTGCCCAACCACACCTCTATCAACCTGAGTCTTGATTACAAAAGTCAAGATGACAAGCTGGTAGTTGAGAAGGAACACAGCATTCAAATTGATCCAGAGGTTGTCACTCCACTCTGCTTGAAACACCAAAGGATCCCTGCTACGTTTCTTCCCAGAAAAGAGCCTAAGAGGTAATGTCGATTCTCAGCTTTTTCAATGTCTATTATTTATAATCTCTTTCCCTTAGGTATCGTAAGTCCAAAACCCGATATAAGAAGGGCAAGAAAGCTAAGTTGCAAGATTAGCAGCCTGTTGCGACTGCAAGAAATCTTTTGAATGTGCTGAAGTCATTCATTTTGATGAATAAAAACACAAGGAATTACAATTTGCAATAGATTTAATTTATCTGAGTATCAAAAGTACAATCAACTTGTATACAATCATATTCGAAAAAATATCGTCTGCATAGTCATCATAAAAATCTTAATATTAAATAGCGAAACGAATTGTAGATGAAAGTCCCGACTAGTATGTGCTTGTTTAGCAAAACATCCTCACTCGCCCCATCAAAGGGCCACAAACTTTTGGCTCCCACTTCCCTCCGGACTTCCAGCTTCTTTCGTTGGGCTGGCACTGGCAGCGACGGGCCCCATAGGAGTCAGGCCTGTCCTCGCCTGGCTGGTGATGGGAGCGAGGCCCGTGATGACTGGCGTGAGACCGTTGCTGACTGGGGTGAAGTCGGTGCCGACCGGCGTGAGGCCGGTACCGCCTGCTATGAGACTGTCGAAGTTGAGGCCGGTCGAGGGAGTTGAGATGCTGTAGCCCAGGTCGCTGCTCTTAAAAGAAGGGGTGACTGCAAGGGTTGAAGGCCGGGCCGGACGAGGCACCAAACTGGGAGGCTGGCGTCTAGTTTCGTGGCGCCTGCAGTTAGGTACGTGCGCCTCCAGCAGGAACTCCAGCTCCTCCTTGGCACGGTTCAGTTGCGTGATTTCTGTTTGCATGGCCTGCTTCTTGGCCTCCAGACCCTCGGTTTCTGTGATTAACCTGTTGGTTTCGTCGAGCCTGCGCTTACGACAACGGGCGGCAGCAAGCTTGTTCCTTTCGCGTCGGACTTTCCTCTTTTCTTCCTCCTCGGGACTACACTGCAAAACGAGGAAAAAACCATTAGCACTGTGCCAAATTTACGTCGGTAAATTATGTTCAATTACTGGTTACTGCATGACTCTGTAAATTAGGTTTATTGAACTCCAAAAAAGGCAAGACTAGTACAGCTTGTGAAATATCAAGTATAATCCACTATCAGTTTCATTTATGGCAGAGTAAGCTTTAAATTTAGTAACTCTCTTTTTACTTACATTACTGTTCTTGTTTGGCCGCCTACCACCAACATTCCTTCTGGCCATTGTGGCTGCTGGAGCCGGTGTTGGACTGTTACTGAGGGCAGGACTGGCTGGGGCCGATGGATGACCAGAGATGTGAGACTGCTGATACGGTTTCAGGGTCTCTGAGTTGACAAACACCGTTCCACCACCGCTGTTTACTGTAGACAGATAGAGAAGCTGGATAAGTCAAAAACCACTAAAATTTTCCCGAGTTAAGAAAAAAGAACAACGCGTGTAATTAAAAAAAATCGGGGAATAAACGTACTTTAACTTGAGGAAAGTGACGCAACAAATTAACTAACGCGTGTTAATCTAAGAACGATGTTGAAGCAACTGTAAATTTACACGGTGGTTCAAATTCCTCCCTGCCTTATTGGGCCAGAATAATTAACGAACCAATTAATTAGCAACTCGACGGCCTTATAAAGGGAGAGCCGCCCCGCGCGAGCGAGCGGCGTTTACGAGGAAGAGAGTGTCGCGCTAAACGAAAATAAACCCGCACTAAACTTACGTGTGCTTGCGTGGTTTGAGTGGTGGACTACCGGGGGCACGAAGCCTGCTGAATGGTTCGTGTGTTGGGGCTGCAACTCTAGGAAGGTCTGCTCGATGCTCTTCAGGGTAGTGGGCGTCAGGGTGGGCGTCGTTCTGGTTGGTACACCCGAGTTCAATCCCTCTAGCGCCGCAAACTGCAAAAATACAAAAGAAAACGAACGTCAGCTGAGAATTTTCGAGAGATTGGAGGGGTGGTCAGGTTGCAGCAACCACCTGCTGGAAGAGCAAGTCGGGCGGCGCCGCCAGCAGGTCCAGCAGGGGGTCGGCCATGTAGGTTGCGTTGGGTCGTTCGGCTCGCTCGCGTTTGTCGCACAAACTGAGAGCGCCCGATTTAGAAATTCGCCTTGGCACGCGGCCCAAAGGGGAGGCAAGCAAAGTGACTCAGCCCCCCTGCCCTTCAACTCTTTGACTGCTCGCACGGATCATTGTTGTGCCGATTATGCACTCTTTAGGAACAAAATCTTAGGCGTAAACACAGGCATTACGCATTGCTTCCGCTTTGATATCAAGGGGCGGAAATTTCCTGTTTCTAGCAAGTAAACAACGTTTTTTGATTTTTTGCATTTTAAGTGCACGCTTGGTGTAAAATAATATTTTGGTACACATACCAAAAAAATTAAAGTGAATGAAATGCTGTGGTGGATACTATCTTATCGACGGAAAGCAGCGTCAAAAACCACAGTGGATTTCGAAGAAGCCGTTTTTCAGGAAACGCACTGCACAAACTCCGATTTTTATCACGTCCGACCCATTTTAGCTGCCCTTGTTCTGATAACAGTTTATTGGCCCCCATCATTATTGGCCACCTTTGAGGTGAAATTAAACATATTGGCAATTTAGATAAGGGAACACTGCAGAAAACAAGAGCGGTAATAAAAGCTCACGGCGGACTTTTGATCTTAAAGGTGCAGGAAATACATTAAAATAATCACACAAGAAGCTTGAGCGAGGCGTTGTTACTTAATGGGGGAATCCTATCTTCAATTCAATCCGTTATTTACTTTCAAAGTAATGTTCAAATCGGGGATTTCCAATTGAGAAATTTCTGACTTGAATAGGTTTCCGGCTTCGGTTTTGAAACACGCGGGTCTATCTAAATAGAAAATCGGCGTCGCCAGCGAGACAATCACGAATTGTCATTCGGACAAACAATGGTAAATAAGGAAATTCGTGCGGGGTCGCGCGCGACAAACAAACGGGCTCGCAGGCCAGTTCATTTTCCTCTGCGCCACACCCAGCCAACCAAGTTCTAGTTCCGCTCCTCTTCGCATTTCAGATTTAATTTTCAGCCAACTTTTGTTCTCGTGTCGATTTCAGGGTGAATTTCACATGTAACGAGCACCGCAAATTGCCAAATTATTGGCAAATATTACGCAATATATAGCAAACAAAAACGTGTCCAGGGGGCGTAAATAACTGGTGACAAGCGTGAAAAAAAATTGTCGAGACAACGAGTTGTCATACCGTGATTCGTTCGCAAAAGTGTCCGGCTCGGACGGCGAGAAACTCAGCGGGCGTCACAAACGCGCGGCACGATGAATGGCAACTAAAGCTCCGCGCCTGGCTTTTGCCTTATCAGAGGATCACGTGACACGCCACCTGCCGTAGTGCCCCAAGAATGACGTCATCCCGCCGCCAAGGAGTGCCTCAGCCGCGCCGCGCGGTGTGTCGCAATCGTGCAAAATGAGCCAGCAAATATTTCAGTTCGGATTTTTCCTCCGATCTTATCTGCACCGAGTGATTACGCGAATGGTGAAAAAGTCAAGCCAGATTAGAGGGAAAATGGTATTGACGAGCGCGAGGAATGCACCTGCCGCGCGCAACCGGCGGAGGAATTTCCGGCCATGCCGCCAGCAGGGGGAATGAGTCACTGTTGTTTTCGCGAGGGCGCGACGGAGCGTGAAACGGGACCGGGACTCACCAGTTTGTTCTCCAGCGAGGGTGTGTAACTAAAATCCGAAATCATGGTGCTGTATTCGTCGAGGAACGGCGTAGTCGCAAAGCACTGGGTCACTGGCAGTAAGCACGACATCAACGGCTCTGAACAGGATTACACTCGCACAACTGAGAGAGACTACAGACGCACTGACAATGAGAGCTCGACGCGACCAGCACACTGGTTATAGCCAAGGACGGCAGTGACGTCAGCTCGCCCAATACGATGGAGGGGCGATACTCGGAATCGCCGCCGACCAATTCTCGGCACACGAGCGATGCGCGAGATCTTTCATCTCTCACCAGCTCCAACCTCTCAAATCGGTAGGGACAATGCACCGCGTCCACCCCTCACCCTCCCTTGCAATCCATTCAAAGCGTCCACATCAGGGAATTCTCGAAAATAACACCCAAAAATAATCGACTGGATCTTTTAGTGCACAAATATTTTCTAAACCTATTGTCAGCGTGTCTCGCCCCGCAGCGATGCGGGAGTCACGAGGGTTGTAACATTTTCTTCCCCTCATTCATCTCTCTCTCTTTCTCTCTCTGATCAAGCGGAACATGCAGGTACCTGCTTTGTCCGAATCAATTTATAAATTGCGCACCCGCTGCCAGATTTCAAGCGTGACTGGTGCTGTTTGTTGGTAATTAACGTTCAATTGCGGCCTCTACTTGCATAATGCCAGGGCGGCGGGGGTTTATTTTTAAGGCTTGTTTGCGCTCTTGCCGGCATTTCTCCGTCTCTATTTTAACACCTTGACGATTGCGTTGCGAAATGCTTTGTACAACACGAGCAAGCACTTTTTATCAATTAGTGCTGAGAGGTCTTACTTCTATGAAGCCGCTCGCATTTGTAAGTGACAGAAAACAAGTACAAGCTAGCATTGATAGCGATCACGAATAAAAGGCAAATTATATGGAGTGCCCCATTAATTAAATCTCTCAGATATAGAAACAAAATAATTAATTAATAATAGGTTTTTTGTAAAGGTTTAGCAGTAAAATTTTGATTTGCAACTTGTCTGTGCTTACGCGGGATTAAAAAATGAAATAACAAACTTATCGAACAGCATGCTATTGATTTCAAAAGCGATACAAAGGCGTGCACACACGTAATTAAAGTGGTTGTGATTGATATGAGAAAAAGCTTGATAAACGTTTTTATCTTTGCTAAATGAACTTCTTGAAGAAGCGACGCCAATTCTTGAAGCAAAATTACGAATTAGCTTTCTCAATATATTCAGTGTGCTGTTTCTCCTGTATACAGTATTTCCGTGCAATCCTGCACATTTGTCATTCTCAAAGTGCTCGTAATAAAAAAGCCATACCCTTTTTTAACTGACCACAGCTGCACCTCTGGTCGGCCGGCAGACGAGAGACCGTGCGTACTTGCCTTAAGATTGGCTTTTAATTTCCAACAAACCTCAAAACCTTTTTATATCAAAACCGAAAAATCTGCCATTGATATCGAATTCTTAACAACGATTTTGAAGTCAAACTGCATTATTTTTTTTTTTTTTTTTTTTTGGAAAATCCACACGATAAACCGTATTTTTTATCATGCACCTTAACACAAAAAATTGGATGCTTTAGCAAAACATTTTGCGTCACCCTCCTGCGATTGCGGTAAAAATATATCTAGAAATCGTTTAGAGCGTAGTGAAAGCTAAGAAGAAGATATTATTTTTGGTGTAGTCCTAACATAATTATCAAACAGCACTAATTTTCACTACCATGTCAAAATAAAGACAAACACGCAATACTGGGGCCTCTAAAATGAAGAACATTGACCCTGCAAACCTTGAAACGAAAATAATGGTCAAAATAAGAAGATCTATATTGCAGCTTTGTTGGCGACGAATTATTATTTTAGCTACATTATTTACTTTGTTTCGAAATTAAATAAAAAATACGTGTGTCTAGAAAAATAAAAGAGACGGTTGTTTCACATCCGCGTGCGCCACTCCCTAATCGGCGAGCGCCTTAAGCCATTAAAACGAATAGATCGCGAAATCGCGTCCTGATAATAAAAGCTATTTCCGGAGCTAAAATTCCTTTGGACTTGAGGACTTGTTCTTTTCCTCATCACGGCGCCGGTTATTATTTTTAAACTCGATCTGCGGTTCAGAAAAACCAGCATCTCGCAGTTGGCATTGAGAAACGTGAAAATCCCCGGTGTCTGTTGCAAACACGGATCTGAAGAGTGAAAGTGCTGTACAAGAAAGAGCGGGTGTGGGAGCAGCCCCTTGCATGGCATAGTGGGCCAAATGGTCGGCGCTGACCTCCCCCACTGTTGTTTGGCAACACAGACGAATCGATCGATAGTGGTGCACGCGACGGATCCCACCCCTCGAAAATATGCACCCCAGCAAGCGCAAATTTACTCGTCCGTGCAGTGTACACGAACACAAGGCGACCGAACAGAGAGTAATTTGCCTTCATTTCAACGAAGAATTCTGACCGAATGCCGAATGTTTAATTGAGATTGTTTCATACGGATTTTGCGTTTTCTTTAAGCGGGGCCTCGCAGGGTTAGCGAAAACCCTGCGACGAGCACGCGAGCGGCTAGCAGCGCGTGTTGTTATTATTTGGGGGTGGAAGCACGTGCGGCGATCGATACGGACGGCGGCGCCTGCCAGGGGGAGGTAAGTGCAATAAAAAAACCACCCCTCGCAACTTCATGCGGACATTTAATTTTTTAAAGCCCGACTTGCATCATGAAAGAATACTCGCGGACGATGAACCGCGAATTATTCATAATTTTGCAAAAAATCGTGCAAATTAATTCTGCGTTTGCGTCACTTTGACAGGTGGGCGGGCACCAACAGCAGACGGCACCGCAGCATGTCAACCAGCTGTCTGGAGCTGCGGAAGCTCCAATCGGTTTGCTCAGAGACATAAAATTAATTTTACCGCCTCTCGAGACGCTGGCCTGAAGATGAAAGGGCCAGGGTGCCCCTGGAGGGTCAAGCGGGGGTGGGAAGTGACAGGTGCTATGGACCGCAGAGGACCAATGCACGCACTAGACACTGTCTGTCCGTACCTGAAGGCTTGCTGGCGGCGAGAACGTCTCGCGCTTGATCTCGACGGAGGCCACCGTGGCCAGAGTCGCCAGGAAGCCCGGGGGCATCTTGTCCTGCAGGCCGGATTCGAACATGACTCAACCGGGGAAGCCCAAGGCTTGCGTCACCGCTTCGCTATTTTCAACGACTGACGTCAGGCACGGAGGAACCCCGACCGAACGTTTCCGACCAGTTGCGAATGCTCGCGAAGCTCAATCTGTGTTGTGCTCGTGCTGGCTGACGCTGACTCACCCGCCGCGGCTAGGAGACTCGGGCAGGATTGCCTCCTGCCTGTTTTTTCTGCCCGCACACAGCTTCTCGCTAAGAGCTTTTCTTGGAATCATTTAAACCAGTTCTGAGAAATGTCACGCTTTCCATTCGAATGTTTAGAAGCACACTGAAGACGACTTTCCGTGCAGAAGGGACAAACCTTTTAATTACGGCTAAAGCAGGCAAAGGTTTGCTCGCGCGGGAATAACTAATATGATATTAAAAATGCTCAGCCGCGTGCACAATTAATTAATTTATGCTGCGGTCAACGTAACTAACTGTAACTGATTGTATTATTTGTCGTATTTGTTATAAAGCATATTATAATACAATGTGAACGTTGCCAAAACAACTTTGATCCTGTTAGCATTTGCAATGCATCACTTTTCCGTATAATAGATTTTCATTTGACACGTTTTCTCAATCATATAAACTTGTTAATGAACATGTTGATTGTTGAATCACTTCTAGGACACTTTCCATGTTTCGAAACATTTTCAATGAAAAAACTGAAACAGTAACGCACACAAAAACAAAACGAAAAATATCTTAAAGAAATGTGAGGTAAGTCTAAAAGCCTAAATGAGGAATTTTTCGTAAACACCACATTCAAGACGAAACTTGATTACAAATAACTACATAAATCTCATTCAAAAATAATTATTTTAATCCACCACACGTGTTGAGACCTACAAAAAGCCACTTGAATGCAGTAAAGCTCGGAAATTAACATCGCAAATGAATAATTTTCAAACAAATATTTGATATGAGCCTATGTGTGGTGTGTAAGCGTGCACTGACAATGAGAGGGACGCGCAAATCCGTGCCGTCAGTTGACTGCTCCCTACTTGCGCTAAAAGCAAATAGTGTCCGCAATAATATAACAGTGTGCTCGACTTTTTCATATTAGAGCAATAATGAGACTCATGTGACTGTTCATTATTTCTGTGTTGCGACAAGCACAAAGCACCTGCATCCAAGGGCACGTTAGCCAAGAGAGCATGAGCACAAGTTGTCAATTACTTTTATTATTTCGTCTATAAATTCCTCGCGATATATAAGAAGTGAATAAACAGAGCCATATATATATATTATTTTTATCCATAGTTTTCTACGACAACCGGCATAAAAGTTTCTATGGCAGACAGGAATGGAGCATAAATAATATGACTATGCGGGAAACTTCCTCAAGAGAAACCTGGCGCCAAAATGCAATTAAAGTGTTGACTAGTAAGGCGGCCTCAAAAGCCAAAACTAAATTGCACGGCATTTTGATTTTCGGCCAGAGTTTTCCTCCTTCTTTCCGTTTGACTCATATGTTCAACATCCGCACTTTTTATCACGACGAAATGCTAAACCACAACAGAGGGAGTAGAGGCGGCGTGCGCTCTAACTCGTGACACTCGAGTTTTTATTTTGTCACGCGATTTATCTCTAGCTGGCGCCAAGTCAAGATAGATATAATTAAAAGCCCTCTCTGGAAGAAATAAAAACCCTACAAACTGCATATATTAGCCATTTTTTATAGAGTGTGATGTATTACTCAGGCAGCTGCTTTGTGTTTGTTTTTCAGGGGAGGAAACGTTTTTTTTATTAAATTTTCTTCAGCTCAGCGGCTATCCCTTTTTGTTTGTATTAATTAAAATGCGTCCAAGTACTTCAATTCATATTCTAATTATCATTTCAACATCCTTGAAGGATAATTTATAAACCGGACATACAAATCGGAAACCGGATGTCCCTGCACATCTGCATGGAGGGTCTCCTAATTGCGAATATCTGTCACGATTTTCCCTTATCCTTTTCCTTACTACAGTTATTTTAGAATTAATTTTGAAATATTTTCACTAACATCAAATCTTTATTGTTGTTTTCGTAACCACGCAATTAACACTCACAAAAAACCTCTACAATATTTGCTGATCTAATCATTTATAAGGAGCATTGAAACCACTACTCTTTGTTTTGAGATTTAATCAATTTCATGCTAAGTTGAGAATTTAAAGAATGACTTGATTAACAATTTTATAAAGTTTGCCATAATTGCCATTAACTTTAAGGAACAAATAAAAGGAAGTTGAGTCAGTGTCTGAAATGATTGCAGCCAGAGCGCAACAGCAACAAAAAGCAGCACGCACGCATTATCCGCAGGTGAAGCGGAGAGAGATCTTGTGAGTCCAAGACCAAGGAGCAAGGAGCTGCTCTTTTCACGGGCGTGAGTCACCATCTCACGATGACGTCATCGACGCTGCTATTGCCTCTTATGGCCAAATGCAGTACACCGTTTTCCTCGTGGCCCAGCTGGCGCCGGGTAGACAAAAATCGCGTGACGCGGGACAATTATCGATCTCTGCAGCCCAAAGGCTTTACTAAACACACACGTGTTTATTCGGCCGTTCCTCTATTTGTTAATGCTTATTATTACAATATTTTAAAAATAGCCTGCCAGAAATTTTTATCGATTTTTATTATTCTCTGTAAATTTTATATAATCTCCAGGGAAAAGTATTAATTTTTTCAGCTCAATTTTAAAAGCATAAAAATATATAATGATATTAAATATCATGCCAGTAAGAAATAAATTGTGAGATATTTAAGCTAGAAATAAATTATCTGATTTCTAATGGCGATGAAGGATATGCCTAGAATAATTTTTCATTCATAAATCAATCAAATACCATTATTTTAAAAAACGAAAGTCGTTTTAAATTAATGTCCCACAAATCACAAATCAATAGCCATCAATTAACCATAATATGTGACACATTTATGTAATAATCATATTTATACAATAAAATGTTATAAGAAAAGAAAAAATAGCAGGAGAAATATCAATTTTTTATCCAGGCAATGAGAGAGGTAATCAAATAAACCACGTAATATCATTCTTGTATTTGAAACCTGTATTTAGCTTCTTAGCAAATAAACAGAAAATTCCACAAGAAGCTGGGACTAATTTTAATCGAATGGAAAACACGCTTATACAGCTGAGGAAAAATGCATCGGCGCAGTAAAATCCAGTTTTTTTGCTTTTCTTGCGCGGCTGCGTTCGTTAGCAACAATGTGTTGATTAGCACACTTCTCGCTCAACGAATGTACCAAGAGTTGCCGACCTTGCACATTATCGGGTCTCTCTTGCTCGTAAGTATTAACTGCTTTTTTCTTGCAGCTGCACAGCCGATAATAGAAAATACTGCATTTAAAACGACACGCACTTTGCGAAGGAGTATTAGAAAAACAGAAATTGTTTAATTTAAGGCCACGATGGGTCTTCGTGCTCGCAAGCATGAAGATAACAAGAATCGCACTCGCTGCGCGTCTTGCCGTCGTTGCGCTGTCGTGCTAATTAAGGTATAGCGCTCGCTCGGTAATTAGTTCATTTGCTCTCGTGGGCGTGTCTCGCGACCAGCTTAAACACCAGGAACACGAGCTTGTGTAATTTCAAGGTTTTTTAAACATTGAAGTCTACATAAAACTAATTATTGTATTTATTTAAGGCCCATGAACAAAGTGAAGCTAACTAATTAGTATTAAAAACTAATTTGACTGCAAGAATTCCCAGTCTCTCAAAACCGATTGGAATTTATGCATTTCTTTCCTGATATTCTGTGTAACGCAGTAGGAAATCATCAAAAATCAAATTTTTCGCACTACAACATTAACCTGGAGAGTTTAATAAATTTATGTGAATTTACCTTATTTTTTACACACTAAAATTATAATTTCATTTTTTATACCTTTAAAGACCTATATAATAGGTCAGAAACTTCTGATAAACACGAGTGCCTCATAATTTTACCACGCGCAAAATACACATCAACAGAAGTGACGTCAAAATTCAGCTGCGATGCCGTATGGTATTGAAAAATGGACGTGACGCCAAAACATTTGTGATGCAAAAGTAAATGTGAATGAAATAGTGGCGCTCTCGCAGAGTTCTCGAAAATTCGCATTACGTGAGTCCGCTAGCTATACGATAGACCGCAGCGAGATTTTCACCTCCTTTCCCTGTGATGACGAGGTTCTTTTGACGTCATCTAAGCGAAAATAGCGGCCAATTTAAGATAACAAATAAAAGGCTATTCAGCCGCCAGTAATCGCTGTGCAAATTCGGTACGTCCTCTTTCGAAAGGCGGGCGTGCGCAGTTGATAAGGAACGAGTGCGTACCACACGGCTCGTAGCAGACGTAACCAATAATGAATTTAAATTAGATTATACCGTTCAAAACATTCCCAGATAAACTGAGAGCCTTGCTTACGAACAAAATAATTTCTCTCGAGCTATTAACTTTTGCTCCAAGACATATGATAATCTCTATTCATCTCTATTCAAATTATAATATCTCTATTTCGTAACTGAGTTGTCATTGAGGTGCTCTTAAAGGTCAACTCTCTATGCACCAATAAAAGAAACAATCACAACTGATTAGCATAAAAACGCAAAGATTAACTGTCACATAAACCTACACACTTTATTTCAATGATCAATCAAACATCAGCGTTTGAAACACATAGAGGCACAAAGGTATTATAATAAAACTCATATATTCTCGTGTCGCTTGCGCAAATGATAATTAGTTTCTCTTTCTTTTTAGTACCTCCCTGTTTGAGTGATTGAGACAGATCGAGAAAAAATATTATGGAAAGAGTGACATGGAAAGACAACTTATGAAAGAGCCCATTTCATGCATGTATCGCAACGAGGAATAATCGTTTTTCTTCTGACAACACACTGCTCGCACCTCAGGCCTGCTTGAATCTGAAACGACTTATTCTTTCTAATAATAAATATGCTAATCGCACTCTCGTTGTTGCTTCTCTGCTGCTTTTGCTTCGGCGCGCACAAGCAAATGCGTTTGAGAGAGAAAAAGTGGCTCCGTTACTTGACCCTGTCCTGTCTTCTGGGTGCGACACACGGCGCTGCATTGTCTCGCCAGCCACAGCCTTTCTATTTTCCACACGCACTCTCTCAATACTATATCGCGCACACTGTGTCTGGACATTTTTTTCTGGAAGAACGAAACACGCGCAAAGTTAACAATAACCGCGCGCCTGAAAGAAAACATAAAAACGATTTGTTTTGTTAATTTTTATTTTTGCATTGGGACACGTTTATATAAAGTCGTTTTGCATTATTAATTTTAATACTGGAGCCAAATTAAATTGTTAGTATTAGTTTCAATTATGCTAACAGAAATTGATTTGCTAGATTCAAATTGATGTTTCAAGTTTAACCGTTCGCGTGAAAAGTTATGGAATGATGCATGGACTGATTATTTAAGTTATTTTTATTTGGGAAAAATTTCTTGTGGAGCTGGAAATTATCTCGGTTTAATATCAGAAAATATAGTCTTGTATTCAAAATTTTCTAGATTCAAAATTAAAAATAACTGGTGAGAAGCGAAGCAAATATATGTGAATTTTATGAACTGTCGTCGGACGAGAAGTTATAAACTTAACGCTTTCATATTCAGATTAAAAACCGATTATTTCAGTAATATAAAACAAATTAATATAATGTTTTACCACTCACAGATATTAAAATATGCATTGAGTATCTTGAAGAAAGAAGTGATAATTAAAGAACTTAGTAAAATATGATTCATAAAATCATCTTAATAAGTTCTCCCGCATTCTTTTACACTGAAGACTTGCAGATATACAAATTACAAAATTGTAAAGAACAATGACAAGAACAAAAGAAAGAAACTAATGCAAATACACCTCTTCCTTTGTAAAGAATAATTATTTTTAACTGCTAAAACATGTGCATTATATGGTAATTGACCTGTTGTGTGCATATTGTGTGCCATTGTTATCTGAGCTTGAGATAAAGAATCAAACAATTTGAGTTGAAGTTCTCCTGCCAGCATATAAATCGCGCAATATAGCACCGTATACGTGTTTATAGAATGAGTGCAAAAAGAGATATTATAAATGTTTTGTTATTAACCAATCACTTCTTCCGCGTATTAATTTTATTCTTTTTATTTACAGCATATTATATTGTATATATATGTACATTATTATGTTTCTATTCGAAGACGCTGTTAGAATACTGAAAGACAAAGACAATAAAAAGGAAACACATTAAACATATACTGCCTCACAATTTATTGGTGTATATGCAGTGATATTTTTTAAAGAAATTGTAAAGATAAAAATATTGAAGATTTCAAAGATATAATAATATGAAATAATTCGGATGTTTTATTACCAATCCATAATTTTTGTCAGTAGTTATCGTAATTATATTGGTATCTGATAAAAGGAAACAACCACAGCAATGGCAGCAGATTGTGAAAAAAATTCAAAAAATTAGCCTCTTTCAAATATTATCTCACCGCCGGTTAATTGATTTTTACCGGTTAAGCTATATGCACCGGTAAATTTTGCTAAATCACTGAAGAATATAACCGACAGCTGTAGCTGTAAAATATCTTGTTTTGGTAATGGATGCGATTTCGGACGCGTTGGCCGTTGTGGCCTCCTGTTTTTCGTGTGGCCGCCGACAGAGTTTGACAATCGATGGCCACACAGTGGTAGTTCGTAAAAGACTGGCAACTGGGTAAGAAATTCATATTAAAGGCTCAGAAAATATTATATTTAAATAGATAAGTATAATCGTTATTATAAACTTTTTTAGCTTGGAAATTAACCTAGCTGCTGCCAAGATATGTTATATATTATGCTTATTTTTCGTTTTTGAATAAATTATAAATTTAATATATACATACACCTAGAGCTTAGTAAAATAGCCCTGCAGAACCATAATAATGAACACTATTTGAATAAACTAAAGAAAATCTCTATATGTATGATATTGCTAAATTTTTATTTTTCATTGAATTTTCAGGATATGTTATAATAATATAATACAATATATTTTTTAAATAATGATATTTTGTTTAGCTTTGATTTTATTTACCGTATAATTTTTTATTTGTCTGTACCAGCAAACATTTTATGATATATATCTCAGGAAGATTCAATTTTTAAAAATATTTGATTTCAGAGGCTTTAGTGTCATTGACCTAGTGGAGGAGGAGTCGACAGGGCGACTGCTAGCCCTTAAAAGAATTGCCTGCCATGGCTCTCAGGACGAGGCAGCAGCTTTGCGAGAGGTGGACGTGCACAAGCAGGTCCGTCATCCAAACCTGATCGAGTTGGTGGGCCACCGGTTGTTGACCCTCCGAGGGGCACAATTGGGGCCCACAAGCGAGCTGCAACTCCTGCTGCCCTATTACGAAAGAGGATCCTTGGCCTATGAACTGGAGAGGCGACAGCAAGGTGGCAACCACCTGAGCGAGAACCTCCTGCTGGCCCTCTTCAGACAAGTGGCCGAGGCGCTGAAGGCAATGCACCAGGCTGGAATTTCCCACAGAGACGTGAAACCTCACAATGTGCTGCTGTCTGACGACTTCAGTGCCATTCTCATGGACCTTGGTTCGGCCACAACGGCTAAAGTTCAGGTTAACTGACTCTTTTGCTTCATTAGGCTGTGAAACAGTTTTAAGTGAAGTGACATTAAATTTGTCTCATTTTTAGGATGAGTTAATTGTAAATTTCAATTTTAGAATTTGCAACACAGCAAACCTTATTCAAGTACAAAGAAAATGTTGATATTGTGGAAGCAAATCAATATGTCATTAAAAGTTTAATTAATAACGATTTCTGAAGTATGATACTGTCATGCTTTATCTTCTCTGATTTTAAATTTGTATATTGATATCCATTTTCCCTGTGCTAAATTGTAATTTGTTCTTTAATTAATATCTATAAATTTAAAACGTTTCCACCTTCCACCAAGAAGTCTACAAGGATTTGTCCAAAAGATTTTGGCATCTAATTTTGCTCAAATATTAATTCTGTTTTTGGTGTGGTTGCAGGTGTGTGGAACAAACGACGCGTGCAGACTCCAAGACGAAGCAGCGGAAAAAAGTTCCATGCCATATAGAGCCCCTGAACTGTTCAATGTTGATTCGTATTGTACTATTGACCAAAGGACTGATGTTTGGGTAAGCTCCAATAATTGCAATTGCGCTCTAAACATGACACGTGTGCTAAATTTTCAGTCTCTTGGTTGCCTGATGTACGCAATGGCGTTCTACAAGTCGCCGTTTGACGTGGTGTATGAAAGAGGGGATTCCGTGGCTCTTGCTGTTTTGAGCGGCAACATTGAAATTCCTGAAGGATCGAACTACTCGCAAGGCCTACATGACCTTATGCTGTCGATGCTGAGGGTTAACGCTTCAGAGAGACCATTCATTGACGATATTTTAAAGACCGTGGCGCAGCTCCAAACTGCAGCCCAAAACAAAGTGTGACTGTCCTTCCTCAGTGATTTCAAATATATTTCTAATATACATATTTCAGATGAAGTTACGTCCAAATTAAATTGTATTGTGCTAATCTAATTTGGATTAGTTAAATGATTATTTCATAAAATGAAATGTTTATATTGAAACATGTTGACACATAAACATATTTTAAAACAGCACGAGTATGATTTGGACAAACACGGTTAAAATAATTAATTGGAGGGTGGTTTATTTGACAAGATACTGTTCCAAGTATTCAGTTTCCAGTGGATGCAGTTCCCCAGGCACTATTAAACAATGTAAAGGTGGCCCCAAATCACTCGCAGACATCATCTTCAAGGAACCAGCCATGATCTTCTGGGAGTCTGATCCAACCCTTGCGAGTCCAACGATCAAATTGTCTTCAGTTATCACTAAAACGAAAACTTTTAATAAAAGTTCGCTATATTTTAATCAAAATACCTTTCTCACAGTCATCTTCAACAATTTTCAGTAGCTGTACACTTGCTTGAGCCACAGACATAAACCGAGGAGGAAGGTATTGCTTTACTTTCTTAGTAATGCTCTCCGGAGTGGGCTCTTTAACCTGGATGTCTGAAAGATATCTCTATCATAACGCCGCATTAAGACGCCAAAAACAAATTACCAAGCAAACAAAGTGTGTGCAGTCCTCTTGACTTATTTTTTATGATTTTCTCATAGAAACTGTCTGGTTTCCAAGTTTCCGTCCAGAATGGAATAGAAACAGTTTCTCCAAAGTGGTAGAGCTGCAGACCACAACAGGCCACTGCGTTCATGATGCTGGCGTTATGAATGACCTGGACAGGCACCCCTTCGTTGCGAGCCCTCAGCACCAGGTCAGCATGAGTTGTGGCTCCGAAGGGGTCGCCGACTACCAGGAACGCAACGTTTGAAGACTTTGCTGCCTCCAGCATTTCAGCCGCACCTTGCTCCACAGCATCTCTATCTGCTACCTCCACAGGCTTTCCATAATATTCCTCCTGCAAAATTGAATAAGAAGAAATTTTAAAAATATTATAAAATGATTAAAATTTAATTTATTTTTAATGAAATGTCAAAATTCCTATTTTAAAGTAAAAATGAGGGCTAGTTTAGACAAAAATTACCAAAGCTTCTCTGCCGATAGTGAGGATAGAAGTATAAGCTTCAAGAATAACTCGGTCAGCTTGTCTTACGGCCTCTAGGCCCTTGACAGTGATGTCCTTTGCGTCCCCAAGTCCCAGTCCCACGACGTACAGCATGGTCTTGTTTACAAAGTGCTGCCAACTTATGACAAAATAATTCTCAATTGTGCATCAATTCAAGCCAAATTTGACTGATTAATTGGAAACTTTCAATGAAAAAGTAGCAGAGGGAACATAAAATTGTTAGTATCTAGTTATTTCCATTATTTGTTTAAACTATAATATTGATTAATTTTTTGCAGTTGGCTACACTTATCTAAAGTAAAAGGCGCAGTGAGTGTGAGTGGGAGGAAGCAAGAGTGGCATGCGCATGTGCTGCAGTCACCTGAGCGCTGTCTATTTTTTTATTTAGGTTTGAGAAGTGGACGTACGATGTTCGATCTTAATTTCGGGCTGATTTTTCGAATTTAGGATGCATACTTGAAACGGGACCATGGCGTCCGTGAAAGTGGCAGTTCGGGTGCGTCCCTTCAACCAAAGGTGAGTGTTTAAATGACATTCCTGGGCGACTATGGGCCAAAACAGTGTGCTCGTGACTAAGGTGCACTAAACTTTAAACGTCGCTTTTTCATTTTAAATTTAAAGACCGTTCACATACTATCCACCTTTTCAAAACAAAAATAAAGTGCTCGTGGCGCCAAAGAAATCCATTGAATAAATGAGGTTTTCTTGATAGTAAACTGATCTGATATCTGATCAACATTGACTTGTTTTTTTAAACCTTCGCGATCGAGGGATTATTTTTCTTCTAATTCTATTAATCTGTTCTTGCCAAGGGATTAAAATGTGGAGTGTACATAGTCAGTGATTTTTTATAAGTCGCGGTTGAATGTATTAGAAATACAATTATTTTTCAATCCTATCATACCCGTACCTTCGCAAGACAGACAGCGAGAGTCCCGAGCTCGCTTGACTGGATTTGCCAATTTCAGTTGTGAAACTTGATCTCACAGTGAAACCTGACACATTTGACGTATTGCAGGGAGTTGGACATGGGGGCTAAGGCGGTCATCAGGATGGACGGCAAAAAGACCAGGATTGTCAATCTGTCAAAGGTGATATATTGTTCGTTTTTCAGAGATTTATAGTGACTTGCTGATCGGATTTCTCCTTTTGCGGTTGGTCACCAACTCTACTGGATTGAGTTATATAGCGATACTTCAAATTCGATCAGCTTTCGTGCGTTTATTTGCGACTTACTCTTTGGCACGCGTTCCCTCGCCGCCTTTTCTCTTTCTTAATAAACAAGCGCAATAACACTTCGACTTTTCTACGGCTTGCCTCCGACAACTTATTGCCAAATTTGGCCTCATGCATCGCTGGGCAGTTGTATTTTTTCTGGAGCTTAAAGGATGAGCGAGAAAGCCAAACAGAACACTCTCTTGCGGTAGAGAGCGTGTTTTTAGGTAAAATGCGCGGCAGGCCGAATCGTGAACAAATTGAGACCAAAAGAGTAGTTAACCTCCACCAACTTTCATGCCTTGAAATTTTGCCATAAACACATTTTTCCGTATAATTATGTTACGCAAAAGTTTATTTTTGACCCACTATTTTTACAAATTAACACAAAACATCAGAAATATGACAACATTGGTTAGCTGCGGGATAAATACAAAAGTACTTGAACCCATATTTCTGCTCAAACGGATAGATTTCACCACGTGATATATTTTGCTGTTCAAGTGCTGCTGACGAGGCTCTAATACAGCCAGTAGGGTTGTTCAGCAATATAGTAAACGCCTGTGCTTGTTTTATACGCGACAGCCTAAATCTTCAATCTATCGTTTTATTTAAAATATCGACGTAAGATTATAAAAGAATACTAAATGTTGAAGAATAACAACGTGAACAACTTATAACAACAAGAAAGTGTTTGGCTACCAATGACTTTAATTTGGATAAAATGCACATTAATTTGCCACTTGTGCGCCAAGGTGCTAAAACTTTATACTTGCAGTACGTGCTTTTGAAAGTGTTTCAATGATTTATTTCCAGCATGAAATCGAGCATGTTAAAAGAGATAGAAGGAGGCTGATTGAAGGAGATTTGCTCTGCCAATTTGTGAAGCGTAACGCAACTCACATCAGAGGCATTGAATATCAGTACCTGACACTTTTTGTATATACATTTGTTCACATCCATTTTTTATGCACTGCAGAAAAAGTATGCAGAAAAAACCCGTCAAGGGCGATAGCTCACATTCCCCTGTGTGAACAAACGGCAAAAAAATAATCATTACTGTCACTGACGCCCCGTTTTTTTTCCAGCGTCCGTCCTTAACAGCAAATCCCTTAGCAACTTCGGAATCAGTAAGTTCTTCCGAATTGAACAAACTTGTAAAGACGTCCCTTTTTTGTTGAACAATTCTTGTAAATTAGCTTTGCTTTATATATAAATAGTGATGCCACAGTAGGTGATGCGCTCGGCTGTGGGTAAAGTGATGCTTTCGAGATATCACGCTTTCGTTACGTCTTAGCACTGCAACCGCAGACAGGCTTTGTTGTTTAGAACCGCACAATGCAATTTGCTTTGATCCTTTTGACTTAAACTAACTAGAGCTTTTTTGTTTCCGTCTCCCCTTCCAGACTGCTGGAGATGTTGGCTTCAAAGACTTCACTTTTGATCATTCCTACTGGTCGTTTGAACCATCAGATCCAGATTTTGCCACTCAGGAGCAGGTATACACTTTTTTGTTTATCCTCGTCAAAAGACTTTTGGCACCAATAATCTGCTTCGCGTGAAATTTATATATTTTTGTAGAAAACGTGTACCGCTCATGTAATTATTTTTATTGTGATTTAAAATGACCCTTATTTTCTTTAAGTTATCTGCGCAATTTTTACCAAAATTTAATAAGAAATATAAATCATGAACTATTTTTGTAAAAGATTTTTATTTTGCCAAATAAATTTGACAGATTTCAATGGCATATTTTATTCCAAAATTTACTCGACAAGAAGAAATCATTTTATTTTGATGATTCAGGTCTTTGAGGAATTGGGAACTGAGGTTGTTGCCAGTGCCTTCGAAGGCTACAATGCCTGCTTGTTTGCGTACGGCCAGACTGGAAGTGGAAAAACTTTTACGATGACTGGCCCACCTGATGACCCTGGGCTTATACCAAGGATTTGTGAAGCAATGTTTGGAAAAATGCAGGAGGAGGTTTGAAATGTTTTTATATTTTTGAGGACCGGTTCCCTAGTGCATGGTATTTTTCAGCAAGAGGATAAAAATTATAGAGTAGATGTCAGTTATTTGGAGATCTACAACGAGAAGGTACGCGACCTTTTGGCCTCCAGCAATCCATCAGGTGGTCTCAGAGTGAGAGAGCACCCTCGTCAAGGTCCGTATGTATCGGATCTGTCGCATCACTTGGTGACATGCTACGACCATGTCGCCCAGCTGATGGAACGAGGCAACCGCGCCAGGTGCACAGCTGCCACAAACATGAACGACACCAGCTCTAGGAGTCACGCCATTTTCACTCTTACCTTCAGACAGGTATTGTTCAAATTGAAACAATAGCCATGGAATGCGGTATTAAATTTATTTTGCATTTCAGGCTGGCCTGGGAGCGGAAGGGCTTCCGTGCGAGACCACCTCCAAAGTCCATTTAGTGGACCTGGCTGGAAGTGAAAGAGCGGACGCGACAGGTGCCACGGGCCAACGTCTGAAGGAAGGAGCCCACATCAACAAATCTTTGGTCACACTTGGTTCTGTCATTTCGGCTCTTGCTGAGAAGAGGGTCGGTTCCTTTGTTCCATACAGGGATGCCGTCCTCACGTGGCTCCTCAAAGATAGCCTCGGTGGAAACTCAAAAACCATCATGGTGGCAGGTAAGTTTTTAGTCTGGTTTGCTGATGTATGCTAAGCTTGCCGTTGTCCTTAGCGATATCGCCTGCCGACTGCAACTACAGCGAAACACTTAGCACACTGCGCTACGCAAACCGAGCCAAGAACATCGTCAACCAGCCCACAGTGAACGAGGATCCCAACGTTCGTCTCATCCGCGAACTGCGTGAGGAGATTTACAAACTGCGGGGGTTGTTGGGTGAAGAGACTCAACCAAAGGTGCTGGCCGAGCTTCAGCAAAAGGAGGCGAAAGAGAAGAGTCTGACTGCTGAGTGGGCCGAGAAGTGGCGGGAAACCCAGGCTATTCTCCGAGAGCAGCAGGCGCTGGGGTTGAGGAAGGCAGGCAGGGGTGTTGTCCTGGACAGTGACCGGCCGCACTTGGTAGCAATAGACCAGGATGACCGACTCAGCACTGGAGTCACGCTTTATCATTTAAACAGAGTAAGTAAAGATTACTAGTAATCTTAAAAAATTAATCACGCTCGATAAAACAGAAACAAACCATTTTCACGGCTCATTAAACCGATTTTTTTAAAACTTTAATATGAAAAGTATATAATTAAATATCCCTGTTTGCTCTTAAACCGTTTTTGTTGGTGATAAAATACTCTAGAAAAAGAGAAGACATATCGTTGGACGATTTTATTAGAATATTTGAATGATTTGATTCTAACACAGTGTATTGCACAACAATAAGTTAAAGCTTGAGATTATATTCAATGTAATTTAATTTCGGGTCAGACCCATACATCCCCTCATTCAAAACAACTCCAAAAATATCAAAATATTGTTTTGTTTTGGTGACAAGGGGAAAATAATCAGTCAATTAGTTCAGTATTCTTGTATTCTGTCAATATATGTATCTGCCTAACTTTTTGTTTGAATTCACTTGAGTTCTCATTCATGCGCAAATTCGGTGACAAGTTGTTCCATTGACAATAGTACATGACTTGGAGGCGCTTTTCAGGCACTTGTACGCTTACAAAGGGGGGCAGAAGTCACATTTGATATTCGATGACCTGCCCAACAAATCGACACCATGCATTGTTGTAGCATAGCCACGCAAATGTTCAGGACAGTTATTATATAAAATGTTATGCGTCTGGACTAGTACAAAGTAGTTTACGCCCATCTGTGACACTCAGATTTTGGCATTTTTATGCAAGGGGAAAGTCGCTGTCCACATTTCACGCCGAAAAAGATTAGTTTGCGATACTTAAAATTAGTGAGTGAAATTTCGCATTTTTAATCCCAACGCTAGCCTTTGCCATCCTAAGTATTTGAAATCTCATTTAAATTGATTTTAAAAATATCCACAGAATGGTGACACGGTGATAGGCGCTGCGGAGGGTTCGGACATAGTCCTGCCTGGACTTGAACCTCACCACTGCATTGTCACTCTGAAAGACGGCATTGCTGTTCTCACCCCCAAAAATGGCTACTGCAGCGTGGATGGATTGGCAACTGAAACGTCCTCCAGAATAAGTCAAGGAAGCTTGATAGGTCTGGGTAGAGCGCATGTTTTACGGTACAACGACCCTGCTGAGGCGGCTCAGCTGAGAAAAGAAGGCCGGGTGATGAGCAGAAGCAGTTTGTTTGGCGGATCGACTAGTGATCTGAACCTGAATGTGGAGGAACGAGAACTTGAAACAGAACGAAGGCGGCTAGCCAGAGAGTATGAGGAGCGCAAGAGACAGTTGGACGAAGAGCGAAGGCGGCTGGAAGAGAGGCAGAAGGAGGCAGAGGAGCAGCTCAGACTAAGGGAAGAGAAATTGGAGGAGCAGCGGAAGCGAATAGAAAATAAGAAAGAGGAAGAGCTGGAAAAGGTATGTACCTAGTTTTGCGTCAAATACTGAAACCTTGACTTGATCTCATTTTGATAGTTCACCCTTTTTTTACCACAATTTGAAACTTGAAACACACTTACAAACCTAGACATTTTTTGCACATTAATACTTTTTCTCGTGTTGAACGTCCCCTTTCCTTGAGCTAGTGGTGCTTCTTTTCAACATGCGCCAGCAGAGCTACTTACAATTAAGCTACTGTTGGCATGACTGTTGGCACGAATTGTTTTTCTTTCTCCAAAGGTGGTAGAGGAGCAGTCACAGCTCAGAATTCTCCAAGATGAGATGGTGCGAAGACGGGCGCTGCTGAAAGATCTCATGGACCAGATGGATGAGGTTTGTCATTGAGTTGCTGTTGTTGTTGTCTGTGTGTCGATGTTAGAGTTTTTGCTTATTTAGGAGCAGTCCGCTGAAACCCTAGAGGCCATCCAGCAGGTTATTATACTGCAGGTTAGTGTTACTACTTGCTAGACTTGAAAACTAAGTCCAAGTAGAAAGCTTGTGTTTTTGCATTTTCATCCCATTGATGTTTCCCACCTACAGTTTGCATTTTGAGTCAAGGATTTTTTACGTTAATTAAGTGAATAAATGCTGTGCCTACCTCTGACTGTATTTAAATTTTATTGCTACAAAATTTTTTTTCAACTAAAACTGCTGAGGGCATTAACTATCTTTTAGCCTTTCAGAATTACTTAAAAAAATAAACAATATATTTGGAAAAAATAAGGTTTCTAATTTTTTGGTAAATGCAAGCATTGAAAACATAAATATGAAAAGTAAAATTGCTTATTGACTTATTTTCTATAAGAGAGGTGCCACAATTCCTATCAATATTTTCATGAATGTCATTTGAAACTATCTTGTATATTTTTATTTCATTAGTCAAATCTCTGAATTTTCTAGCGGGAGGAGCTGCAAGAGCTTGAAAAGCGAGTGGTAGAGCGACTAGCAACGTTGCAGGAGCGACAAAAAAGAGTCGCCGAACTGGACGCGCAGCTGGAGGCGGCCAGGGAGGAGGTGGAGACAGCGAGGCTAGCCCTGAAGGAACGCACCGAGGCCGAGTTGCAGGCCATGCACAAACGACGCGCCTCCCTTTCGCTGGCGCTGAACGGCCGCGGCCGGCTTGGGCCGCCTTCCTCGGACGACTCGTTCCACACAGCCACAGACCAACCGCAGACTCTTTGGCCGCCCGACTCAGCCCTGAGCGACTCCGGCCTTGGACTGGCCTCGCCTGGAGAGGCCCTGGCGCGGAAGGTAGCTCAGCAGAAGGAGAAGATATTGACCGCTCTTGAGGATGAGAACTGCGACAAAGAGGCTTTGAATGACCACATTGCTCATCTTCAGGAGCTACAGAGGGAGCAGATCCGCCTCGAGACCAAAATGAACGGTAACCTCAAAGGAGGCCCTGCCAGACGACCTTTAGAGGCTGAGGTCGATGAACCCCCAATAACGGTGCGAGCCAATGCGTTTAGACGGCACTCCGCATTTGAATTATCTTCCCCGTAAGTAAACCACTTCCATTATTTTCTATTTTTAATTGATATTGTAATTAATTTGCTGATTTGACTGTGCATGCTTTCTTTTCATTAAGTTTTGGACATTTGAAGCAATACATGGTGTAAATATATCAATTATTCCATCAATCTTCATGTTTGTTATGGGCAATTTTTATCAATCAGTTATTCAGTTTAGTACGAATACTTGACTAAAATTTCTCATAACATACAATGTACATAATATCAGGTGTAAATCTAGATTATTGAAATTTTCAAAGAGGATCAATTAGGGAAGCACACTCCTTCTGACATCTCATGAATTTAAATAAAAGGGACATGTTTAGGCGCTACATCTTAGTTAGTACCGTTAGTACTAGTTATAAAATCACTGAATTTGGTTCACATCACAACATGCTATGCTATGCCAGTCAAATACAATGAAATTGCAACATATAAGTCATTGCGTAGAATTTCTGGATTAAAGATTTGCGTTCAGGCGTTTCCCTTTTTACCACTAAAAATGTCATGCTTCATCATTAGCTTCTGAATTAAGTCATTTGCGACTCCTAAGTAGTGTAGCCATTAAATTTTGTTCCCCTTCTCGCACGTGTTGTACTTTAGTGATAACACTGTTTGCATTTTTAGGAATCGAATGCCTCTCACACCTGTAATGTTTTCTTCAGTCACAGTAAGTTGATTGCAACTTCGCACTCTGCTGATCAACACTAACAATGAAATTTTAACCATTCCAGAGCTTGGACAGAGTGACTCCCTTAGGGAGGTCTTTGGTGTATTGCTCACCACTTTTGTCTCCAGCTTCCTGCAGTGAGTTTTCCTCATGAATGATTTTATCAGAATTGTACTGAATTTTGCCTTTCTAAGATTTGGCTTTTGCTGACGAACTTGACGAGACTGAACTGCGAGTCAGCGTGCCGTCCTACCTGTTGCGGGGCGCGGGCAGCGGCACTCACTACGAGTACGAGGTGCGAGTGAGCGTCGCTGGCGCCCGGTGGACCCTGCTGCGACGCTACAAGAGATTCAGAGAACTGCACATTGACATGAAAGCGCGCTACGGCGTCCAGGTAGAAACACTACCCTTCCCGCCGAGAAAATTTTTTGCCAAAAATTCTGAAGCTATAGCCAAGCAAAGAAGAAGGCAACTTGAGGTAATCCCGTTAGATTTGTCCTCTCATCATGGTGATGAGTTTGCACTGCTTTTAGGTGTACCTGCAAAAACTGCTGGCTGTCTGTTCACAAATTCCGTCGTGCCCCTTATACCCTTGCAGAGAAACTCCATCCCGACTGGCTCTTTTGGAGTTCTCGTCTTTCTTCAGGAAAGGTGTTTTTGAATCGGGCAAAGCGGGCACCAGCTAGCTAATTTTTGTTCCATTTTTCCTAACTTATATTATTTATGTGTAAGTCGTGCTTTGGGAGCAATCATATTTACCATTGTATATTATGCTAAAAGTGATCATTCTAATCAGAATTAATGTTGTTGGTGTCAATTCATTAAGTTTGGTCCAACGTGTTAAATCCTTGTTGACGTGTGTAAATGCCAAACTAATATTGCAAGTCACTTATGGAGACTTAAACTTTTACAATTCCAAAAATGCAGCGTTTTGTCGTCTCAGTTATTTTTTAATAAAGAAAATTAAGAGTGTTATGAGATGTAAATCAAATGCATTGGCATTGACTGAATAAGAGATTTTAACCAATGTTATCACAAATGTCGAGTTCTCCAAGTGTGTTTCAGCAAATCAATAAACAACGTTAAAGCGTCTAAATATGACGTACACAATTATAATGAAGCGTTGGTCTTTTAATCAGAGGCGTCCTACGCAAGCGAGAAAAACATATTCCTAGTAAGATGGCCCTATTTCTTTATTAAATTATATTGGGCTTTAAAATTTGATCTTGAAAGTGGTTTGCCATTTTCAAATAATTCATCAAATGCAGAGGCAAACTCGCAGGCTCTTGAACTGAATGACACCCTCGCGGTGGCTTTAATTTCAAGTTTAAGTCATTCAGTCTTAAAATTGCCCTGCAGAATCATAATGAAGATCATTTAAAATTATAAGTGACGAAAAATATTTTATGATTATCAGTTTGGGAAGTAAGTAATAATACTCCTTAGTATGTGTATAAAAGTGAATTTGAAGTGTCCAAGAATCATCGATTGCATTCCATCATTTTGGCAAGAGAACTCTCTTCACGAGCGTACTAGGTTTATTTCTAACTAAATTGGAGAAAATAGGCTCATATTTAAATGAAATGATTTTGATAGTTAAGAATCTAAGTGCTTTTTATTATTAAAAAACGTTTACCTTTTAATTTCAAATAATACAATAACTCGGAAGTTAATCATTGTTTAAATTACAACACAAAATATTTACGCTAAACATGATGTCAATCGTGTTTGCAAAGTTTCAGTGATATGAAGGTCCCACAGACCGTGTTGGAGGTTAGCCGTCATTTGACTCTTGCCAACATTTTTACCGTCGGCAAGGAATTTTGTATAATCTTGCCTTCATTTCAACATAAAATATAGTACTGCAAATGGAGCCGATTTCAGTAATTTTGATATTTAAGTAGCAAAGCGCCCCAAAAATTAATTAATGCAACGGTTATGGACTTCCATCCACTATCTATGTTCATTTTTTATAGCTTTTACCAATTGCAATATATTATGACGTGCTGCAAGTCAAGTTTGACTGAAGGAAGTTTGGTATAAGTCACAATTTCAATCATTGATTTAATAGAAGCAAATGTGTATGGTTCGGTTACTCTGAATGTTTTGATTGATGAAACACTACGATTAAAGTTCCATATACACTCAACAAGCACTATTGTAGATTTTTCAATCGCTTCCAGAACCACTTCTAGAGCCACTTCTTGAACGTGAGCCACTCTTATTGGACTTTGGAGAAGCACTTCCAGACCGAGAACCACTGCCACTTCTGAAAAATTCAGATCTAATGAATCAGAGCAAGAAAAGTTATATCTAACGAGATTTAGAAAAGCATCGTTCAATAATTTAATTTACCGCATCCATATAGAAAGAAATCAGTTATTAGTTACCTTTTGCTAGCGGGTGAAGCACTTCTAGACTTTGAGCCGCTCCTATTAGACTTAGGCGAGCCACTCCTGGATCGCGAAACACTTTTTCTGGACCTCGGCGAACCACTGCCAGATCTGGATCCACTTCTAGACCTGCTTCCTGATTTGCGTGAGCCACTAGCAGACCTTGATCTGCTACGGGAGTCCGACTTGCTTCTGCTCCTAGACTTGCTTCTGCTTTTTGATCTGCTACGAGAACCAGATTTGCTGCGGCTCCTCGACTTGCTACGCGATCGACTCCTTGACTTGCTTTTTGACCTGCTTCTTGAGCGGCCAGAGCTACTGCTTGAGATTTTGCGTTTACGGCGACCACCGCTTCTGTCACTTCCCTCTCTGGGGGCGCAAGAGAAATTACAATTAAGTGTGAAATTAGTGAAAATAAAGTCGAATTCTTACTCATCGCTAGCGATTCTGAGGTTTGGATTGTCACTGTCGCTTTCCGAGGTGGATATAACAGCCTTGGAGACAATCCGCATCCTCTGCTTGGCAGACAGACCTTCGTCAGCCTCCATCTTCTTCTTGGGCTTCTTCTTCTTCTTGCCCTTAGATCTCGGACTGCCTCCTTGGTCAGAATCTGAGCCACTTGGAGTACCAGCCTTGCGCTTGCGACTGCAAATATTGCACAGGATTAATTAATTTGATACATTTACCAGAGCCCCTTTATTAAGAAATTCAAGAATTTAAAAGAGAAAACGAAGCTTGTACTCTTTGCTGATAAGGAAAATTGGTGGAAAGTTTTTATCCATTTTAATACAAATTAAGTTAAACAGATTTTCCCAAATGTCTAAGTAATCAAAAATTGCTGCCGATGATCAGGAACGGCTCAGAGAATTTTAAGAGAATGTATTGCCATAATTATTGGTGTAAATGACAGCTTATATAATATGATTTCCTACCTGCGTCCCTTGCCACCGCCTTTACTCCTCCGAGACCTGGGCTCCTCGTTCTCGTCGTCGGCACTGCCGTCGTCTCGGTCCTTGCGGCTGCGGCCCTTCTTGGAGCTTTTCTCGCTAGGCATCTCCTGGAAGAGCAACGCGTTCTTGGTCTTCTCGACGTATTCCTTGCGCTTGGCTAGCATTTCCTCGTCACGCAGACGCCGCTCTTCAGCCGCCTTAGCCATCAGCTCGCGTTGCTTCTTGCGGAAGATCTCGCGCTCCTCCTCCTGCTTGCGCCGCAACGCACGCTCTTCTTCGTCCACCTTGCGTGCACGAGCCACGTGGTACTGCGCCTGTGACATCAGATCCTGGCACTTGCGCTCCTCTCGCGCAGCCTGGGCCAAGTCGAACCGCATGCGGTCGCCATTCACAGACAAGTGTTTGAAAAATCTATAAAG
Source organism: Cloeon dipterum (assembly GCF_949628265.1). NCBI lineage: Eukaryota > Metazoa > Arthropoda > Insecta > Ephemeroptera > Baetidae > Cloeon > Cloeon dipterum. The sequence goes on along the minus strand of NC_088788.1, from coordinate 15,012,311 downwards.
GAGATTCATTATTGAAATATATTGTTTCAAAGCATAGTTTAGTGATACAAACATAATAAATGAAACTACCACTTACTTCTGCGAGAGTGCAAGTTCATTGACTGCTTCCAGCACAGTTCCTAAAGTGGATTTCTCCATTTTGAGAGTGGCGATAGCTCTCTGCTGTAGCACAATGGCAGTATTGAAGAGCAGAACCGAGTCCTGAGGAGCGACCCGCAGGGCCTTCAGGAGAGTCACCTTGGTTTCCTTCAGCTTGCCAGCTTTGAAGTAGGCTCTTGCCAAGTATAGTAGCACTTCCACGGTGTGATTCTTAAAAAATTTGCGGAGGCAATTCTCATACTGAAAAAGGACAAGGTGTAATTAATCCAGATACTATTTTAAATCAGAGGATAGATACCATTTGAATGGCGCTGACATATTGCTTCTGCTCTACATACACGTGGGCAATGTTCAGCCAGACATCACAAAAATCAGCAGTTGCTTCGCGCACCTGAAACAAATTTAATTAAAGATTATTTGCGACTTCAAACAACTAGGATTAATTTTTTACCTGAGCGAAAATATCCCTGGCCTCGATGACGCAGTTTTTGTGGGCCAGAACAGCGCCAACGCCGTTAGCTGCCCAAATGTTTTTGGGATCATTTCGCAATACCTGCTTGTACATGGCAAGTGCTCTGTCCTGGTGCCTTTTCTCCCTTTCCTTGTCCCTTGTTGGTTGGTGCAGGGTCTGCAGCCACACATTGCCGAGAGCAATTAAAGAGTAGGCGTCATCTTTCGTGGCTGGATTCTTCAAGATTCGCTCAAACTTCTTTTGGCCAGGGCCCCACTCCATCTTGGCCAAATGGAGGTTTCCCAGCAGAGACCAGGCATCAGGGTGCTCGTTGTTGATACGCAGCGCTTCCTGTTATTCGAGTTTTAATTTTTGCTCCAACAAATTCATTTTCTGCGCACTTTAAACCAATCAGAGGCTTCGTAAATCTGGCCTTTGTCCCTGGCCATGCAGCCCAAGCGCAAGTAGCAATCTACGTAGTTGGGATGCTCTTTTAAGATATCCTTATATAGCTTCTCAGCCTTGTCAAATTGACACTGTGCCTCTGACAACCGGGCAAGATTATAAGTAGTTGTCACAGCAATCGCATTGTAATAGTGGGGATCATGCTCTGCCTCGCTTCTGGCTCTTGCGAGTGAATCCTCAAAGTAGCTGAAACAGAAGGATTTAATGTTACTAACTGACACGAAATTCCAACCAATTTTTTAGTATCCTTTGTACAAATAAGGATCACGCATTAATTAGAAGTGTCTCAAAAAAGCTGCTAGTTGTAGCATTGGACTGTATTCGATGATATCTTGGCTGGCATTCACTAAATATTTTTAATGATGAATTGCATTCATTAACCATGAATTAAATAATAAGATAATTAGATTTTAAGTTTCCATCATTAGAAGTGATTGTTCGTTAGAGTTAATAAAGGCTCACATCAAGACATATCGATTTCATTCTTACTGTTTGGCATCATCAAGGTTCCCGAGTCTGTAGTGCAGTGATCCAACATTGTTGAGAATTTCAGGAGGCACTTCAGCTCCAACTTTGTCACGGAGAATTTTGGTTGCCGTGCCATAAGCTGTGAGAGCTGCGGCCAGGTCGGTCTGCTCCAGGATCTGAGCCATTTCGATCCACGCTTCCACGTCTTCAGGAAACTGTGTCGTGACCTTTGCTAGATGCTGTCTAGCAATCTCCCTCTTGGCTTGGCTGCTGGAGTTAGCGTACAAGGATCCAAGGATTTTCATTGTTTCGTAATTATTAGGCTGCACTTTCAGCACCTTTTCAAAACAGTTGGCAGCCTGAAAAATAAAAACAGACATGAAGGGGTTATGCACAGCACACAACACAAAGTAACGTACATTTTCAGGATCCTCTCTGTAAATGTACATCTGACCCAAGCCAAAATGCGGCAGGACGAAAGACGGAGGTGCAAACTGAGTCGACTGATAGTAATACTGGAAAGCCTGGTCGTAATCGCCTTGAGCGTGGAACGACCTTGCCAGCTGGAAGCAACTTTCGGCTCGCATTGCTTCGTTCTCGGTGTTGTGGAACGCATGTAAGGCAAGATGCTGCACTTTGTTGAAATCTCGCTTGAAAAAGAAGTGGTTGGCCAAGTGGTTCAGCACCATAGGATTTCCAGGGTCAGCGGCATAAGCCCTGGAAATAAGTTCTTTGGGTAAATAAAAAAGTTTAATGACCATCTCTCTCAAGGAACCACAACAGACAGAGTTTATTGTATACTGCCACAGACAGCTGTTCAGTATTGTACTATTCTTGGCAAGTGTTTGATTTATTGGCAGAATTTATACATAAGCCAAGAGGAAATTTCTCTGACCCGCGTTGGTAAATTTATGCTGAGCAGTTATTTGCGAGATTGGAGGTCGATTGGACGCGATTTTTCAGCGTTGAATTTTTTAGGTGGCAGTCATATTTGCTTAAAGTACTTGTTAATAGATGGTGATATTCCAAATTTGAAGCTCGGGAATGCGGGCGTTCCCTATTTTTTCGGTATCTCAAAAATACCCAAAAAAGGAATTATGTTAATGAACTCTAAACTGCAACTCTTGACTGCGTTGAGGTATCACGTTGAAATTTTCACTGCCTAACCTAGTTTTTAATCCTGAATAACTTTTGCATTTACAAAAAATTCGCAGGTCGAAGGTCAAGGTCACCTTTTGCGACCTTTTTTTGAAAATTCAAAATTAAGGGATGATAGCCCCCTACGATTTTTTTGGGGTTAAGGGCTGAAATGTAGCCCGTGAAATTATGCACAAGTACACCAAGTTTCATAGGTGCAATCGCGATACTTTTGCTGCAATTTGAATTTGAAGTTTGAAAACCTGCTCGAGGCCGCTTGACCGCGCATGCACTTTGAGCGGCGACTTGCTTTGCGCGGGTCGCGGGTTTGAGGGTTGAACCCGCAAAACCCGCACCAAACCCGCGGGTGCGGGTCCAGATTTCGCAAATCCAATATGGCGGATTGCGGGTGCGGGTTGGTGTTGTGCGGTTTGGTGCGGGTGCGGGTTGACTCGGCAAACCCGCAACTTTTATGTAATTGACCAGTTGCATAAACCTTTAGTTATTGAAGCCGCCAACAGATGGCGCAACCACAGAATTTTTTAAAAAAATTTTTGTTTCAAGCGGTTTTAAGACATTTTTGCTGCGATTTCAGACACAATCTAGCTATTTTGCTTTTTTAAATTATTTGCTTTTTTTTGACGTGCTGAAAACCAAAATCGGTTCAGCCATTCGCCGTAGAAACGTTGAAACATATGTTTTTATTTCAAATAATAGTTTTTTCACGATTTTACAGCGATTGGCTGAACCGATTTTGGTTTTCAGCACGTCAAAAAATAGCAAATTAATTGAAGAATGCACGGTAGCTAGATTGAGTCTTAAATCGCAGCGGAAGTGCCTTAAAATCGAGAGTCTACGGTGGCGCCATCTATTAATTGGTGGCTTCAAACACTTAGGGTTTATGCAACTGGTGAATTGAGCCAAATCTCTGAACTCAACGAATTGTTGTCCAGGGGTCGATGGATTTTGATGAATTTTTTTGCTTTAAATTTGACCTAATTGAACTAAAAATCAGTTGAGAAAACCCCCGACTTTCCTATTTTTGCGGGTTTTGCGAGCGTTCAAAGATCAAAATCTGGGAATTTTGAGTATTTCATAACTTTGCTCAGGGTGGTCCTATAACAAAAATTAAAAACCCCGTAAACTCGTCTTAACAAGACAAACAACTTTTATCGTGACCTCAAAGTGGTAGGTCAAAGGTCAAGGTAAAAAAAAATTAATTTTTAGATTTTAAACTCCATTTTGAAAATGAATATATTGAAATTTTTTATGGTACGTATTTTTTGTAAATAGGACCACCACAATCCGAGAATCGGGTGTACAAAGTTTTTTTTATCGAGACGGGTGCAATAAAATGCTTGATGAGCACCAAATCTCGAATTCTGCACTAAAAATCTTGTCGCAATTATAAAACAAAATATAAAATCGAATTATACCCCTTTAGTGCACTTAGGGATGTCGAGAGGAGTCTAACGGTATGTGGTTTTTGAAATTCGGATGATTTGAAGTCGACATTTTTTGGTCAATCACCGTTTTTACCTACCGCGACAAACAAGGGTTTTCGAATTTTTCATTTTTAATTAAAAAAAATTAGGAACAACGCCATTCCAAATTTTAACGTTTTTAACTTAATTTATGTGTTCTACAAAACGGTTTTGAAAAAAATAAAAAAAATTCAATATATCTATTTTTAAATTTAAGTTTTAATTCCAAAAATTAATTTTTGTGACCTTGGGCTTTGACCTACCACCTTGAGGTCAATGTAAAAGTTGTTTGCCTCGTTGAGACGAGTTTACGGGTCTTTTAATTTTTGTTCTAGGATTACCCTGAGCAAAGTTATAAAGTACTCAAAATTCCCAGATTTTGACCTTTAAACGCCCGCAAAACCCGCAAAAATTGGAAAGTCGGGGTTTTCTCAACTGTTTTGCGCGGGTCGCGGGTTTGAGGGTTGAACCCGCAAAACCCGCACCAAACCCGCGGGTGCGGGTCCAGATTTTGCAAATCCAATATGGCGGATTGCGGGTGCGGGTTGGCGTAGTGCGGGTTGGTGCGGGTGCGGGTTCAAATTTTGAAAAAGATATGGGTGCGGTTTGGGTGCGGTACGAAATAAGCGGGTTCGGTGCGGGTTTGGGTTGAAAATTTGTACCCGCGCAAAGCACTACGGCGAGTTCGCCTCTCGTTCGTCAAGTTGATTTTTTTCGCATTTCACTTGCTTAGAAACACCAAGAGGTCCTAGGGTAGACCAAGGAAGGTAGAAATCGACCTTCAGGGTCTGTCCCTGACGTGACCCTGAAATACAAAATTTCGAAAATTTCCAATTTCATCGAACTTGGTGTCTTTTTATAGGTTTTCACCACTGTACAGCTCAAATATAGAGCCAAAATTGCCGAATTACAATCCTGAAACCGGTTCTTGAAGTAATTGTGGTAGCCATTCATCCAGACATGATGTGCAAAATGGTCAAATTTTGAAATCTTTAATTTATGATATGATTCTTCTGTTTTGTACACACAGAGTTCATATTGAGTGTTAAAAATTAACGATTCTTTTTAAAAAAGAGTTAAAAAAAAATTATTTAGAGCAAATAACAATTAAATTACATGTTTAATTTTTTTATAAAAAGAAAGGAAACAAAAATATTTGGTTTTTAAAAGTAGCTTATTTGCCAGTGCATTTAATAACATTTTTTCATAGTATTAAGCATAAGATCCTTTATTATCAACACATATTATGAACTTCATGTGTGCAAAATAAATAGAATTAAGAATTTAAAATTTTGACCATTTTGCACATCACGTCTGGATGAATGGCTACCACAATTATTTCAAGAACCGGTTTCAGGATTGTAATTCGGCAATTTTGGCTCTATATTTGAGCTGTACAGTGGTGAAAACCTATAAAAAGACACCAAGTTCGATGAAATTGGAAATTTTCGAAATTTTGTATTTCAGGGTCACGTCAGGGACAGACCCTGAAGGTCGATTTCTACCTTCCTTGGTCTACCCTAGGACCTCTTGGTGTTTCTAAGCAAGTGAAATGCGAAAAAAATCAACTTGACGAACGAGAGGCGAACTCGCCGCTCAAAGTGCATGCGCGGTCAAGCGGCCTCGAGCAGGTTTTCAAACTTCAAATTCAAATTGCAGCAAAAGTATCGCGATTGCACCTATGAAACTTGGTGTACTTGTGCATAATTTCACGGGCTACATTTCAGCCCTTAACCCCAAAAAAATCGTAGGGGGCTATCATCCCTTAATTTTGAATTTTCAAAAAAAGGTCGCAAAAGGTGACCTTGACCTTCGACCTGCGAATTTTTTGTAAATGCAAAAGTTATTCAGGATTAAAAACTAGGTTAGGCAGTGAAAATTTCAACGTGATACCTCAACGCAGTCAAGAGTTGCAGTTTAGAGTTCATTAACATAATTCCTTTTTTGGGTATTTTTGAGATACCGAAAAAATAGGGAACGCCCGCATTCCCGAGCTTCAAATTTGGAATTTCACCATCTATTAACAAGTACTTTAAGCAAATATGACTGCCACCTAAAAAATTCAACGCTGAAAAATCGCGTCCAATCGACCTCCAATCTCGCAAATAACTGCTCTGCTGAAATATTGATTATCCATGATATTTTTCCTCTCAATGGGACGCTTTTGGAAAACAATAATCCATAAAAATGATTTGCAAAAATCCATTCAGTAATTTGACACAGCACTAACTAACCTGGAGAGCATTTGAACGCCTTCCCTGATAGAATCAGTTGTCTGCTCGTTCAACTTGAGCACAGCAAGGGCGACAAGGGCGCCGACACATCCGTGGTCGAGCTGGAGTGCCCGTTCAAAAGCTAGCTTGGCTTTTTCCAAGTTTCCCTGTCGGGCAAAGCAGTGTCCCATCCCGAGACGAACTGCCGCTGGGCACATGGGGTTGTTGCGCAGGGCTTTTTTGTAGAAGGCAAGGGCACCCCTGTAGTCCTTTCTGTTGAAAGCAATGCAGGCTTTGCCCAAGAGCGAAGGGATGTTGTTGGCGTCTTGTCCCAACACGAAATTGAACTGGGCATCTGCCTGGTCCATTTTACCATCTTCAAGGAGGCAAAAGTACGCACGGCCAAGCAAATGTTGCTATTAAAATGGAAAGTAATATGAATAGATGTAGATGCTTCGTAATGATTTTAGAATTGTTTACCTGATCGTACATGATGATTTTGTCAGCGGCCGTGTACAAGAGTGTGGCTTTGGTAAACAACTCGCGCTTCTTGTCCTTATTTTTCTCCTTGTTAGCAATTTGCACATAATAAGCGGCGAGCATGTCCAAGGCCCGCATCTGGTCCTTCTCATTGTCCCGATAGTCATTGTTCGCCTCTGTCCTGGCCGCTTCGAGGATCTGTACAAACGCTTCATGCTTGCTCTGCCGATAATACTCTTCAGCCAACCGCACCCACAAATGCAGGGCGGCATGTTCCTGCCGCAAAATGCTGAGAACCTCTTCTCCGTCCGGCAGTTGGTCGAAGCTCAGTTCAATCACCTGAAATGTGCATTTTAGAGTGAAAATTTCACATTTGGAAGCTTCTTGTACCTCATCCGTGTCCCGGAGAGGGATTTCGATCGAACCAATCGATGACATGTCACAACAGGACCGATTTCAATCCAAAGACCGAATATTGAAAACCATGCGACGCTGAAACCTCAAAACAACAAGGCCACTGCCACTACAACTTCTTGCCTGCTTCTTACCAGGTCGGAACTGGTCGGATGAACGAATCGGAGTGGATGTGGATGAAGAAAATTGTGGGAGCAACTCGGACGCCATCTTTGCTTTTTGTGCAGCCGTCGGTCGACACGGGATTCGTCGAGAAGTAATATTGGTAAACTAGTATGGCGTCATCACGCATCGTCATGGAATGTAAAATTTTTCCCAGCATGCAGCCATGTTTTTGTGATCAAGGCTGCAAACCATTATAATCCGAATAGTCCGAATAGTGTTATTGGTCAAACTTTTTGTTTCAGTGCATGGACTATATTCTTCTGATAATAAACGATTTTAATAAATAAATTAACTTTCATGTTGATTTTATTTTTAATTTGTTCGTGATGTACTTAGATATTTTATTGCAATCACAATACCTACTTCGATTTAAAATACATATCACAATTTTTGTTGGCAAAACTGCTGTTGTTTATGATAGTTCTAATAAATAGGCGTGTCTACTCCAGGTCTACTCGATCTCAGTGCCCGGTGAGACCGGGTGATACACAACACAACACACACAACAGGAAGAAGATCATCCACGAAACACAACATTATTTTACAATATAATTAGAAGATTATAGGTGGAACAATTAATTGACAGCTTTGAAGATAGTAACGATACGAACCTCAACCTCGAATATTAATTTTTTTATGGAGTGCGAGATGGATCACAGCAGAGCAAGATACCCTTTTAGTATTGTTTGGACGCCCATACCACTTCTCACGTATGCAATTTCTAAAATTCAATAACTACATATCGCCAAATTGAAACATGCTGTAATTTTATTTTTAGATGGCTATTCCCTTTTATTGGTCACATGGGCATCTGCATGTCGTCTGGCGTGATCAGGGATTTTGCTGGACCGTATTTTGTATCCGAGGACAACATGGGATTCGGCAGACCTACAAAATACTGGAGACTAGACCCTAGCAAGGTGAAGGGTGGTCCAGCTACCTGGGACAGGGCTGTAGTGGAGGCTTCCGAGGAGTACAAAGGGAGAATGGTATTATAATCTATCTAGTTTATCGCATCCACATTATGTAATATTTATTTTTTATTTCTTTTTGCAGCATAATTTGTGTTGTGATAACTGCCATTCCCACGTCGCAATGGCTCTGAATTTGATGGAATATGACAACAGTAGCTCCTGGAATATGGTGACGCTGTGCTTCCTTTCATTATTTCACAGCAGATATGTCAGGTAGATAAAAAACAATTACTGTCTCCCTCTCTATGCTAAACGAATCAAACCTCCTTAGTTTTGGGGCATGGCTGAAGACTTGGCTGCCATTTCTGGTGCTGGTTGTGATAATTGTATTGACTGTTTATTTCACAATTTGATTTATAACTAATAACATACCTAAGGTGCTCTGTCTAGTCGAAGAGATAATACACAAATTTTGTTATTACGTATTTAAAACTATTTAATAAATAAATGAAATAAAAATATGTATTACTTGATAAGAAAAGATTTGCTTACATCACACGTGGAAATAGCCACTTGCTGTCAATTTAAGAGACCTAATCGATTGAATATCAGTAAATTGTGCTAACTCAAATACCAACAGGTGGAAAGGAATTAAAAAAATAAAAGTACCATTATTTTTTTCACTTTTCTTATTATTTTCTCATCATTGTCTGAACATTAGAAATAGTTTCAACATTTGGGTTTGTTCAACTGCCGTTAGTGAGTGTGTTTTCGTGTTGTGTATATACATAATTATGTCTTTGCAAAATAAAAACACAATTGATATTTTTCGTATATAATAAAAATTCTTCTCTTTTGTCGCAATGTATACTTACACCTAAAACATTAAATGCAATAACTATTTTCTTCATTTCATTAAGTCTAAAAACTGCAACCGCTTGTGTTTTTCGTAACTCAGGTTGTGTAGGAAATAAATTTAGTCATCTCGTCAACAGTAATAACCAAGCTGGAAACAATATGTCGATTTTCACTTTTCTTGCATCCGTTCGTCACATAGAATAAGTCGGAGAAGATAAGAGGAATACATTTTGTTTTTTGCTTTTTAAACTCTATGAAAACAACAAGAACGTGATTTGCTCTTTCTTTTTTTTGGAAGTGTACAGTGATAACAACAGGTGAGCCTCTTGAGAGAAAACCCAAGCACATACTCGATGATTTCTCTTCCTTTTTCGAAGATGCGGTGCGCAAATCAATGCCAGTGAGTGATTCTCATATAACGCGCACGCATCGATTTGATTCCGAGAAAAGTGTTGAATTCTTTCGCAAACACAACGGATGAATATTATTAATTTTCAGACACAGTTGTCGAAGAACAGAATGATTTTTCAGGCAGCTTTTCTCTTTTTTCCCATTTAAATCCTCGCTCGAGCACGACACTTTCGTTCGCCCATCTTTCACTTAATTATAAATGACAGTTAACAAATGTTTATCTTTGGCTCATTTTTTCCGTCACCATCCGCTCAAACAGCATAATTTTTGCACTTGTTTAAACGTATCTATTTACAACGCTCGTTATCAAGAGTAAAAATAAACAATCGTGTTTATGACAGCAGTTTTTTAATAATTCAATATCTTCACCTATGTTTGCTCGGTTGTTTGTATGCCTGCACCAATATTACATGCAGAGTTCCTCATTGTGTAAATATATATAATATATTTATGTATTTTCTCTCGTCGTCTCTCTTGTAATGTGTGTGAGTGTGTATATTCACTTTCATATTTAAATAATCCGCACGACTCACTCTCGCCTACACACGCACACTGACGCATTCTCATCGGTCGTTCGGTGGTACAAATAACAGCTATTTTAAAAATGCCAACATGCAATGTGTGTGTGTGTGTCTAATGAGTCTAATTGAAGTTGCGCCGGCTCGTACGTCCGCCGGCAGCTAGCCGGCTCGAAAAATATCTAATTCGGGTGATTAAACGCGACTCGAAAATATCGGCGGCCCTTTTTGTAAGGAGTCTGAGCGTGGAGGGGCCGGCGGACGGTCCGGCAACTCTCTGATCGGTCAGAAGGAGACAAACTATATCGCACGCATTCCGCACTCGTCGGCTAAAACCATTTGACAATAAGTTATTATTGAGCTCTTTATTCATTTTGGTGTTGCGAGGTGGCTCTGCATTTAATCTTGGTGCACAGGGAGCGGCAGGCCACGGGATAACACGCGCGTGCGGCGCACACTTTGCGTCTCTGTCTGTCAGCAGTAGTTGAGTTTGTGGCCGGGCGGGCCCAGAACGCGAAAGGCGGGCCGTGGGCCGCGCGCCGGCGCAGGATAAAAAAGCAGCGTTAAATTCGGAGGGGCGCCGACGTTATCCTGCGACCTGCAGCCTCCTTCAAATTAGAATATGACGCTCTTTGCTTGTTAATTTTTTTTTGTGTGAGCCGTATGTGTTTCTCAATACACTTTTCGCTTCACTCTTTTTTATTTGTAGATGACCCGCGCATTCTTCTGGCTCTCGCTTTCTCTCTCTCTCTATCTTTCTTTGCGTATTACGTCGCGTGTGACCCTCGGGCAGTGAACACAGTATATTTCTCTTCTTTTTATTTGGAAACAGCAGCAGCAGCAGTGCTCTTTCAGTGTGAGTGTGTGTGTGAGACACGTACAGAGATTCTCTGGCTAAAAACAAAACTGTCCTTTTTGCACTTTCTCTCTTCAATTCATCTCTCCTCTTCTCCTCCTGCACATATTTTTACGACACGTTTTTCTCGGACATTACATTCTCTGTTTACCCATTTCCGCTCGCGTTGCTTTCTTTATAGTACAATTTATTTTGCGTTTTTGTTCGTTTTTTAGAAATATGTTGTATTAGAGAGGAGATATTTCAACAACAGTTGAGAAGCATGCAGCGCTCAGTCTTTGGTGAATCAATCCACTAAAAATACTTTACAACGAGAGTCCACTTCGTACGTCGGCCGGTCTTTTTCGCAAATTCTTTTTTCTGTCCTTGGAATTAACGCGTGAGAGTGTGTGTATGTCTTCCGGAAACTGAGGGGGGCACAGCGCGCTCTCTTTCTCTCTCTCTTTCTTAGTGTTAGGTTCACTACAAACAGATTGTTCGCGTCTAAAATTTACTTTTAAAGCTCGCGCACTCACGTGGTTTGTGATTAGTTTTCTTGTGTGTGGATTCTAAATATTTTCGTTATCAAAAGTCCGCGTTGGATTTTTAATATATAAAAGAAGCGCTAGCTCGCGTGTGCTGTTTGTAATAGGATTATTTATTCGGCTCGGGAAGTTGTGCTCCTGCTTCAAAAATAATAAAAAAAAAAATTGAGACGGCAGGTATCAAGGAGTAAAGATGTAGCTAGGCTACATTCAGTCCATTTAGTGACTAAAATTGCAACAGAAAACTCATCAGTCCAGTGCTTTCGAATTTAATTTGGTGAATTGATAAATTAAATTTTAAAACTACCTGTTTAGAATTTCGAACCAGTGTACCATTGCTGAATTTTCACAAAATTGATAGCTACATTTGTTTTATAAAAAATTCTCATTTTTGTCCTTTTCAGCAAGTAGTGAGCTTAGTTTGAAATTTAAAATTCGTGTTTCTATTTAGGAAACTGAACATAATGCATTGCCAATTTCGAAAAAAAGACGTGCCCTGGAAGAGCGACCAAAACGAATCGAAGCGGAATAATCGAGGTCAAAGGCGGAGAGGCGGGTGGAAGGCGAGCCGGAAGGAAGCAGGAGCAGCTTTCCTTGCTCAGTGTTTGTATTCGGGGTAGCGCGTGGGCTGGAGCAGCAGAGCGGCGGCGGGGTCGTCGGACGCGGAGACGGCGTCCCTAGAGGACTCTCGGGACTCGTCGCTGGCCGAGAGGCGCGTGTAGGAGGCGGTGAGGCCCGCGGGGGCGGCCGTCGCCGCGTCGAGCTGGTCGAGCGACGAGTTGGGAAAAATCGCCGTCTTGGCGTTGCTGGCACTCGCGGTGTCGTCCTCTTCGTCCGAGTTGCGGCACGTCGGACACTCGGACTTGTCGTGGTCGAGCAGGTGGCGGGACTTGCGCTTGCCACCCGTCACGGGCAGGGCCTCTTCGCTGGCCGACCGCACTAACTGTTGGGCGGCGGCGAACTCGTCGTCTCCACTGGCAGCGGCACACACACGGAATTTTTTGTGTTAAACAGACGGTTTCATTGATTGCATTTTTTTGTTTTGTTTTTCAGTTTGGCAGTAGTAGTTTTGCTTTATTCACTCGTATAATTGTTAACTATTCATTTTGGTTTCTCTGAATTTTTGTCCGCTCGGCATGCAGAGGCGAGATTGATTCTTACTTTTTTGCGAAACAGAGTGTGATTGCATGCTCCAGTCTCAAGTTGACTCTAACAAGCTACAGTTTTTCTTGAGCACTTGGTTTTTTGGCAAAATGTCATATATACTTTCTTTTTGTTTTGTTTTTAGAGAGAATTTTAGTACTGGTTTCTGCCGCGTAACCATTCACTGTTAGAAAAAAGAGAAAACGAGAAATGGCATCAAAATTGTGTCAGTCAAATCCTTATAAATTATATATAAAACTGAGATTTGGAATTAACGTATGTACAGATTTTGGACCAAAATTGTTTTATAGTTAACAATTTTGCATTCTCGCCTGTCCGCAGCAATGAGAACAGCATCGCTGGTAAAATCATTGGCGACGTCATTTTCGTTGCTGCGAAACGGCTGGAAAACTTTTGCTGCGTCTGGCAAAATATTTTTGGCAAAATTCATCGCAATCAGGGAGCAGAAACAAGTCTTAAAATTGTTTCCCAAAAACTTTAAAAAAAATCTCAAAATCTAAAATCGTGGCTATCAGTGCGTTAGATTAAGTGTGCCCGACATTTTGTTCTAATGCGTCTGCAAAAATATCTACCGCTATACCACTTTAACTGTCGAGAAAGCTCCAGAAGTTTGCCAAAAGCAGAAAAGATATTATAGAAATAAACATAGCTCTAGAAAATCTCCGGTAAAGGGTGCTCTAACTATTTAAAGAAATGGAAAGAAGTGCCAATCGGTTAAAAACGGAGAATGAGAAAAAATATAATTAATTAAGATGCAGCAGAAGTTTTGCTTTTCCAGCAAGACTGAAAACAAAGGGGCCGAGGGAAGGGGTCTCTTTGAATCTAAGAAAGTGGTGGGGAGGGGGGCTAAAATGAAATGAGAGCTGAGTGATGTGGAAAAGGTTCGCACCTGCTGCCACTGTGCGGCGCCTCTTCTATTTCCCCCCGGTCCGGATCGGCGCTCTCGTAAATTTCTTCTTCCCTGTATGAGCCGGTTCTGGAGCCACTCTGCGACTGCGGGGCCCTCCGGGTACCCGAGGGGCCCTGCGGCAGGCGGTAGCGTCCGAATACGAAGCGCGGGTCCTGACCCCTGCAAAAAGAGTTAGCGAGGTGTTAGGCGGCGTCGCCTCGGGCCCGAGTGCGACTCCAACCGTCTCCTGCCAAAGAAGGAAAGCCCTGAAATTTGCCTCGACCCTCTGGCACCTGATTTTGGAATTTGGCTCTAATAATAATCTACAAATAACGGGGATTCGTTCCAAGGGGAAATCGTCTGCTGAGGTTCAGAAATGATCGAGCTGAGAATTGAAGGAGTGAGGAGGAGTGCTGCTATGCAACCGGCTCGACATGCTGGCGGAGCGGGTTGCATACTCTGCCCCTGCAGCGATCGACGCGGCGGGCCTAACGCGATTCCAATCAGCTTGTGAGCACTCAGGCGAATCGAGGGCAAACACGGCACTTGGCTAAAATGGCGGGAAAAGTTTGAAGTCGGCGAAATTCAGAGCAAACTTGGTGGACAGAGAGGAGAGGAGGGAATGCGCTGTGGGTTCTGGCCCTCGTCACAGGAGCGTCGGACGGACGGGGGATCAGCGAGAGATTCGAGATGGAGTGAGAGAATGTGTGAGTGTGACTAGATTTGTACAGTAGTTGTGTGAGAAGTCGGGGGGACGGGGGCAAGGGCGAAAGCAGGCAATTTCGAGAGAGTGCACAGAGCGAAAGCATGCGCGAGTGCAGAGTTACCTCCTCTACAGAAGGCACCGGGCCATGGACTTGGGGGCTGGTCATACATTCACATGAAGAATTTGCGAGTCCTGCAACATAGATAGGGTCAGGCTCGCGTCTTTGCTACGGTCTGGTGGGCACCAGCACGCACACACGCACACGCAACGGGCAAGGGGGTGTTCAAAGAGAGAAAGAGATAGTTTTTGTAGTGTGTACCAAGAAAACAGCTACTCTTTTCGTGTTTCTGCCGTCGCAGTGGTAAGACATGCCACACGAACACAACGGGAAAGCGTCAGAAACAGCTTTTGCCTGTACACTGCTTATTGACACTGATCTCAAAATCCGAATCACAATAAATGTATATTTTTTCTCTATAACTTGAATTTTCCAGGGGTTTGCCCTTGTGCTCAATGGCAAATTGGTGCCTTTGAAAGTCAAAGTTGGAATGTTTTCAGGGGATGAATAGGGCATCGTGATAGAATAGACGGACTTGGAAGGGGGACGCTTTAGCGGTAGAAGTGCCGAAATCGTGAAAACAATCTATCGCTAAGTTGTGAGGGACTAAAGCAGGCATTTTGAGTCTAGATAGAGTGTGAAAGCGGCAAAATGAATGAATGTGCTACTAGTACCTTCTCCGTCCAGGTGTCATGTGCACGCTGAATATATTTCAAGTGTTAGTAACTCAAGTCACCAAGGTATAGATAATAATAATGAGAGAGTAGTATAGTAGCAGTAGTATGTTATATAGCAGAGAATTTTGAAAGAACAAGAAACAGAAAAGTATATCTTGTAAAAAGATCTTTGTTTATATTTTGATACAAACTATTGGCAGTTATAATATATATTATATATATCCACAGTTAGGATGACAACGAAATAATAAAATTTATACACCATGTATAGAAAGAGAGTATCTAACAATTGAGTGTCTAATAGTAGTAAGTAATAAAATCGAAAGTTCAATTGGCCTAGGCGCGAGCGTCGGGCCGCCGAGGACCGGAACGACAGATTTTCTTTCGGTACTTGTGTCGTCGGCGAGCCGAGCGCCGCGTCGAGAATACTGAGAAGATGCTGTGCAACAAATAATAAAGAATACATTGATAAAAGGTGTGAAGCAAATCAAGTGAAACGTGCCAGTAAAGAAGATGTAATAATATACAATAATTAACTTGGTGCGATTGACAGAAAGTACACAGTCCTCAATTCTGCAGATAATGAATTAAAATGCTGTCTCGTAATTAATAATTCGAGATAGGAAATAATAATCGTATCGTACAACTACCTCATGCATCACATTTAAGACGTACACTTGCTTGCAATCTGAGTAGTGTATTATTTTTTTTTCATTTTAATTTAAGGCTGCGCCTCTTTCTCGAAACCAAGTCAAACGAACCAGAATATCGACAGAGTGATTGCAAAACACAAGTATAATTAGTTAATAAACTTTTAGCATTTTTATAAGTATTTAAGCATATTATTATGTGAGTGAGTGAGTGCGTGTCCTTTTTCATAGTATATATTTAGTTATCACCATCAATATTTAGAATATCTGCTTCAATCGCAATCCCAAAGTTACTTAAAATCTCTTTTCCGTGCGGTAGAATAGCAGTAGCAGACCCTTTCCGAATCCCCATCCCTGTGCATTTTGACCGCGAGTAACTTAGTGTTTCCTGCCAGATTCCATCAACACGAGAGGGAACGACTCCAATCTTTATTCACTTTCGTAGCTTTCCTTAAAGTACGAGATATTGTTATGTAAACTTATTTTTAGAATTGGGTGAGTTTTTTGTAAGTAGACTCTTTCTTTTTCGCTTTTATTACGACCGGAGAAAAGTTAAAAACGCGCTACGCAATTACGAACCTCCCGCCCCTAAAGTGACAAAGGGTTTGTGAAAGATTTGGGGGTTGAAGAGCAGTAAGTGGTCTACATCTACGGACTAGAACATTAAGTATGTCAGACGAGTCATTTGTAAAATATCCATAGTATCGAAATAAGCTATTCGGGCCAAGTAACACTGACATTGTTCATTGCTAATCAATAATAATAATAAGAACTCCAACCTTAATCAAAATCAAAAAACAGTCGCAAATCAATCAATTTCACCTGCTAGCTGCGATGCTTACATTCGAAGAAGGAACATTGATTCACACAACAGGGACCTGCTCATCACCTCTAACATTAAATCAGCTCCCAAGATACACCAAAGCTAGAGATATAGATAGAGTAGCGTGTGTTGATTGTTACGTTAGCCGAAAGTTTGCAATAATTTTATTGACTCTCTTTTTAGCTAAATATTGATTTTTTTAGGGGGGGGGGGCGTTTTCTCTCATTACAGGTTCTCTTTTGAGCTATCTTTTCTGGGACACTGAAACACCAAAAGGGGGACTGACACTGAGAGGGAGTGCGGGCTCTCCTGGTTCTAAGCACGAGGGGGCTTTTGACTTTGGCTTGTACAAACGGGTTCGAAAAATTCTAGGTGGGAAACAGCCACAATGAGCTTGCGGAGAGAAAATGGGACTTTCTTTCTCGACAATAATAGGACAAAGATCTCGCGCTATCAAAAAATTTTTGATTGATGTTTCTGCTTGAGAAGCAAACACATCATCTGCTCGGATAAAAAAACAAGCCACGCAGTTAAAAACTTCAACTATCGTACAACACATGTGACCTCCGCGAAATTATGTAGATTCATTATTTGAGGTTGAGCTGAATTTATTTATTTGATATTATGTTATATAAACATTAGAATATATAGAGATCTCCCAAAGCATGCTTGCTGAAAAAACCTTACGTACTTGGATCCGATTGTCCAAACTTACCTTATCATATTCTCTCGAAAATTCAAAATCTCTGACGCGCCAACAGTTAAAAAGTCACATTTACGTGTATCTCTCGTGAAAACTAGATTTAATCAACAACAACAGTTAGTTTCTGCTTTAGTTGCGGAAATCGCCCCGAGAAGCTTGAACGAAAATCTGCAAGATGCGCAGGCATCGCGAAAAAATGTTTAGATATTAAACGATTGCTGGTAAATGTTCAACAAGTACAGCACAATGAAACATCGCAGGCTACCGCTCGCTACTCTACGCATGCAAGTGCCAAGAGAGGGCTCGAAACGAACCAACGAGACATCAACACCACAGCTCCAGTTGCCGAGCGAGCGAGGAAATAGTAAAGAGCTCATGCACGTAAGGCTCGGGGATGGCAGAGCACGATTTTCAAAAACAGGGAACAGGGGCAGGGGGTTGAAAACGCAGCCACCGACGGCGGTGGGCTGGGCTCGAAACGGGGCGCTTGAGCGTGACGAGTTTAGAATATATTTCAAGCGTGGCGGTAGACGAGAGGAAGCTGTAATGACGCGCTTACGCACACCACTGTTGGAAGGAACGGCGGCATTTATCTGAGCAACAATGGTGATAAATAATGCAGCGTCAAGTAGGTCTTCCCAGCGTCATACTACATAGTGAGGTGCCGCGGATGAAGAGTGAAAGAGGCGCTGCGTTTTACAGCGTGATAAATTTGGACAAATCTCTGGCGCGTGTCATTTCTTGTACGAGTAAATAAAAAACTGTCACGGTTTTCCGAGGCAAAACAGATTGAAGCCACTATGAATTAATATTTGAAGGCCATCTTGGTTAGCTACGAACAATTAAGCTTTGCAAAGGACCCCTTTGATTACAATTAGGAAGTTGGTCCGGCAGACCCCTTTTCACTCTCGCCCGCCGACGCGATCTACGGTATAATAAGCTCATCTCTTTGTGTGTCCGTCGGTGTGGAAAACGGGGATGTGCGGGGCTCTGTTTTTGGAAATCAGGCGCTCGCAGGCGGCGGTGGCGGCGACACCGACACTGGGGGGAGACACGAGGCGCACTGCTAGTAGTAGTTGTACATGAAAGCCTCTTTATACTATCTAAGGCCCCAGGACTCGGGCGTGTCGGGCGAGTCGGCCTCGCGCCACGGTCTGGGTAGCATGCGTCTGTGGACAGGGGCGGACGGGGGGGCCGGCAAGTAGGAAGGGCGCAGGTAGGGGGCCGGGGAGGTAGTGAAACTGGCAGGCGACACCCACCCCTCGTTCTCGAGACGATAATGCCGATCAGCCTCTGTCTCCGACATTCTAATGTCCTCGGAGCCACTGGGGCTCATGTGGCGCGACGAGTGGTGCTCGAGTTGGCGGATTAAATCCTCGAGGTTGCGGATACGTATCGTGTTGCACGGCGGCACAGCGTCCTCGTCGCCACTATCACCGGCACTGCTTGCGATGGCCGCGGCCGCCACGGCCACCAGCTTTTCCTGGCTGGACTTGAGCAAACTGGGGTTGGGATAGTCGCTGGCGTAGTCGTGCGGGTAGCACGCCTCCTTGACGCGCAACTCCTGACTGCCGAGGCCCGACGGACCCGGCCGGTTGGCAGCCGCCACAGCGGCCGCCGCCGCCGCGGCCGCCTCCAGGCCCACCGAGCCCGTGCGGTGCGACGCGGCCGTCCGCAGCGCCTCCAGGATGTCCTCATGGTAGCCGTTGAGGCTCTTGAGCGTGCGCTCCACCTCGGACACGGGCATGTCGCCCATCAGGGTGTTGTCTGACGAGGACATCATGTCCTGGCTGTCCGACATTTCCTCCACCCACTTGTCCTTGAGCTCTTGCACGGTGCCGTACGGACCGGACTTCTTCAGGATGCCCTTCTCGGGCAACTTTGACGTCGGCAGGTCGATGAACGACACAGCCTCTTCCTCCCCTGAAACACGCCAGCCGAACGTCAGCCTTTCGCGTAGTTTGCTGTTTTTCGATTCAGCATCATAAACGGCAAATTCATGCTGCCGAAATTCTACATTTTTACTACGGCTCGCTCACACATACGCACCTGAAATCATGTCATCTTCGCTGCCTGAGCTGGCACCTAATCTCTTGAGCTGCATTTTATGATCCCTGCAAAAGAAAATTGAGTGTTTTTCTCTTGAATCTCTGATAAAACACAAAGCTTTTCTAATTCCAGGTTTTGTGGGATTTAATATACAACTACATTACCTACAAAAAAAACGTGGTTGAGAACACTTTAAATCGTGTTTCAAATTGAAATAAATATTAAGCTAACTATCCCTGATAAAAAAACGACCAAATGAATGAAAACGTGATAAAATTAGTAGATTTTATGCTTTTTTTTTATTTATATCCCATTATAATCGAGAAAATTGTTTTTCATTTCAACTTGAGTGGCTTTTTTGATAGGAAAAATAATTTTCGTCTACTTCCTCTATGCCTAAAGGCTTCAAAGTAGAATAGCCCCGAAAATCCTTTATATGTGTAGAACCTTAGGTAGAAAATTCTATTTGTATGAATAAAAAGGGCCAGTTTGCTGTGGATGGTGTATTCACGAATATAGATGATTTTAAAATGTGGCCCAAAAGACTTGAAATTGAGTGTTTTGTGCCTAGTTGGTACAAAAAAGATATTGAAACGCTCATAAAAAAATTATATCGAGCTTTTATATTTCCGACCTTCAACAAATATTATTTTGATGCTCAGATGCATTTCTTTTTTATTTTGCTTTAACTATTTGAGAATTAACAGCATTAAAAAAAACTTCATAAATGTGGTTGAATCATTTAAAAAATGAAAAGAACGGTAGTAAAAAATATGACGATACTCACTGTATTCGAGACGACGACATGCCAGGCGCTGTGGCGTGATTTACAGGTCTAAACAAAACTCTACCCTGCGGATCTTGGCGGCTACTGCTCGTAGAAGTGAAAAGGGGCGTCATCAGTAGGGGTTGAAAAAAAAACTCGTATCGATGGATTTCTCACCTGTAGGAGGGCATGTTGCCAAATGTGAGGATTTTGTTGGCACTGTCGAGCGCCGCCTGCTCCTCGGCGGTGAAGTTGGCAGATGGGGGCGGCGGGGGCGGAGCGACCCCCTGGTTTGGGGCGTAGTTCTTGGGCAAGGGTTTCTTGGCGTACGGCGGATCGTACGAGTGCAGGGTGCTCCGTCTAGAATGTGCAAAGCGGCGCCGGTTAGAATGGCCGGTCGATCGTCTTTGCCGGGTGTGTGTGCTGATTTGATGAGGTGAAATATGACTCGGAAAACCCAAATCCGCTGCCGCGAGAGGCTGCCATTGCGCCGCCGCTGCTGAATTTTGAGTTCAAGCTCGACCAATTTGGAAAAATCAGCGGATTTGGGCACCTTTTGATCACAGGACATACAAACAGAGAGTATACATACTTGCAACACCGAGAGTTCAAATTACAGCGTGCAACTTTCAGAGAAGATGAACGAACTGAATCGCCGCCAAAATACTTGCCTCGCTCTGACTGACTATGAAAAAGTAAAACTTGCCCCTGGCAATTCTTTGAATTGAAAATAAAACGAAAGATTAAGTGAAAATGAACCGGCCCGCTTCTAAAATAGTGCTTATCGATGTTATTTGTAAAAATTCGGACCTAAATTAACAGTTACGAATAAATTTTGGCAAAAGAAGTGAAAGAGCGCTAGGTATGCAACCTGCTCGTCCTTTTCGTCTGCAGGCACAGTCTAGCTGAACTTTTTATAGTAAAAGTAAATTCAGGTGAGTGTGTGTATATCATAAATATGAAAGAGACGCATGCATAATACATTTCGGCGCTGGAATCCGTGGAATGACTGATTCATCGGTTTTATAGTTACCTGCTCAGGCGGCAGCTCTTGCGGCGACAAGATTTTGGCGGCGATATGTGAGTGTGCGGAAGTGTTTGTATATTTTTCGTTTTGTGTAAAAATAGAGATACATGGGAGATGGGCAGATGTCGAGAGCGAGAGAGAGATAGATAGATAGAGAGAGAAACTGACGAATTTCAACTCCTACTAAATAGTACACAGCATGCACTGACAACCTATGATAGGTGAGGAGAAGGAAGGAGAAGCAGGGAAATCGATAGTTATTTTTGGGTTTCTCCGAACTCAAAAGCGAGTGCGGTTTGTGTAGTTGTAGAGTATTATCTAACAATAAGATTTCCAATTCTGCGGGTGAACTTGGTGCAGGGTAATCTTGTGTCAGTTAATCCACTTTTCCATAGAACATTAAGTCAAATATTCTGATTGATTTAGCTGAGAGAATATTTTTTGTTATGTTAGCAGCTCGATTATTTATTGAATCTTCCAGCTTACATTATTTAGATAGGCACTAATTAGTCAATGGAGAGTGAAACTGTTGTTGACAAAAATCTAACGACATACCTGAAGGTGAACACTCTGAAAATTTTGCAACAGTTTGTCCGACAAAAATCAAAGGACAGTCGGAGAAGTGTGATTTGAATGGGACCTACGTCAAAAAAATAGTTGTTTCATGCTCTAGATGGTATTTGTAGAATAAAAAGAGAGAGAAACGGTTAAAAACTAAACAAAAATCATATATGAGAGGTTCGCAAAGAGAGAGAGAGAGAAAGATAGAGAGAGCATAATTGTTTCTAGATATAATGAATGGTTCAGTATAGACATGGTTCTAGAGTCTGTTCAAAAAGGTTAAAAGATATAACATCTTTGGGGAGGAGGCAGCACTTAATGCACAACCAAAAAGGTAGTATTTCCAGTTCTCATTTGGAACTTCACGCGTGTAATAGAAAGCCGGCAAAAATGATCATTCGCGCAGCCAATTCGAATCAAAGTTAATAGAATGTAAGTTTTGCACCATCCAGAACAGCGTTATTTTGCAGGGGGTTGAAACGAACGAATTTTGGTTGAAGATTACCCATCATTTGAGAATGTAGTCGTACATGCAACATAAAAGAGATAATTCTTTAGTCTTTTTGGCAGAGTTTAGAAAGATAGATAGAGAAAGTCTGAAAGAAGAGAAAGAGAAAGAGAGAGCAGAGACAAGAGATAGACGGATAGAGCTCAGTCTGATTTGCAAGAAGAGAGGTGAGCTACATTACAACACACTGGCATGCCAACACGGTTCAAATAACTTTGGCTTGCAATAAGTAAACCTGGGTCTACTATTTGTAGCAAAAAAGTTTTCTATGAACAAAACTTATGGGGTATTTCTAAAGATGAAAATTTTAAATTAACAAAAATGCAAAGAATAGAAGAACAGAAGATATTTTCGGGAGCTAACTGAATCGAAAGAGCCAGGTGTCAAAAGTGGGGATCGTTTTTGAAACGAAAGAGAACGGAAACAGAATCAAATGTAGGTCTACTTCTCGCAATTCATAGTAGTCACAGGTTTTTTGTCTGGTTTTCGACAAGGAAACACAGATAGATGTAGAAATGATATTGCCCAATAAAACCAACACTGTTTTTGTTTGATCACACGAATATAGAGCACAATATAAAATCAGAGATGTCGCGGATGTTGAGAATGGTGCATAAAAATCAATTACTCGTCAGAGAAAGAGATTGAACACAAGATGAAACTTTTGATTTGAAAGTTGAGCAAATTTTGAAAAGTAACTTGTCAAATGTACAATCCCGTGAGAAAAAATATATAATTGCTCGAATCAATCAATCAATCGAAGAGAGAAAGATAGATAGATAGAGAAAAGAACACAGATACAATTAGAGCAAGTAATACCTCTTTAGTTCTGCAATGAACACTAACCTGAGACACAGGGAGAAGTTTTTGTGGACAACCACTGACCTGTAGCAAAGGGCCATCAGGGCAAACATAATGAACACGCCCCCCACCACGGACATGAGCGACACCACCAAGAACACTGTGTTAGTGCTGTGGTAGTTTTCTGCGTCACGTCAACCAACAAACCACATTTAAGATTGTTATAGAAGTAGTGTGACATCCAGCGGGATCGGCAGGCACAGGGGTACGGCACATTTCATCGCCATACACGCATTTTGAGTCAGTTTGTACAGTGGATGCAAAGACGGACGAGTCCAGAGAAGACGGGCATGCACCAAACAGACAGAAAAACAAACAGAGAAAAATAAAAATCAATTTTGGTTTACTTCATAGGTCAACATGTTATCAATAATAATAGTATCAGAATCAATCGGAATTTTCATTAGAAGTAATCATGGTCATCAGTGAGAGGACATAAAATTGTTGGGAGGACGATTCGGGGAGCAGAGAATGGTCGAGAATAAGAAATAATGCAGCTCGTGACACGATTAATGGTGGACAGAGTTAGTAGGCACAAATCGAGGCGGTATTCAAAACTGATCTCTACGCGGGGCTGGAGAAAAAGGCTTTAATTTTCAAGAAAAAAGTTAAAAACGTCCTAGAAGCTCAAAGGCAGAAAGATGAATGAATGCATGGTTATGTAAAATGTAATGTGTGTATTTTTTTCTTTTAAAAATGCAGATTATGATCGACTTTTAAAGATTACTGCGATTGGAATTTAAATCGACTGATTACTTAACATCTACTTGGACTATATTGATTATTTTAAATATTTTAAATTACTTGGTTGTTGTTTAAAAATATAAAATATGTTTTATAGTGAAATTCGAGTTTTATGCTATGTTTCAAGTGGGCATTTCAGCATTAAAATTTCAAGTCCATAACCGCAGAAGAACGGCCAACCTTAATTTCCCCAGCCCCAGCATGCAGTTAGTTTGAAAGTTAAAAATTGCCAGGGTCCGCTTTCAGAAATAGAAGCTGCGAGAAGTTCTTTTGGTGGGGCCGATCGATCGATAGGAAAAACGTAACTAACATAATGAAAACATAATTATTCAAGATAGAGAGTAAGTATGTATACAGCTGGTCCGTCTTTTATCTATTAGAACACCGAAAGCCATGGCATCAGCTCCTGCAGGCACGAACTGGGCGGTTTACAGAATCGAAAAATAAATAGTTGTTTGTAAAAGGGCAAATAGCTGGTGAGAACACAGTTATGGGCCAAAGACACAGCTGCATCAGCCTCCGTGCGACACTCACACCAAAGATAATTAATCAGCAGTCAAAACAAAAAAACCATTAATCTTTACTCTCTTTTTTGGCTCGCCGCAAAGTACAGTTTCGAGATATGTATATATAGTGAGAGCAAACAACATCACACACATAATGAATGATATTAAGTTAATTTATAGCGTGTACACAGAGTAAATAATTGTAAGTGTACGTGTGATATTTGCGCCCGCGAGCACATCACAGACTAACTTTGGAGTCTCTGTTGCGCTCGAGAAGCGTTTCATGCAACAAGGAGTTTATAAGAGCTGTACTTTTCTCTCGCTCCTACCGATTTTGTTATATTTCGCGGCTTGTGTGACGTCCCGAGACTAGAATTAATATCTCATCGATACATTGTATTTTTAAATTTTATATTTGAAATGTTCCTATTCTTGTGAGCAACTTGATGGCTTCAATTAATTAAATATATACTAAAAATGATGTAATCATTTTATTCAATTAATTTTCATCTATTTCCATGTATAGGAAATAAGAATCCAGCACTTAAATTCTAACAACATTTAAATTTATCTAATTATTTAGAGTTAAGATAGCCTGCTCAAGAAACATTTAGTGGTGATTTAGCTAGCACATAACTAGTAATAAAAGCTACGCACATTTTAATTTACTCAATTGAACTATCTCGAATCGTCAAACAAACGCAGTGAAACGAATGATGCAAGTATTTATATCAACCACAAAGACTAGCATCAAGAAAGATACAGTACTTCTACCGAGCACAAAGTACAGTCAAATATAAGTGATATTCAATGTGATGGAAATCGATTGTGTTCGATGTTTTAGATTAAAATTATATAGAAAAGCAACCAATATGGTGGAGTTTACAACAACCAATTTAGAGCTTTTATTTTAATGGAAATTTAGTTAAAAATAGAGAAAACACAATGAGCGAGGGCGAGTTATTTGATAAATAAATTGCGCCCGCGCCCAGCTCTGCTGACATAGAGGGGATCACTGTACCTGTAGCAAACAGCCATTAGTGCAAAGCATATGAAGACACCTTTCACTACGCCGACTAATATGAAAACCATGGTCAATGTGGTTAGATTGTTTGATTGGCCACCTGTGAAGAGCGTCACATGCAAACACGGATGAGAATCAACTTGTTCAGTAGCGATGAAAAGCGTCACACAGCTGAATATTAATGCGCCTTAATTGAATCAGCTAATTATTTTTCAAAGGCTATATTGTGCGAGATCCAGCTGATTAATTAATTTGCTCGGGAGGGCGTGATGTTCAGCATAATTTGCACCAAAATGCGTGAGTGAGCATGTTTATTATGCATAAAATGCACGGCAGCAAAATGTAGTGCTTTGACACAACTGATGTGCACATTGCGAATTTTCGACATTGTAGTGCAAATGAGGTGAGAACGAACGCTAAGTCAAACAGGGTTTCTGAAGATTAATTCCCACCTAGAAAAATGATCTCTTATCTCTAAAAATGCAATTATTTTGAAAAATTCTGGAATTCTGCAAAAATTGTTATAAACAAGTGGCAGCTAATGCGACTGCCACGGTTCATTTGGAAAGTGAATTCTCACCGTAGAACTTTTCTTCTCTGGTCATTTTGTCTTTGAAGTCCTCTTTGGTAGAAGTACTTCCAGGCGGGCCACCAGCGGGCGCCGGTACCGCCGTGGTTGCCCCTGACATGGGGGGCAGTTCAGAAACTTCAACCGGCACTGAGCAGTCGACGCCTGCCCAGCCGCTGTTGCAAAAGCACTTGTTCAAATTACTGCACACCTGCCGGCATCAATATTTAATTAGTCAAAATTGTTGCAGCTGTTGCTCCCACTTACCCCATTGCCAGAGCACTGCAGGTTGTTGTGATTACTCGGGCATTTGCCCTGGTCTATGTGTGGAAAAATGCTTACACACGTCTGATTCACGCATATCTGTAATGAAATCATTTTTATAAAAAGTGTTGCGATTGAAATCTTTTCAACTAACCAAATTCTCTCCACAAGGCGACCCGTCCCTGACGAGTCCCATGTCAGGGATTTCATTTGAGTTTATTGAGCCTGACGTAACTTTGCATTCAAACTCCTGTCCCTCGACTGACACGATGGTTCTGTAGTATTGCCTGTCCATGCCAGCGATGATGGGATATCTGTTTCCTCCAGCACACTGCAGCGAGCCGCACCGCACATTTCTGCACCAGGCGTGATAATTGGGAATTCTTTTACGGCACATGTTTAGTAATTCAAAACTCACTCTTTCTCGCATTTGATGAAAAAATCGCCATACTTGCCGCAGTTTCCATTCACGGAACCCTGAGAATTGAAGTGCTCGTAGCACTTGACGTCTGATTCAACGCCGCCTGAAATTTGAATTGCAAAATAACTTATTCTGCGTGCAGCCGAGTTGCTCGCGAATATTAATTCATAATCTGAATGGTAATTTTAGGTCTGCGGTTGAATAAGTTATTCAAGGGCTGCATATTTGACTATTGGAATTGCATACCGAAGCCCCAGATTTGTTCACACTGCAAATTGAGCGTGGGACAGACGCCGTTGAAGCAGTAGCCAGAGTTGGAAGCACACGGACTGCCATTCTTGCGATAGACGTCCACAGGACACTGGCCACTCTCGCCGGAGCAGAATTCGGGCAGGTCGCACTCGTTTGTCGCTTCTCGGCACGGCGTGCCTTTCGACCGCAACTGGAATAAATGGAATTGACCAATTACAGTCACAGCCTTTACATACTAATTTTAAGGAATAGAATTAAATAAAGGAGCAGAATATAAATAATTTGTATTACAACAGTTCCTAATATGAGATGAATTGATTATTTTATAAATAAAAAATTACTAAATTATAGTTAATTTAATTAATTAAAGCGTTAATAAAAATAATTGTAAAACATTGGAAAACAAATAAGAAAATTTTAAATTATTGAATGATATTTATTGTTTATTGTTAATGTTGAAGTCAGCAACATAATTATTAGTTAAGTATAAGGTTTAATGACTATTTTCTGTAATGCAGGAAACTCAATAATAGCTCGACACACACCTTCTCCATGAAAAAAGCCTGCTCTTTAAGATCACAAGACCAAATTACATCTTTTTAGAGATTTGAATTCACATATTTCTACAACTAATGCATGTGAATGATTTTTTTTGTCTGGCTACTGACTAAATTTAATGAAATTGAGGAAAGATTTTGCAGTAGCTTTTAGTTAGCGTACCATGCAGTTGTCACAACACGGCCCAGAAGCGCACTCGGACTCTTTGGTGATCTTGCACGTGAGGGGGTCGCAGCACGGGTCTTTCTCGCGACACGAATCCATTGTGCCGCAGTCGCATTCTTCACCCTCCTCGACGATCATGTTCCCGCAAGTGCGACGAATCTGCAACTGTTGCGGAAATGATCCGTAAAAATGCATTGCTTAACGGGACGTGGTGTTCACAAACCTCAATGTTGACTTCGTTTGGCTTGTTGAGCAGGCAGATGCCGTGGCCGATGCGCATTGCGTCGATGTAGTCGTTTCGGCTGCACTCGGAAAACAAGTAGGGCTGCACATTGTTGTGACCAACGATGCTCTGGGCCATTATGCACCCGTGCCACAGCGTGCACTCGCAATCTTTCCCTGCAAATGCGCAAGTGAAATTGAAAATCGGACTACAGAGAAAATTTGAGTATTACTTAATAAAATATAAAAAATTGAAAGTTGATTTCTCAAAATTTAAACTAATTTTTTTAAAACTTTTTATTTAATTTGTTTTTAATGCGGCAAGGGATTACTTATGCTTCTATTTTTTTTAGTATTTCGCTAGTTTTGTTGCTTTTTTCTTTGGTGCATTTTTACTATTCTGGTGACTAACAAAAATGTTTATTTTCAATAAAACCCGAACCAAATTGACAGGTGATAAAAAAACAAAGCGATTTATTTGTAACAGTAACGAGGTGAGCATTGAAGAAGGCTGGTAAAAAGTTTCAAAGGAAGTAATGTTTAAATTGCGTTAAGAGCAGTGCCGGGAGTTAACAAGATTTGATACTCACTACCGTCGTCGTGCCCCATGCCGATGTTGTGGCCGATCATGTGGGCCATGGTGCTGGCGAGGAGGTGCGGCTCGTACACGTTGATGTCGACGCTGATGCCGACCGACTTGGGCGTGCACACGGTGTCGGACACGGCGATGCCGCTCTCGCCGCCGGCGAAACTCTCCCCCCTGCAAAAGCAGTTGTCGTCTTTAATTAAGGAAAGAGCTCAAATATTGTTGCTCAGGCAGGCAAAGTCGGTCGAAGAAGGAGAGACTACAATTTAAATATTTGCTGCCACGCGCCGTCAACTTGGAACTCGGCACGAATCAGTGTGCAACTTTGCTGCCGAGATAATTTCGTTTGGCGCATTAATTTGCGAGCACTCACGAGAGCAGTTGGGTCGTGTCCTTCTCCACGTTGAACAGTTTGCGTGACGCGTACTCGTTGAAGTTGAGCAGGGCGCGGCTGATGTCTTGAGTGCGGTCCACCATCGCCTGGTTGGTGTTCTGCCACGTCTCGATGTACACCACTGACACTCGCGTCCGCAGCCGTTTGAAATACTGAAAAGTCAAGAGTAACGCTCAGTTGTAAAATGCTGACGCGTCCATTAACTGGTCATAAGAAGTTCATGCACTAAGTAAGGCTAAACCGGATCAATGAGAAACGCCAGGAGCATGAACAGAGACTCAAAAGTGGTATTTTGAACACGCATAAATTCAAAAGTTTTGGAAACGGAACTATCGTTTTTTTACGAAGAACTATCGTGTTTATGGAGTTAATAAATTTCTAAATGTTGGGGTTTTTGTTATCCGATAAAAAGAAAATTACGAAATTTCCGAAAATATGCACCAACAACCGAAAAGATAAAATAAGCCCCGTTCCAGAGTTATCTCTATTCAATGCTATCCTCAAATGAATAAGAATTTATGGTATTAACTTGATAATTCAATCGCTTATTTATTGCTAGTGAAAAGATCTATGCACGCTTTTATACGTACGTTATAAAATCGGAATAAAAAATAGTTTGTTATTCACATTCATTATTAAACATTTTTTGTTATTTCCTAGCCTTGAGCCTGAATAGCAAATTGATGCCATCTTCCCATGTCATCTAATCATAAAGCAAAATCTCGGCCGTCCGGATATTTTGGTCATAATTGCCGTGACAAAAGCTGAAAGAGCTAAAAGACGAAGAAACGGGCGTATATATTTGTCAAGCGTAGCGAAATCATGATTTAGCCCGGCAGAAGACCATGCACACGCTCCACTGGTCTTTTTGTCTGAAAAATCTGTTGCGTAGAGTGATTTATCTGCAGCGTGTGCTCGGCTGTTTTTTGCACGCCAACAAAGGCCAGCCAGCAGCATTCCCTCGACAGCGAGATGAGCGATAGAGGCCATTTCGCGGCACCGACACGCCTAATAATAATAATAAAGCCGGTCTGGCTGGCTGCGTGTACGCACTGCCTCCTGTACAGTGCGAGAGAGATGTGACAAAGTGGAGTAGCACCAACCCATTTTATTCCGGCCGCGCGGATCGTGCATTTTCGCATGCGGTGTCCGCCGCAGATAATCTTTCGCTGTGTATCTCTGCGTGGATGGCTTTGTGCACGCACTCGCTTTCACCACGAGGCTCGCTCGGGGTTGCCACGCTTTGGGTGAGCGAGCAATAATTCACCAATAAAAACGTTCAAATTGAAACTGTATAAACTTCTGATTGGATAATTTATGTTCTTTCACACAGTATTACAATCTGTGCCAATATTTCGTGATTGAAGTAAATTAAAAATTGTTTACAAAAGTGTCGGTTGGGCTTGATATGAAATCGAAAACTCAAATAGAGCGAAAAGCAATAAAACTGGTTCTGGTGGACATGACCGCGAGTGCGTCATATGACAAGATGTGATATGTCACAAAATGATTGTGACATGTTCATTGGAAAGAAAGACAAACGTGAATTGATATAATATACATTGCGAATTTTTATTTTAATCTCCTGACGTGTCATTTACCACGGACTGTTGAGTTCGAAATCCAGAAATAATAATTATTTTCTTTCATACTATTTACCAAGACAACCCAACTCATCCTGTAGTTGAAAAGTTCAAATTAGACAGATTTTTAATGAGAAATCTATTTCAGGCTGGGATGTTTTGCGTCTGGCATGTGACACCCCTAACACGCGTTTGATCAAAGGAGAGTGCGTGCTTTCGCTCCTCCACTCTGACAAATGAAAATGGCGCTAACGGAATCTATTATTACCACTATTCGTCAGGCAAGTGCGCTGCCAGCTTCATACAGAACTATTATCGTTAATCGGGCTTGGGAGGAACAAAAGCGGCAGGGAGGAACAAACGAAACTCACCATGTCGGCGATGTTTGCCACCTGTATGGCGTCCTGAATAACGTCCTGCCGCGAGCTGCCGTTTCTCTTTTCAAACTGAAAGCAGATGAACGTGTTGTTAGAAATTCGCTATATAAATTACAGTTTTTTTTAAAAAAACGGCTGGATTTGCTGTGATTTAAACTGGTTTTAAATAAGGATTTTTGCGAATTTAAATTTGAGGGAAATGATTTTTGCACGTCCTCGTAATGTAATCCAGCTGTCTCAAACTCAGAGCCTGAGACATTCTCAACGAACGTACAGATTTTGCGCGAGCCAGCTAATTTGGAAGTATTATTATCTCTAAGCGCCTCAGGCGATAAAGACGGAAAAAGCTTTTGTGTGGATGTCTTATTTTAGAGCTTCGCCTTCGGGAGTTTAGGGTAAATTATTCTTGGGTTTCGACGCTTTTAGTCGATTACAATGTTTTTGCAATACAAGCATGCTCCGATAATCCTCAAAAACACATGTTGTTAAGAGTGACTGTGAGAATTAGTTAGTCAGAAAAGTTTATAAATATAATTTTTAAAAATACATTATCTTATTTCAACATTTTCTTTTAAATTTCTCCCAAAATAGATTTTTAATTAACAATCGTACTTCTCCCAAGATGCGGAATGTAAAATATGGGTGGTTAAAAGGACACTAATCATATGTAAATCTTGAATATAAATGGAGAAGTGATTTTGTTGACTGTATTTTTTAAATGAATTCCCCCATGAAGTTCATATTCCTGTTTAAATTTAAAATTGATTTATTATTTCAACTTAAAAAATATGTTTTTAATATTATTTATAATTATTTATCAGACATTTTCATTATAACAGGGTGTATCAGGGATATTCACCATGGCTTTGTCCAGGACGAGCGCCGTCTCGATGTACTTGGTGGCGTCACGCACGTCCCTGGGCATCCTGCTGGGGGCGGAGGGGGCGGCCTCCCTGGTGAACTTCTTCTTGAGGCGCCACTCGATGTTGACGTTGTTGGCGCAGCCCTTGTGCTGCTTTGTGCGCGCCTCAAATATCACGTGTGGATGCTTCTGCTAAAGAAAGGAAAGCTGTGCAGCAATCATAATCGAAACAACACCTCGCTCGCTCGCCTCGCTTCGCCTCGCCTTCCACTCACAGTCGGCCGACGCGTTTGCCTCTAATTATTCTGCTCGCCTGCTTGTCTCTAATTCGAGCGAGCAGCCGCAAAAGCGAGCGGCGACAACCGGCAAGTCTGCAAGCCTGCACGACGCCCGCCGACGACGACGACGGCTCGCACTCGAGCAGAGAGAATTATGTGCCAAGAAATTACGCTTTAATGAGAAAGGACAAGTACTAGTGGCGGCGACAGCGCGACTGCTGCGCGAGAGGGCTTTTGTCGCCTGCTACCCGCAGGGATTTGCAGTTGGGCATAATTGAGGCTGCCAGCACCGAATCTATCCTTTGTATCTGCGATTTTCCCGGTCATTCTATTCTCAAGGAAATTAGTCAGTCGAACCCCACATACGCGCCGGTAACTGACAATATCAAATATCTATACAAACTCGAGCATCCTAAACGCAAACAACAGTGAAATCCATGCCACGTAAGAATATTATGACAGCAACGGCTGCCTTGTTTGCTTTTCCACGAACACGGAGAGATGTTCGCCCAAAATACCGAGACAGAATGCTAACGGGGTGATGTAACAAAAAATGTTATCTTCTTTTGTTATCTCCTCTCTTTGAACACGAAGTGCAGACCTTGTCAAGCTGATAAAGTTCCCGCGAAAAAATTTATTCCCGGCTTTGTACCTGACATAGGAGCAAAAAATAAGCTCGAGGAATTTCAATCGCACCAATTAAGCGGCACACCGAATTATTTACATTAATGAATAATCTCATAATGCGTCCAAAACTGAAAAGAAGTGAGCCGTAAAATCATAACGTATTTATCAAGTGAAAAATGAAAATTGCAACTGAAAAGGGTGATAAATTGCATTGATGTAGCAAATCCAATTCAATTTGAATGCCAATAATTTCCCGCTTTAATGAACATCTCCCTCGAAATTTTCAAAATCCGATTCAGCGGCAGACCGGCGTCGTGCAAATTTTCCGTGCGAGATCCGATTACGCTCTGCGTTTAATATTCGGATCACGCGCAAACTGCGCATTAGAGGACTGCTGTTGCGCTCGCTGCTGCGTGTGTTTGTGCTTTTCGTCTGCAGTAATTATGAGACAAAGCCCTCACCACTAATTTGTGTCCCCAGCGTGCAGCTGAGACACTGCTGCGCGGAACGCCACTAGGAGCAAACCGCTGCTGATTTCTTGGCGTCGCCACTTATGCCGCGCAATAGACGTTTTAGAATGGCAGTTCACTTAAAAGTTATGTTTAATTTACTTTTCAAGACATAGACAAATTTCCTGAGGTGCACTTTTTAAGTTCGCTCATTTACTTCAGTGGCTAGTAAATAAAGGTTGATCTGTTATTGATTAGATTTTTTTATTTCGTTATTTGACCTGACTAATCTTAGGGTATTTAGGCTTTTACTGGATCAGGTTATTTAAAATATCCAATTATTCAATTTTAAAATCAATAGTTTTTAATTTTATTCCATTTTCATTAAAATCACAGTTTAACCATTGCTCAGAGGTTGAATGATGCCCATTTTCTATTGAATTTTTAATTATTTCAATATGCTGCTGCTCTCTTTGTTGTGCCAGCCATGAATAAATGAATCGACTCCGCCGGCGGTGGCAGGAATGAGAGCGAGCGAGATGGGGCAAGAGCAAGAAACGGCAGCAGCAGCAGGCAACTTTTGTCGCAGCGCTTGAGCTATTATTTTATTTCTCGCCACTTTCTTGCCTAGCAATTTTCATTTGGAGCGTGCGTGTCGGCCTAATAGAGAGAGCAGCAGCTCTTTTCGCAAGTCGACAGAAAGAAAATTCCGCTCACTCACTACATTTCTCAGCCGGCAAAGTTTTGTGTGTTCTCCCACTCGCTTGCCGCTCGTTGTTAATAATTCTCTGTTGGGGGAAATTTACTTCCTGTTTTGCTCGCGGAAACTTCGGAAAAATTTATGCCTCCCATTCCGCCATTTCACCTTTTTGAGCGAGTGCGTGTGTCTCGTTTCGCAAATGGCGGACAATTTTACAAAATAAATTAATACCCAACGCTCCTGGGTGGATTCGCTTTTCTTGGAAATGCCATCATACTCATCATTGATTTTAATTGAAAAGTGGCGCTTTGCTTTTTTACCTTGAATTATTTTTTACCGAACTTGATGGAAATAAAAAAAAAGTTTTTTATTAACATATAGATGTCAGGCTAATTAGATTTTTTTTTGCAGAGAGATTCGCACTCTCATGAAAAAAGTACTGCTTCATTATTTATAAATATCAATCCGTCAAAACGGCATGTGGCAACGATAAACAATTATCTCAGAATTGAGTGGTTTCATAGATTGGTGGCTCTGAGGACATACCATGTCAAGAGTGCGCTCGAACGCCTTGCCTTAACCGTGGGATAACTTTCGCTCTCCCCTTCGTACTCCGCTGGGGGAAGAATGCAATAAAAAATAATAACAGCATGCCAATCTAGAAGCTGAACGGCCAAACAAAGCCTATCATTTATCAATATTGGTCCAGTCCGGCTCATTGACCGACGCAGTGGACGAGCGGGAATTCCTAATTCTTCCCCGGACACCGCATCGAGGCGGCGCGAGCGATGCAGACAAAAACATAAAAAAGTTATGGCCACCGCTTTACTCTTCGTGCTTCGAAATTTATGATTTGCAGCAGCACTCGATTTTTATATACGCGTTTGTGCCCGGCTGCTTTTTTGTTGCGATGCCCGTGCGATTTCTCTAGCCATCTTCTCTAGCCTCTTGCTCAAAAGGCGGCTTTGAAGTTGCTGCACTTGGCCCGGGTACGTAAAGGGTCACAATTACACGCGCGCGTCGCAGTTGACGTGAAAAGCAGGCGAGTGACTGGCCGAGCGTTATGTAACACGCCACGGCACCGAGCGAAAGAGAAACTTTGGCACTTGGCTTACAAGGACCCTATCTGCCCTTAGCTGCTGCTGCTGACTGCGCCCGGCTCGAGGAATCTGACAAGGAAGCAATTACTAATTCCTCGGGAGGAAACGTCCCCCCCCCCCAAAGCTACAAGTATAAGCAGGCCGACACGACCTACAGAATCGCACGCTCGGGAATATGACCTCATTTGCGCAAATGACCGTGCTTTGCTTAAAATTAACATACAAGAAATTTTACATATTTAGAAAAGGGTAGTTTAAATTAAAAGTTTTTCCAACATTTAGTGGTCAACAAATTTATGCAACAAAAATTAGAACAAGTATTTTTCTGTAGAAATTTTCAGTAAGAAAATTAATGGTTCTAGGCCATTTGAAGAGAAAAATAATTATGCAAAGTGTGACATTATTTTTATAGAAATAAGAGTGAAATTATTTTCTTCTTTGAAGGATGTTTGGAGCGATTGTTATCTGTTATCTTTTGCTTGGTTTTGGTCCAGGAACGAAAGGTAGTGTCAATTTGGCCAAAAGGGTAATAAATTTTTAATTCAGATTTTTTGTTGAGACAAAAACCTTACTCCACGTCAGCTATTGATTACGAATTAAGCCTCTCTGAATGAATTTACTTGAATTTCCTGAACTCGTATTCCTTTATGGCTTCATGAATTATGAATGCAGCCAAGAAGAAATAGTTTTTATATCTCGCTAAAAGCATCCGCAGCCAGCGCCACCCAAAGTTTCGTCGGCTAACAACTCTTGCGAACTGATAAAATTTGAGCACGCAGGTACGTAATAGAAAATGAATGTAGTTGGCAGGCCAGAAGTGCTTCTCGCAAGATGGTTAGGCCGTCCGTTCGTCCGTCTGCTAAGAATTCCGCGTGTGTAGCGCCGGTGGGCACTTCATCTTCTTTATACGATATCCAAATATGCACGTGCGAGAACACATTGTGCGAATCGCCGGTGATTAAATTGGACGACGGCCTTTCGCAGACAGAAATCCGGCCCGGAAATGAGCTCGATTTTGAATTTACGATTGGGTCGCTTTTATGGCGCCGCTGTCCAAGTCGCGTCCGACGCACAAAGCGAATTTTTAACGGCACTCAAGTTTCCCCATGCAAAAGCGGATGTGTGTGCTTTTGTACGGGGGAATTTGAGAGAAAGATATGGGCCGCGTACACTTTTATCTCGTTAATTCAGAGTGGCCGTTGACAGGAAGACGTGTTTTGACGCGGTGACCACCTCGAATATGGGCCGAGGTGTCAGTTCTCTCTTTGTTCCTAAAATATATAAAACTAGAAAAATCAGAAGACATCTTGCTGGAATAGTGTATGGTTTAAACTAAAACAAAATTAATAAAAACACACACGCAGATTTTATTAAAAAAAAAACAAGTGAAAATGCGATAATTTGAAGCATGCTGCTTGCTCGCATTAAAACATTTTACGTCACGTAAATGGATGACAATTATTTCTTTAAATTGATTGGAAAATTGCTACTTCATGTGATGGAAGAAGAATGGAAAATGCATATTTTTAGCTCTTCAAATTAGACTCGATTTTCTATCTTTGAGATTTGATCGATTTTATAAGGCATCGTAATTTTGAAAATATTTTCTTAGTTTCCAATAAATGCCACACGACCACTGTCCAAAATATTTGGCACATTATCCGGCTCTTCGCAGTTTGTCGTGAGATGGGCCCACCTTTTTGACGGGTTTCACTAACAAAGGCAGTTTAATAAAGTCGTCGGTGAAAAGGCAACGAAGGGGCAGCAGTTGTTGTAGGTTTTTCCCGGCAAAGGCCGCCCTTTGCTGGGCTCAGACGCGTTCGATTTGCATACGACTAATGCAGCATCCGGCAGCGAGCCCAGCAGCACCTTGCAGAAGGGCGGCCGCCGCGGCTGGCAGGCCAATTTGCGGCGCACAAAAGCAGCCGGAGGCTGTTGCCATGCCGACGCCGGTGCCGTAAAAAGCGACCGAATCGGGGCCGACGAGCGTCCGCCTGACGCAGATGGGGAGAGAGAGAGAGAGAGAGAGATTCGGTACGTATGTTTTGTTTATTTTGCCAAATAACAGGGTGTGTTTGCGCAATCAACGCGGTCGCGGGTTATTCATTATTATTTGCCTACACTGTTAGTCAATATTGGGTGGGTACTGCTGTGTGTGTGTGGCGGTGGTGGTAAAGCCGAAAAACGTGGCGCATTGCTTTAACTACTCTACAAAATCTGCCCGTCAATTGCATTGGTTGGATACATTTGGCAAACATCGTTGGATCAACTATGATATGCCGACAAACAAAGAAAGCGAATCCAAACATTTTGAAAATATGATAAGCTTTGGGATGAAAAAATCAAGTGAAAATTATAGAACTTTCAAATTTGATTTAAATTTAATGAATAAAATCCGCAGAGTGTGGAGATGTGATTTATGTTTGCTTTGAAAAGAGTTGAAATTGCCTCAATACTTTTTAATATGATTTATAATTTAAAAAGTTCCTGCCCAAATTAAGCATGAAAATTCAAGACCTAATTTCATCATTATGTGGAACAGGGAAAACTCAAAGCTTGAAGCAAATAGGAAAAAAGTCAAGTACAAAAAATTCAAATGCCGTATTTCGTAACTGCATTAAATTGTACGACATATTTGCACAAAGTCTACGTGCGTCAATTTAGACTTCTATTTAATTTCTACCTTGTTGCAGACTGTGCATTCAACCGAATGAATTGTGTATGAGACACTTCAGCTGTCTTTTTCCGCGCACATTAAAAAATAAAAACACTTAACTTAATGAATCGTGACCCAGAAAACTGCGCATTTGTTATGAAAACGACGCCATTTGCTATTTTTACTCGGAAATGTGCAAGTATAGCGCAAGTCTTTTAATTGCAACGGGCGAGAGGTGAAATCCACGTTTTTCGCATTTTCCCTGTGTTGCTTGTGCAGGCGGGTGGGCACACGCTCTAACCGAATCGTAATTAGCAGCGAGCGCTTGCTTGCTTGTCAGGTGCTGCATTTCCAGTTTTATCCCGGCGGCAGTAGCTGTAATTACCCCGAACCGGAGTTGGAGAATGGTACAGCAAGCGAGCAAGCGTGTCGAGCCCGACGAGCGGAAATTTAATATAAATATAATTAAAAACGGCTGTTTGAGCGTAATCAAGCTCGCCCAGTTTTTTAGTATTGCGGCGGGTCGTGCACTCTCGGTGCTCGTTAGCGAGAAAAACCGGAACGAAGTAAGCTTTCCTCTTAATCTGCATAGCGCGCGCAAAGGAAACATTATGAAATACATTTTTTAACGTGGATTATTCGTAAACCACAAAAATATTTTGGTATTTAAATACACAACACGCTTGAATTTTCATTGATGCTGTGAGATAAAATAAATATCAATAGATAATTCTATTTTGGTTTCGTATCATGTCAATTTGAGCAGAGAAACAAACAAAAGAAATTAAAAATAGGCAAAAGTGAAAATTCCTGCTATTTTTCCTTCAGAAATAAATAGCTTTCAGAGTCTGGATGAAAATAAAAAGAAAAAAAATTGTTTTTACAGTCCACAGCCGAAAATTTAAAAAAGGATCTCAAACCACAAACCATATAGGGCAGGAAAGTGTCCTTAAAAAGGATTAGTCGCTTCAGCGTAGGCAACAAACACCGTTGGGGTTGCCTCACGCTTTGAAGGCAGATTCGATAACGCGGCGGCTGTCCAAGAGTTCGTTTGACCGTCTAGTTGACGTAATGGTCGCACACGCAACATTTTGCTCCGGCCGAAATTGAATCTGCCCGGCAAAGGCTATGCAACGCGCATCACACGCGCGTCCGACAAAAAGCCCACCTGCCCGCCGTCAACAGTCTGGCTCTGGCGGCCAGAGCAAATATGGCGGCCGCAGGTTTGCAAGACGGCTGGGTGGCTGGTCGTGCGAAGAAGACGCGCGCTCTTATTGGTATCCAGCTTTATGAGAGTTTACTCAAAAGGGTGGCGCTCGCTCGCCCGGACGGTAAACAAGCGCAGCGGCCTGTCGAGTTGCAGGCACACGCACCCCGGCGACGGGCGGGCAGTGCGAAATCTTGCCAACAATCTACGCTCATAGATCTAAAAGATGGTTTCATAGAACTTTGAAAACGGGAGGAGATCAAAATTTCTCTCCTTCTCTGACAGATGAGAAGAGCCCAGTATGCCGTATGCTTATGCTTATTGAAGTCTAAGAAGTATTTCGAGTTGCGTTAAATATATCATGTTAGAGTGAGCAGTTTAATATTAGGTGATTTTTCAGAAAATTTCTGATCTGTAAGAAAACATAGACAAAAATAATAATCATGCTCTGAATGTGTTAGAGATCAGCAATATCAACCAATTCTGTGTAGCATGCGCAGTGATATATTTTGTGATTTGGCTTTTAACTGTGGCGCCTTCTCGCCACTACTGTCCTAACAACTGTATCGCTAGGTGGCAGTAAAAAGGTGTGCGACAAGCAATGCACCCTTACTGCGCCTTCTCCCCCACTGCACTTAAAGAAGACTTCTCCGACCGCTTCGCAACAACAATTAATTATTTTTAGGCTTTTTTAAGGTTGAATCGAACTATTTTTTAGTACCATTTGACGCGGCCAGTGATTACAGCTTAAATAAGGCATGCATAATTACAGCGAAGGATTTTTTAAAGAAATAATTTTTACTCTTCTGTCAAAAATCTAGATAAATGACTATCTTGACAGCCAAGCAGTTTTAGTATTATAATTTTTCAGCCGGGAGTCTACTATTGTGAATTTATTATAGTAGTTGTACATAAATGCGGAACTCCTACTATCACGAGGCATGAAATATTTTAATTATTAACAGGAAAAATCCATACCATGTTTTGTCACAAACTGTGGCCCTTATATTGTCAGCCAGATAAGCAAACCCAACCCAGTTTAAATCTTTTGGCCATACGTTCCACCAAAAATGTCACCCCC
The DNA here is from genome assembly GCF_949628265.1 of Cloeon dipterum. NCBI lineage: Eukaryota > Metazoa > Arthropoda > Insecta > Ephemeroptera > Baetidae > Cloeon > Cloeon dipterum. The sequence goes on along the minus strand of NC_088788.1, from coordinate 14,972,788 downwards.
CTCTAGATTCGTAAGAGACTTAAACCTACCCCAGAGATATTACATGTATCTGACATCGCCCGCACTTCCTGCTGAGGGCCGATCAGAAATTGAATATGCTCGAATAAAATTTTCCACGTTTCCAAGTTTCCGCGCCGCCTGCCTGCTGAAGGTGATTCAGCGAGAACGTGTCGACGCAGAAAGAGAGAGAGAGAGAATCGTCGTCAGGCAGTGAGTCGCGATAATAATTACATCAAGCTGCTGGTGACAGCGAAAACTCGCGCCTCGCCTGCATGTATTTTACGCTGGTGGCGCTGGCTCTTAAACGACTTGTCACTCGGCGCCTTCGCCTTCGGAAAAACGCTACGTGTCAGCGTTTTCTCTTTCATGCGCTAGGCAAGCAGCCAGCCAGCCAGCCGGTCGGCTTATTTACAACTTTTCAGCGCCACTCAGCCGACACGTCGTTTTCGCGAGCAATCAATTAGCTTTTCTGCAAACGAACTCCGCGGCAAAAAAAATAACTCGGCGCTCCATCAAAGCGGCAATGCTGCGTCAAAGGCCAATCACAAGCGGCGCCAATTTTCCGCAACGGAATTTTAATAGGGTCGGCACTGTTTAGTGAATATATGTGCTTAGTGTATGTATTTGAGGAACAAATGCTTGCAAACTAGGCAGCACCTACGCCCACGAAAACGATGTCGTCATTAGCGAACTCCTCATCGATCTCTCCGTGAGTAGGAAAACTTCGGAGTTTGCGAACTTCTATTTCTGCCAGCTCCCGAATTTCTTTTTGACAGAAAAGGTATATCTGGAAATTCATGACTCAGCAGATTGTTTTGCTGATGGGCAAGTTGTAATTAGATTCATTTCCGAAAATCACACTACTTGACAAAACAGAAGCCAGAGGTGGGAAGCGGACAAAATAAATTATTTGATGCAGTGTCTATTAAATGAAATGAATTGAGAGTGAGAGTTTTTATTAGTTTCTTAGAATAAGAAAAAATCGCTGGGTTAAGAAAGCTACCCTAAAAAATTATGGTCAATTTGGCGAGAGGAATCCAAAGCACATCTTATTTTTTAAATTGCTGTGAGGGCTTTGTAGAAAAGAATTATTTTATTTTTATTTTTTTCCTCTCAACTGTAGATCCCATGCCAGTTTATTGTTGATAACGGCGACAGTACAGCGTGGCTACCCAGAGGGACGAGCGGGAGAGCGAGAGAGTTACCCTCTTGCTCGCGTGCCGTCAGGAGAGCGAATGTGTGGGTGCGAGCAGGTCATGTGCTCGCGAGAGGGAGGCTCTTGCGTTGCCTTTTTTGATACCTGAGTTTCTCCCTCCACTCTCCCCTGTGGGCGTCCGAAAGTTCACGTCTTTACATATCGGTGCACAACAATTATTAATGCGATCGTAGTATCGACAGGTAAAACCCTGACAATTGCACAACCAGAAATTTTTCCACCATTCTCTTAGTGAAAATTTTGATGACTTTGTTAAATATCAATCGACCCGTGAATTACGCTCTAGAATAAAAACGTAAAGAGAGATGTCTGAGGAAAAATTAAAAGCAGAGCTCATCATTACGCAGCAAGAGATGCTGGAAGGCAGCACGCCGCGGGCCTAATGGCCTGTGATAAAGCTCAATAAACAAACTCTAACGTGTCTGCGTTCGCAGCGTGAGGGAGAATTCAGCAAGCTTATTTTGCGCCGCGAGAGAGAAAGAGACTGGGAAAAATTCACGTCAGCACGCGTTAATATCGGGAACGTGTTGTTGCTGCTCTTTTGTCTCCACTCACGAGCTGGTTCGCCATAAACTCGGCCTTCTGATGCTGCTACTCGCCATTTTTATTGCACGTGCGGCGACGGGTGTACTGCCAAAGCCCTCTGACCCCGAAGGAGCCGAAAGATTCCGCACGTTTGGCCCTCAATGAAGAAAAGGGTTCGCGGCTGCTACACTGCTGCTGCCGAGGCGCTTTTTGACGAGTTTGCTGGCCGGCCCGACTTTCCCGATAAGGGGATTTCAATCACGCAAGTATTCGCCTCTCGGCGGATGGGATTCGCAAAAGTTAAGCAAGAGCAGCTTTCTCTCCGCTGTACGGGCACACACAACTCGCCAACATTCCGATCGGAATAGAACTCTAATGCAATCTCCAGTTCAGGCCAATCCTCTAGTGTCAATGCGCAAAAATAGCACCAGCCCGACGAGAGCGAGTGTGTGTTCATTGCGGCAAAAATGAGGAAGGAACGTTTGCTTTGAAGCGAAAAACTGGTGAGCGTAATATCTGCTGAACAAACAACACTCAGAGAAATGACAAAAACTTATGACACCATTGCCGAATGTCGAGCACCTTGTTTGCTTGGGATGGCTACTCAAATAAATTACAGCAGCTCCGTATTATGGGAAATTTGTGGTTTGTCGAGGAGCCTGCTGATTAACGATCTTCCAAACTATCCCACCGAAGGTCGGTTAGCCAAAAATCTCGAGAGCTCCGCAAGTCCGTATTCTCTAGCCTGGTCGGAGATTAGAGCAGGAACAATCAAATTGGTTTGCAATTTCAATCGTGGCAACAAAATATTAATGAATTGAGCGGATCAATGCAATTACCAATTTAGATCGCTATATACTAATAACCATATGGTTACATAGTAATTATTTGTAAAGTCGATGGCGGTGGGTGCAATGCAGGTGGGCAGGATCCAGCTGACCAATTTTGCCGCAACCGGTCTGGGAAATTGGTTGTTGACGCGAGTGGCAATTTCTCGTCGGTTTTCGGGGTGGGCCTCGTGGGTTTAGCGGGCTGGCGGGCACGAGTGGAAAGTCCAGGGATTACAAACACCACGTTATAATTGCGCCTTATCCACTGGTGGCAGCGTCGGCAGATGAGGGATTATGCAGATAGGCGGAACGCACTACTTATAATTTGCTGCTAATGGCGCCGCAGAGAGGCCGCTGAGTTCCGCCGCGCTCGTTTTCACCGGATTAGGGCGGAAAAACACCGGCGAAGTCCGGTCTGGCCGACCTGTCCGGCGGAGCGGCAGAAAAAAGCTGTGCCCGACAACGGCCAAATAAGATATCGGAAACCAATCGTTTGCCTGCCAAGCCGGTGGTGATTGAGTTGCAGTATCGGAAGAATGAAAAAAAGAAAGAAACGGCTGACTGACAGACAGGACGAGCGAGGCCTCTCGGAACAAATATATGCACGCCGCCAGGCGCCTCGCTACTATGGCCTTCCCGGCCTTACACTTTTGACACATATCCAGCAGTGTCTTTTATGTACTTTCTATATCGGTCAAGTCAACATCTGTAGACCGAGTCGAACGATGGCAGTAATTACAGCTGTATTGCGCTGGTGTATAGAAAATAACAAAAAGGTCAGAGGTTATATATTGTGTTTTTTCCAAGAAATAAATAAAGCAATTCTGCTCTCTGTTTGTTAGCAGATTGTTAGCAACGGTCTGGAAGTCTCTATCACGTTCTAAAAAATAACGTTCCTCCAACTACGTCTAGAATTCTGTGTGAATTCCAATTTAATCATTGGTAATTATTTTAAAATTGCATCGGTGCCTGTTTTAATTATAATTAAGTTTTGTTGAAGTTCTGAAGGGACGTGTATGGACGGCCCTGGTTTACCCTATGCAAATGAATCAATTGATCATACAATATGGGATAATATGTATTATGGCCTAAGAGCCTGGCATTAATAGGCACACCGCAAGTAACTAATTAGAATTCAGCTCCTGTATAAATTATGCGGCAATGCCAATTACAAGCAAGCGTGCATGCTTACGTTAGACGGCTCGAGCGATCTTCCTTCGGCCTGCACTGGCCACACTTTGCCTTATTACGGACTGCACACAGTTCACGTAACAGTGTTTGTGTAGCGACCAACAAGGCATTCACTTGCTGTGATTACTGCAAACCGGCCGGACCCGATGACTAGTGCACGCTCCGCCTCGTGCACTAATGTATTCTAGATAGGTTTCGGGCCGGCTCCTCGCACCAATTAAGACGAGCCGCTCCGTTTGTCTGTGCATTTGGCTCTAGACGGCGCTCGCCTCTCTAGTAGTCCACCCCCGAGGGATGCAAATTTGCGCGGGCTGAATTAATTTGCGCGTTAACTAACTAAACGACTGGTGACAAAGTAACGGTACGAGCGGGTAATAGCAATTTGCAATCGACAACTGTCCTCTCGTCCGTTAACGGCTTCTTTTTAATCAAGCTGAGTATATATATGTAGTAGTACGTTGTGGAGAGTGAGAGAGACGATGATATTGATTCTTTCTGCGCGCTAGCCTAATGGGCGTGACGGCTTGCCGCTGTTGATTGCGTCCCAATTGATTCTACGTATTGGCCCTGGTGGAATGTGATAAAATGGCAGTCGGCTGATCGAATTGGCAAATGATGTGCTGCGCTAATGGATAACTGGATTATCCTAGTTGAGTCCTGTTTGGCACTGAAACGAGATGTTGACTTTTGCTTTGCTCAAAATTAGTTGCCATTTTGTGTAGTTCTGTGGCTTCCCAGATTAGTTTGTGATATTTAACCGTAGATCTAAATCTACCTAACTAAACGTAAACTTTCACGTGGAAAATTAACGCAAACCGACACGCAAGGATTTTCTGCGTTATTTTTCTGACAATAGATTCGTATAGCCTACCATTGGTATGACAATTTTAGCGATTAACAGAGCTCTGACAAATATAGCAAATATTTTAAAATCGATTTAAAAATACAAATTTTTGTTTAATTTAGGGGAGGTTCCTCGACTATTTTGAATGAGACGAATCGATCGATAGGTCATTTTTGTCATTTTGAAAAATCCTAAAAATACCATAAGTTTGTCCGGGCTCTTTAACTTTTGTTGTTTCATGTTTTCTAAATTCACAATTAAATAAAATAAGATTCGAAAGTAAATTTTTAAAAAAAAAATTCTCATTCCGATTTAACTTGTTTTGAGCTCTGTAATACGCTCAAATTGTCAAATTAAAAATTTCCCCCCAATGATACTAGTTTGCACCACATACTGAAATAGTGTGACGAAAGATAAATGTGCATTTCCAAGGTTTGTAAAGCATACAAGAGACAAGATTGACATTACAAAAAATTGTTAACATGCTGTGGAAATTGGCTAGCGGATTACCAGAAGTACGATTTTGTGTACTGCTAGTGTGTTTTATCCGACGGCGATATTCGACGCGCGCAGCACTAGTTGAGGCCGATCGGCACGTTTCCGCGGCGGTGGCGGTGTCGCGAGCGAGCTGAGGCTTATGGGAAAATTTTGCAGGGTGCGACAGGGAAAGACACTCACCGACAGGTCGCCGCCGTAGAAAGGGTGGATCACGAAAGTCTCGTTGCCAATGTGGATTACGCCACTCACGCCGTTGCACGTGTGGAAGGCCGCCGAAGCCGCTGGGTAGTCTTTGACGGTGCCATGGTAGTAACACAGCTCAATCTCCTGCAATAAACACCACAGAGACGAGTGAAAAAGCAGCCCCCTCGAAAATTTTACGCGCCAACTTTGCAAGAGCGGCGGAAAGAGTGAGCGAAAGTAAAATTTTATTGCGACCCCGGTTGAAGGTTGAACTTCCCGTCGTGCAAACTTGCTCAGAATCCATCAAGTCTTGCAGTGCGAACAACAGCAAACGAGGGATCGTAAAAGCGCGGGGAAATAATAAAATAAATAGGCAGCAGTGAAGATTAAAAAAGTCGGCTGATAATGAAACAGCTTGACTCCTTAGCTTTAGCGTCAGTACATTGCTGGGGGCAATTCAATTTAACTACCGAGTTGCTGGAGGAAAAAACGGATTTGAACACAATTATTTTAAAAGTGCTAATAAATAAAAAAATTCAAATGTATTACATCTCAAGGCTTAAAAACATGCATTAAAGAAATGAATTTTTAACAAGGAAAATTAATTTTGATTACAGAGACTTTTACATTTTATTTTTATACAACTTATATTAATTAACTAATTTATTTTCACTGAATCTTTTACTTTAAGTGAAAAAGGCACAATATACAAGCAATCAAGTCACTGAAACGTCGGTAAATAAAAAATTGGTGAGTCGTACACTGCATAATGCAAAATCACATTCACACACGCTAAAATTATTGCCACAAAATGATTTTTGAGTTTAGACGGGAAAACCCGATAGGGATGGTCATGAAACCCTAGTTCAAAGAACAAGTGGAAAATTTGAATATCTTTTCTAATGAATCTAATTTATAAATTTGGGAATCTTAACAATAAAAAGCAACAAAAAGTCGTTACCCCAACTTCAAAGGCTAGGAGATCTTTAATTATTTTTTCAAAGGTTCATTGAAATTGTTCGCTTCTCAAAAATAAAGCCAAGAAAAACACAACTGAATTATTGAACAAATGAAGAAATATTTTCGAAGACAAAGAGATGACCATGTCTTCCTGTGACCCCTCTTTGCAAGCAAAAGTTTGATTCCGAGTTTGTTTGCTTTGAAAAGCAAACGGCGCATGCAATCATGCAGGCCGTTTCTGATTCTATCAATTCCGAGAAGTGCGGATCCCTTCCTATTGTACGCATAGGGGTGTTTTCGAGAAAACCACCCGCGGCGGGAGTCGCAAATAAAAAGTCGATCGACCGAAATGCCCGCACGACGCGCGCAGCAGCAGCGGCAATTATGATGAAAACCCATTGAGCCGCATCCCAGAAGCAGCAGCGTCTTTGAGAATGTTTTACAAGCAAAAGAATAAAAGCAGAGGAGGCGAGTGCGGCGGTGCAGAAAAATCAGCAGCTCAAAAAATGTGTAATGGATATTCGATTTGATTTTCATGGCGACGCACTCGTTCTTATTCTAAAAGGAAAGTTCGCAGCGTGTGGAGTGAGAGATAAATAGCGTCTGCTGGGAGCGCGCAAGCTAGCGCACGCAGTGGAGAGTGAACGACGAGGTTTATTGATGTTTCAATTTTTAAATCCCGGCCGAAAGGAGTAGCGGAGCTGCTGGTGCACGAGAAAGAAAAATTGCCGCCTGCCAATATTATACAACGCACAAAATTGACGTACTGCTGCCGCTGACGCAGCTTGGAACCCCATGAGGCAAAAAAATTAATGTAGGATTTTTTTGGCAAAATTGAAACCGGCGGGGCATGGAAGATACTTTCTAGAAAAATGAGAGTAGAATGGTTTAAATTCCCCAGGGATCATTTCAGACTTTGCATTTACTTCTTAATTAAATCCAAAGTAAAATACGCATACAAAATACAATTTAGCTCGACGAGAAGAAAGAGAAATTGACTTACCTGTTTAGCAAAAATTTCCGCACCACTAGGTAAAAAATGCTTCTGCATGAGATTAGGCGCTAAAAGTTGGCTGCAATCAGAGGAAATCGAATTAGAAGCGGAGCCGCGACGATGGAAATTCAATACACAATTAAATTACAAGAGGGGGCCGAGACTTTAATAAAGTTAACGCTCCTCGGCTTCAGGAACAGCAATTAGAATTTTGCGTCAGACGCTTATCAAAATAAAGCAGTCAGAGATGGAAAAGAAATTATCTCCCGGCGGCGGAGAAGACGGAAAAGGTCGAGGCGAGCGACGGCTGGACGGAGAAAACGGAAGATTAATTGGGAACGTGCTTTATTAGGAACCGCTTTTCTCGCCGACTGCCATTGTCGGAGGAGGCGGATTATTTTATTCGAAGAGCGGCCAGGTCAGCCGACGAGCAGTTTAATAAAACTTGGTCGTTTGTTCTGCGAAATAAAAAGCGCTTAGTGGGAGAGAGAGAGAGAGAGAGAGAGAGAGAGAAAAGGTTTGTCTCTCTGCGAGAGCGCGCAGAGCGTTTCCTTTTCGCAGAGGAGATTGTTCTCTCACAAATCAACCGTTTTATGGCTGACAAATTTCGCAGTAGTAATGAGCTTTTGATTGCTTCTTGGAGCTTTATTTTTAGTTAAAACAAAAGCAGCCCCGAGAGAAACACTCAAAGCGATTTAATTTTGACGTAGAGAGCCACGGCTGGAATGCGAACAAGTCGAAAAGGGTACTCCATTGGGGCGGAATTCCTTTTGAAACACTGCTTTGCCTTGTACGCGTATAATTTTACATTATAAAAAGGCACGCACGTAATATCATTCAAGAAACTCAATAACTAGGATAATTTTTCATCTCGAATTACGTTGGAAAAGCTCGACAATCACAATTGACCCTATTTAAACCTTCAATATACAAGGCCGATTGGTAAATTGCTTCAAATATATTGATACAAACAATATTGTAAATAATAATGAATTAAGAAAAGTGAATGAATTTTGTTGACGTGAAAGCAATTTGCTCTGTAAAATACAATCGGAGTATTTTCAAAATAAAAAGTGTTTTATTGATGCTTTGTTTAAATGTAAGCCCTCATCTATGATTATGTGAGAAACGCAGCTCCAACCGAAAATATTACGAGAAACTCGCGAAAGCAAACCCAAATAAAATTAATTAGAGATAAAGTGCCGAATTCCAGAGTGAGCAAACGTAAAATCGTTTTGCAATATTTCGAGCGGGAAGGCCGGGAAGGCTTGGGCTGTCAAATCGAGTAGAAACAAGCAGAAATATGCTCGTGCATCACATTCCATCTTCCACGCGCGCAGAAACAAATGGCATTTTTAAACTTGAAGGAGCCGTATCGCAGCCAACAACTCCCCGAGCAACGTTTTTCGCCAAAGCAGGAAAATGATTGCCGCGCGCTCGCGTTCGAATTGGCTGCGAGCAAAAGTGCGAGCGCACGAAATAAGGGTCATGATTTACTTTGGTATTTTGGTCCTGCAAAAGTCACGCCCCTCGCCATTTCCATGCGCGATAAATTTTTTTGCGCCCGCTCACTGCTTCTTTACGTGGTTATTTATGAGACACGCGGTCCGCTGTCGCTAACCCTATTAACTTTTTATTCATACGCTCTCATTCTCCCTCCGTCGATGAAAAATTATTATAATCGCTTTTGCGCAGCACTCGCCGTCGCCGGGAAAGTTGCGGGAAATTGAAAAAGCTGTTCGTTTCTGAATAATGGTGCCTGCGAATGTGGGGGAGCGCCGAGCAACTTACGTGTTAAGCTCGAGGTCCAGCCGGAACTTGTGATTGAAGGCCTTGATGAGAATGGAGGTGTGGTGGTAGTGTTTACCCGTATTCTGCAACAAATAACGAGAAAGCATTGAAGTCGAGTTGAACATGATTTTTTTTTGCAAAAAATAACATTCGCGTCTTTTTTACTAGATCCTAGAAATTAATTTAATGTTAAATGAAAATATTCCAAAAATGAATGGTTATATCCATGAAAATTTCTTTTAAAATTCAAAGAAAAATTAGAAAAGGTAACATGGAAAATTAGTCAAATATAAAAAGACAACAAAAATGAAAAAAATTAGGGGTTGGTTAAGTTGGAAACTAATTGGAAATGGGGGGAAAATTTCTAATTTTATGTTTTCTGTTTTCATTAGTTTATGATTATGTAAATTTGTTATAGCAAAAAGCAAAGCAATTTAGGTAAAAAGTGTTTCCCTGATTTTATATTTTTTTAAATTTAATTTTCCGTAGGTTTGGGGCACAGCTTGACAGTCTCTAAAAATACGGATTTCATCCTTTTGGAACCAATCGATTTTAAATGATAGTATTAAAACTGTTTGTTTCGATTTTTGGCGTCAAGCAAATGGTTGGATTTGTTAGAGTTACCGTTTCTGGCAATTTTTGTTTTTTACACGTTGTTATAAAGAGCAAAATTTTTATTTAAATAAAAAAATTAAGCAATCAATTTTAAGTTAAACTTAGTTGTTTTTCACTACCCATTAAACTAGAAGAAAATCATGGATTTTTTTCGTTTTGGCAGTTTTTCAAGATTATAATGTACGTTTAATGTTAGAATTGTCTTTTATTGCATTGCAAAATTGTTATTTCACACAGGATATTGAATTTTAACGCATGTGCTGATTAAATAATTACCTTCAAATAAAAATATATGTGAAACGTGTTTATAATTAAATATTTGTTTATCCGCGTAAATTATTATCGCCATCGCTCTAAAAAATCATCTCTGCCCGGTGACCTGGACAGCGGCTGCTAAAAATTTATCTGCATATCAACTCAATAACTCGATTGCATTGTAAATTCAGGGGGATCAGCATCATCTGCCGTTTGTTCTGAGTCTGCTAGCTTGTTTGCGGCTGACGGAACGCGGGCCGAGACAATCAGCATGAGGGAGGAGGCAGGTTCGTGTCCTCTGCTGGCTCGACTGCTGCTGCTGCCGCCGCCGCCGCCGCCACTGCGTGTGTTTCCATGGCTACCTCTTGTGAGATCTTAATTGAAAGGCAGGCCTCGCTCACTTGCTGATGAATCAATAAAACACGGCGACCAAACCAGCAGCAAAAACAGCCTAATGCGTGGCGCGGCCCGCGGGCCTTCTACGAATCGCCAAGGGCCCGGAAAAAAGGCAACCAGAGGCCCTTAAACTGGGCAAAAAGCGGCGCACAGGTTCCGCAACACCACCGAATCGCTTTTTAATGAGCTGTTGACACATTTGAGCGCCCCTTTTTTGTCTCACAATTTATTTGACCCTTTTTGCAGCGCACTCAAATTAATTAGCACCATGGAATGTGTGCACACGGCACCCGAAATTATTCCACGGTGCTGCGATTTCCAGCAGGTATTTTGTTGTTTTTCGTGCACGTTTTGCGGAGCCCTTGGGAGGTTGGCTAACGACAATATCGTTTTATTTTTATAATATAGGGTTTCGAGAATTGAACATAAAAATATCGTATATTGCATTATAATGGGTTCCTTTTGAGTTTTCTTTTTATTTTTTTAAAGGAGCCTGCTCTTTAGAAAAACCTTTATTAAACAGCAGTCTTTCATTTAACAGCTCCATTTTCAGACGTATCACTTTCTTGATATTAAAAAAGACAAGGATTTCATTTAATTGGAGTTCAGTAATGATCATGCTGCAGAGCTTTCAAATTTAACTCCAATCAAAGTTTCTCGGAAACTCTCCGCCTTTGAATGCAACAATTCTTCCGTGAGAGCGGTTTCGAATTTCCGAGCGTCTGCTATGCTGTTCGAAAGGACGCAAAAGACAAATGACACTCTTGCTACGGAGGCTACAAATGAATGCCAGAACAACTTGTATATATGTATGTCCTCGAGTTTGCAAAGTTTCATTTTTCTCCGCGTATTTCAGGATAAGTTGGAGGCGGCTGGCTAGTCGTCCTTCTCAGCGAGATCAGGCAAGGGACGTGAAACTTCACTTTCACAAAGAGACAGCTCGAATTTTGAAATAGGTTATCAGTCAGCAACTCTCTTTCGGATGACAAAAGAGAATGGCGGAGAGTCGATTTCAAACGTAGCGAAACAAAAAGCAGAGCGATCCTCGGCTGTAAATAAAAGAGACAGGAACAAAAAACTTGCAGTCGTGACGAAAAGTCTAGAAAGATTAATGTCCCTTTTGAAGGCAGGCGTGATTATTTGAAAAGGGGATGTTAATGAATCCAAACACCCAAAAACATGCGCTCTCACACTTCTCATTTTCATGTTTTTTTACTTTATTTATACTTAGCACACACACCGGCTTTCATCTCTTGGCGTTTCGTGCAAAAAAAAAGAAAACAAAGCAATCTCACTCGCTCCAGCATCATTTTAATTTAACGCCAAAAGGCCGGGGGCGGAAAAAAGGAAACGGCCGAGGAGTCGCGAAAAAAATTTCCTTCCTTGCTTCCTCTCACTCTGCCTGCAGATTTATTTGCGGTGAGAGAGAAGAAATGACAAGCTCAATGCATAAAAATTCAGCTGGTGGGACGAGCAGGAGCGGTGAGAGAGGGCACAGGTTTCTCCTTCGAGAGTGTGAGATGGGAAAGAGAGAGAGAGAGAGAGAGAGAGAGAGAGAGAGATCACGGGCGAGCGAGAGGTGTGAAAATCCAATCGCATATTGCGAGCAGCCGTGTGGAAAGCTACAATGTGACATCTTGCCAAAATTACGTTATCACATCCGCAGACCCTCATCAAAAAGGTGCGAAAAATGTGTTTCCTGAGCAGATTAATTGGTGGATGCAAACTCGATATGTCCATGGACTTCAAATTTTTTGTGTTGGTGGATTCTGATGGAAAGGACTTTAGCAATTATTTATTTTTAATAAATTAAAAGTGGTTTTGACAAAAATGGAGCCGACGTGAATTAAATTTAGAAGCTTTTTTTAGCTCACTAAAAAGTGGTATATTGATCATGGGGATGTGCAAAATTAATAAATTATTTTAATAGTTTCCTAACTTTGTCTCATTGGCAAATTTTTCCCAGCGTATACATTTATCACGTGTGAGATGATAAAAAGTCGTGTTTCACTTCCCATAAAAAATGACCAAAAATTTGGTCGATATGCTATGCAATATGTTCACTACATCATATTTTGACAGTGACCATACTGGTATCTCGCGGGAATTCCGACAAGGACCGAAGAAAGGAATGTATCCAAAGAAACTCAAAAAGGGACGTGCCAGGTGCCATAAACTAGAATAACTTCTTCAGAAAATTATTTAGATTGATTGGTTGAAAAAAATAATTGGGTTTTAAAAAAAATTAAATTAATAAGCTTTCTCTTTCTAACAGATTTAAAATATTAAGTTTTTGGACAATATTTAAAATTCAGTTTTCAGTGTCTAAATTTTGGAAACATTTGAACCACTCCCCGCGGACAGAGATTGGATTTTAGACGGAATATCGCAGATAAGCACATAGGCACAGATTTTCTTTCTTTTGGTCCTGCACCAGCACAGCAGGGCAACAGAAGGAGAGCTCGCTCGTTCGCTCCGCTCCTGTTTCATTTATCATAATTGGTTCAGAGAAATAAGATGGAAGTTTGGGGCCCTTTGTCAGCAGCCAATATCCAAGATTGCTTTTCTTTTCAGCGCAGATAGATGTTTTCTCTAGATCTCTTTCTCTCTTTCGCCGGTGAAAAAAGTTGGCAAATTTGCAGATTTTTCCCTCGCAAGCGCTGCTCACCTCGGCAGCAGCAGTTGTGAAACTTGTTTACATGCCGGAGAAATATTTGATCCCTCAGCAGCTTTTGAGCGAGCGTGAATGCAGCGCAGAGAGTGGCGTTTTCGGCGTTTTGCTTTGTTGTAAGGCGAGTGTTTAGTCGGTGCGGAGGGGAAGCGGAAATGCTATTGATGTGATGGATTTTCTTTTCCATAAACAGCCGCTATAACGACGTTTTCCTTTGCTCCTCGGCAAGAAACACACATATAGCAAAATAAAAACACGCTGGCGCAGTCTCTCTGCCACTCGAGCTCGCTAAAAGTATAATGTGTAACATCAGCAACAAGAACACGAGAGGAGCAGAGAAAGAAAAGCGGCAGTAAAACATTTCTCTGTTGCAGCAGAGGCCTTAAGATACCGCGAGCTTCTCTATTTCCAACGCTCCGATGATTTATAGACCTCGCGAGCTGAATAAAAGCAGGCGCTCCTCGCTGCTGGAGCGGCAAGACGCTCGGCTTTTAAGGAGCTCCAAAACAATCATCATTCAATCACAATATATATCTGTCGCGCGCGCGTATACATCATCTGCTGCTGCCGTTGCGGTCGACGCAGGCAACTCGCCCTCTCTAGCAGATGGATATTTGCACCAACAGCGCGGATAAGGAGATGCGCGCCGCACATTTTGCAAAATGGAAGGAATCGCATTTTGCGGCCACTCAAGTACGCGTTCGATTCGATTGACGTGCATTTCGTTTGCCGGTCGACGAATCGTATGATAAATGTGAAGCGTAAAAATTCGAAATAGGCGTTGCTTGCAAAACTATGTGCTGGATTTATGCGCACCGAAAGGGCTGGCAAATGGGAACCGATAAATTTGGAAAAGCCGACTCCTGGTTGCCGCTCGCATTACGCTGCAGGGGTGTGAATTTAATTTAGCGCTACTGGCTGTTTACTTTACTCGCCAAATGCTTACACTATATTGACACTGTACAAATCATAGCATAATTACAAATGAACTTGGTTGTCGGATCTGTTTCGAATCAAAACACGTTGATTGGAACAGGAAAGCTGTAGCTGAATGCAGGTGGAAAATCAAATTATCTGGAATTACAAATAATCAGTGGTAGTTTGGCGATTGGATTGGAAGCGTAATTAAACTTATGCACACACTCTTGATTAATGGCTTTATAGTCAACCAAACACGAGGAATTCGACTAGTTTTTAATATACTATGATTTCCACCAAAATTTACACAGACGAAATTCGATTACGATTATTATATGGCAATATATGTTTATTTAATAACAAGTCCAGCCAATCCGGATGCATTTTGGTTTGTGCTCATATTCAGTTTCTAATATTTAGCTGTCACATAACGAAAATACAGTGCAACACTCCCTGACATATTTCTTAATTTCAATATTACAGTATTCGTACGCTGTAGAATCGATCATAAAATAATATAAGAAAATGATTTAAAAAATGCAGTCTACACACAGGAGCGATATTTTAAATATTAACTCCTAGCCTCTCAAATAAACTGAAAGTCAACTTCAGCTATATCATAACTAGTCAATTATTTTAAGTGAAAAATTGTTGCGACTTTTCGTATTTTTGACAAACCGTTTTTTTGTCTTTTACGAACTTAAATATTCTAAAGACAACTTTCAACTGAGTCAATGAAAACTGTCAAGCGTTCATATTTGTTTGTTTATCGGCCTCTTCAAAGAATTTTAAAATTATTTTAAATTAGGCTAAACAAGTCTTTCAACTGCGTAATTCGTGCTTAATATGTGCAAAAATGTTCTTGCTTAGATTTCATTTTATGTATAAACTTTGTTTTCGTTTAAGTTTAAAACTTTTTCGATTACGTAATCAAACAAGTAGTGCTGTGTGTCATTGGCCACAAACTAGACTACATACATATCTGAAGCTATAACTTTACTCCGACCCCAAGTAAAACTGTCAGCTGAATGGTCCTTGGCCTCCAACTAGATAAGCACACGTCCCGAGAATAAAAGCGGAGAAGCGGCGATTTCCGGTGGCTGATAGAATTCCAGCAGGGGCACGTGCGCATTATTATTTTTTATCTGCCGCCGGCCGTAAATTCGCGGGCATTTGCGTGTGGTCAATTGCAGCACCTGCGGAGCCCCCGGCCGGCGATTGCCTTGGAGAGAAGCGAAAGCAATAAAACGCGCCGGCCACAATCCAGGGCAGCAGAACGATAGCGAAAGGCGAAGGAACGATTTTGCGGGGCAGGTGACACGGCGGGTGTGCGAATTTCGTTTTATTATTTTTTGCTCTCGGCCTGCGTCATAAATAACGGCAACATATAGAATACAATTTGTCAATGGAGCTGGATGGCGGCGGCGCGCGCGCTCGCTCGCGAATCATTAATAATAACTACACTCGCAGGCGTCAGGCCTTTCTTCCGTCGCGCTGCTTTCTCTCGACACACGCATTCAGAGCACAAGGATGAGCCAGCCCAGCCTTGTTACGCGCGGCAAGCGTCAAACTGGCGCGTGAAAAATGGCCAAATTTGCCAACGCCGGGTGCCGGCTGAGTGGAGAACACACCACTTTGGCGCGGCAGAGAGCTTCGCAGCCAAATGAGTTATTTATTTCGACGGACGCCACTTCATTTCTCCTTTTGTAACACGGTTGAGTGCGCGACGCAACAGCAATCGAATTAAACACACGAGAAATGACTTCTCATCGCCGCTGACAGCCGGAGATGGATTTCCCAAATTGTTTTTTACCCGGCTGCGCGCATTGTTGTTGTTGTTGTTCAAAGTAAATTTATGCACCCCGCGGGAGGGAAATGGGTGCTCTCGGGGATTTGATTAGGCAGGACGAGTAAATGCTCGCTCGGCTCAAAATAATGCGCGAGCTAATATCCGTCAACAAGTAATGCTTTCCGAGTTTTCTGGCAGGCGCAGACGACACCACTCGCACGACAGCGTCAACGGACAAGTTGTATACTTTCTAAAATTAATATTTAGAGGCACTTATCCACAGCCGTGCAAGCATATTTTCTAAAAGCTGACGAGACATTAAGTTTTTATGTGTAACTCACGGAATAAAAACGAAAATACGATGCTGTTTTGGAAAATGGATATTACGTTGAGTAAAGTGCTAGTCTCTCAAATTGTTTAAATAGATCATTCAACAAACTCTAGGATAAACATCATCCTACCCTGTGTGGAAAATTCATTCTGGACGGTGCTATTTAATTTTACTTAATATAATTTTTTATCACTATTAGTTAACCGTCCAGAGTTAATTTTACACACAGAGTAGAGCCATTCAGTTTTTCTTAAGTTTGAAGACAAATAAAACCTCATGCCCTTTCTGCGATAGATTTTCATAATTATCATTAATAATTAATCCTTTTATATAAAAGAGTTCTGTTTCTTACCTTACAGAAAATCTAGAAGGATTTTAAACATGCACTCGAAGAAAATTGAATGATTTGCATTCATTTGCACAAATTTTGCAGTTAAAAAATACCAGTGCTACCTCAATCTTCTAGGATCATCTAATGTAATTGCATTTTAATGTGTCATTGTCATTGCAATCACTCTTTAAAACAATCATGCATCATCATTTTTGATAGAACGTCAGAGAGCCTCAAAGGTCTCCAGCTTCCTTTCAAAATGCAAATAAATATACTTGCACATCAATCAATGCCATCTTGATACCCTCAAAACCCACTTGAGGGAAGTGCAAATGTGTTTTGGGAATGAGCTGTCCGAAAAATGTGCTAGGCAAATGTTCGTCGACCAAAAGGGACGTCTACTGCACGCGCAGGTGAAATAAGTCGATTGCGAGCAGCGCCCGAGAAGCAAATTAAAAGAAAGGCGGGTTGGTTTGGCTGTCACCTCGCATGATTGAAAATGCGTCAGCACGGGAGCAGGAGCCGTCGGGCTCCCGTGGGAAATCAAAATTCATGCGATGAGAACGAACGAGAACCCACGTGCGGCAGCGATCGTGGGTCGTGGGGCGCTTAAAGTGAGCGCTGGGGCGCGTGCGTGATTAAATAATTGCCAATCCGGGCCCATAATCTCGATAAGAGCAATTAGGCGGCCACACACTTGCGGTCGTTCTTATCATTCATTCATTGCTGCATCGCTGACGGCGGCAGGGGGTGCGAGCCAACGCAAAATCGGCCCCCAGCGGGCTGGATAAGGCGCTGTTTGTTCTACAGAGGTTTCGCACCCCCCGACGAAATTGCTTCTGCAGACCCGGAGACTCTCTCTCTCTCTCTCTCTCGGCGGGGATTAGGAGAGCCGGCTTCTGTTAATGTGTCTTTCACGCGCCGTCGGGCTGAGCCAAAATTGGCCTCACCTCATCATTATTTAGCCATTTCCTTTGATTGCGGAACAATTGCGCCCAGAATGGCGTCTGAATTAAAGCTTTCTCCCGGGCGGAGGTGAGCTGCTCATAATCCGGCGCCGGCGTCTTTCCAGGATGGGTGAATTTCGTTTAAATTCGCCCTCGGCGCCATTATTTACAAAATATTGCCTTACACACAGATTAGCGCATGATAAGTTGGTTAGGCGCATTATATTCAAAGCTGGTCGGGCAAAAATGATTATAAACCTGGATGAGACTGTGGCGCGAGTGGTTTGAAGGGGGGAAATGTAGATGAGAAAGGCAGATTAACGAAAAACATTTTCTAATCTGAAATTTGTAGAAGACAGTTAACTTGAAAAACATTCAAGGACCAATAATTTCTTGTGACAATTACAGCCTTGCCAGATAGTTTTCCAAGTAGATTTTGAAAGATATATATTAAATAGTTTTTTGTTAAAATTTTTATTCTGATTATTTTTTGCCGTGAAATAGGGCATTGTGAAGCCGAAAATGGTCTAAAAGGAAATAAATGACAACGAGGATAATGCGATAACATTTAACCTTCGAAGAAAATAAATGCTGGATGCGCCGCCATTCTTGTTCCCACGTTAATCCCCAAGAATCGGTCTCCTCGAATTCCATTGAATATCGACAGTCCCCTACTTGGTCCGCCCGGCCAGGCTGCAGGAGAGGCCGGGCGGTGCACACGCAGTTTCCGCGATCCCAGGCATAAAATAAATTCGCCGGGATGACATTAATTCCGCTAGGGTCCCGGCCGGCACCAAATAAATATGCTAATTTTTCTGCAGCCGCCGCCGCCGCGCGCGCACTATGATGTAATAGGATCCTTGCAGAGCTGCGCCGTATCATAACGGGCATGCACTTTATTTCCACGCGCTTATCTCGAGTGCAGCCCTAGTAATATTTCAGCCGATTCGGACGCAGACAGACGGACGCGGCGAATAAAACTTGGGCAGTCGTAATCCGCAGCTGCTGGAAATAATTTTAATCGCATTTGAAGAAAGGCACGCGGCAAAGGTGGCCCGAGCCGGAGCGAGCGAGCAAGACCGGCGGCGGCAGCTGCATGTTAAATAATAGTCGGCCCAGCCTCAAGGGTGCACCTTATAAAACGCGCATCTCGTATAATGCCCGCAGCCAGCGAATGTAATGCGATTACGGTGCGGGATTAGCATATGGAAATTATCAACCCCAATTAGAGAGTCGTCGAGTCGCCGGCTGGACATCTGCGCACCAGATATGACTGGCCGGCCGGCTGTCGACGCGCAAGAAACTTCTATTTATTGGCGCAGGGCAGTGGAAAATTATGATGTGTGCGTAGCAAAGTTTGCCGGGACGCCCACGGCCGGGTTTTGGCCCTCTGACCCTGGCGAGTAAACAAACAAGGCCGCCTTCTCGAAATGCTTGGCACGCGTCGAGACATGTCCTGCATCGAAGTGAATTTAATCGCAATTTCTCAGCCAACTCGGTCTGATGTGTTTGTCTCTGTAAACTTTTGCCGGAGACTCCCGCTCATTAGGGACGCGTTTGGGGATATAGAGACTGTTTTTCCTCCTTGAAGTTTGTTTTGAGATAGTATCCTTGAGAATTTGGCAAACACCAGAAAGGCTAGAAAACCTCATTTGGACCGCTTCCTGCCGAGGCTGCCACTTTTTAATTTTGTAAAAACCAACGGTATCACTCAAGTGCTAAACAACTGTATTTTTGCCTGTTGCATTTTTCTATTTTCTAAAGTGTGATAAAATAGTGTATATATTTTTGAATGCACCCTACTACGGTAAAATTGTGAACATCTGCAATTTTTGTTTTATTATATTTTACTGTCCATTTTCTTGTTCAAAACTGTTTTCAATTTAATCCCATTTGCCTCGGAAACAGTTTAGTGTTTGGGAGTGCCACTAAGTTTAATTTTTGAAAACCTTAAAAGGAGTAAAAGTACTTTTGAAAAATAATAATAGATTTGGTTATGTGTAGATAAAATAATTTTCCATCTATCAAAAATGAGATGATTTTTTGGACAAGTTGGTTTGAAAAATGCGAAACAAGTATGGGGAAGACGTATAAAATTTTTAGAGAGTATTTAGAGACCGAAACTAGAGCAAATTTTGATTGGCAACACGGTATTTCACCAATATCACACTTAACTAAACCACTTCACTTGTTTAGTGTCTATAGTAAGTGACTAATGAACATATTTTGATAGCCAATAGTTGTTAAATTTTGAACCACATCGCAATCGTTTTTTATTTTCATATTTTGAGGTGATTTTACATATATATATTGTTTTTAAATTTTGTAAATCAAGAAAAATTCTTCCCTCAAGTGGCGGAAGGGAAATATAAATTTAGTGAACATTTTTTTGGGTTGTTTAAATATTTCATTTATTAAAACTTTTTTAAGAAGCTTTTTTCTATAAAAATCTTTTGATGTGGTTTGCATTTCGTCGATAACTATGAATACCAGACCTGAAATAGGCATTCGTTTGAAATGGGAAAACTGCAGAGGGCTCACTTCTCACTACCCCGGCCAATATAGTAGCGGGCGATGTCATTCTGAGAAGCTCAAGTTGTGCACGCATTAATTAGCCATCGACGACGGCGAGCGGCGGACGGAACGAGTGCGCTGCGGCCGAAATGAAATCGGCTTCGGTCCGCAGGGACGACCCCGCTCAAACCTGTGTCAGTCAGTGTGCTCGCCAACAAGTTTTAACTCCCTGCCGACCCACCCAGCCCGACTCGGAATTACATAAAATTTCGGTGACCCCGGCGGCGACGAATTGGTTGTTGCTAGCGCTCGTGAATAATTTCGTCAGCAGAAAGTTGGTAGCGAGAGCATGCGACGCATTGTTCTTTTCCTTTAGAAGGGTGGAAAGCTGCTCTTAACCTAAGCGCGGGTCCCACGAGTCCCCATTTTTTCTCAAGACCAAACAAAAGCCGGTGCGTGTTCCACATCACCATCATCATCATCGCCGTCGTCATCTCGGTGGTAATGCAGTACAGAGAGCGGCCGACATGTTCTTTTCTGCTCGGCTGCTTTTTGTGAACTGCACAAGATTAAATCAAGGGGCAGCGAAATTGCCTGATTTTCTCTGTAGCAGCAGCAGCAGTCGGAGCAAATTGCTGCGTGAACTAATGCTTTGATCTTCATCGCGGAAATTTCATTCTGAGCAGGACCGCATTGGACGGTTATTGCCGCATTGGCGAGTTAATGCGCGTAATTAGCACAGCCGAATTCAATGAACTCCCGAATGGCACCCTCTAATTGCAGGCCGTATTTTAAATAATCGCTCTCACTTTGCGTAATTAATCGAGGGAAGGTCTCTTTAAAATATGCGCCATTCGCAGCTTAATGTTTGCTGCACTCATTTGGCCTGAATGACTTTTTTCGGTGGTGCCAATTTCAGACGAAACTGCCTGTTTTATTTCAGCGGTGACAGTAGGGACATGAATGTTGTGTTTTAATTACCCTGTAAAATAAACTGAGACGACCTACACCATGCAAGATATAACCTGTCAATATATGTCTGTATGTAAATGAGGAGTAGGGGACAAGCGTATAAATAAAGCGCGCCTGCTCATATTCTTTATCATTCTGATTCTGAGTTTGCTACCTGGCCGCTCTAGTTAGCCGGCCAGAGCAGGAGCGATACAGCTCAGCTAGTTAGAGTTTTATTCCTAGATCCCAAACCCTAACTCGCTATCGGCAAGGGAGAAACCGGCCTGCGGTTTCCCCTGTACAGCCCGGCTGTTCGTCATACCGTTCTTCCGGTTGACGCCGATTGCGAGTGAAGTCCCTTTCTAAATTCGCGCGACCGGTCGGCTATTCCCTAGTCGTCGTCGGAGTGCCCGTCACGTTAGCTTTTGTTTTAGTATTTAGAACCTAAACCCCTAGACTAACCGGAAGGCCGCTTCAGTGGGGGCTCGGCCTATTAAAAATACTTAATAAAAGTTGAAACCGACCCGATTTAAGATCTATCAAGAACCTAAGTTAGGAACACCTTGCGCTAGATCGGTTTAGCTTTATTTCACATAGAGTTAGGCAAAAATTAAAATCGGAACTCGCGTTAAAGTTAGAGACTCACTACAATCACCATGTTTAGCTCCAAAGATTTAGGTGATATTTTCCATCAACCTAATCCAGAATCACAAACTCTTGAGAAAGAAATAGCAGAAGAACTGCAAAACTCCACTATCGTCAAAACTCATGTTCCCAGCCTTCGCGGAATGTGCGAGAACGTGTTGATGACGGACGCGCTGTCCGAAGCAGACCCAAATGAACTAATCGGTCAGCTCAATCGACATTTCGACCGGAATAGATCCCAGCAAAAAGGCACTGCTGCGTACGCGATCCAGCAATTTAATCACGCGAGAGCCAAGTCCAAAATCGCGGAAAGAAGAACAGGATTAATTGCGAAACAGCTCGAAATGATGAATAAATCGTTCTACACAGCCCCATCTCATCGTGATCGGATCACAGAAAATAACGCGAAGTTAGTAGACATCGAGAATTTTGACGAGTCCAGAGAAGTTCAATTTGTAGCAAACAAATCGGCACCGCCGAATCCCTCAAGCAGTTTGCACCGCGAAAGCGAAGACGCTGATGCAAGTCGTAATGATATGCACAGACGTACATATGAGACAAGGGAAAAATCATTTTACCCTCCGTCAGGGCAACTCGGATACCCATTACCGTCCGAAAGTCCCCAGAATTTGTTCGGCAGAAATTCATTCAGCCCTCAGACCGCTAATTATTTAGCAGCAAATTCTAAATTCAAACGCGCCAGCAATTCATCAAGAAATGCCGGCGACGAAAACATTCCTGACCTACCCAACACCCAAAACACCATGACCACACTCAACAATTCATTTATGAATGCAGGACAAAATTCCACGCTGCATTCTGCTCCAAATTACGCAAATTCCACATTGCATTATCCCGTACACAACTCAAATTCCTTGTTCGGATCGTATGGCATGCGCCAGCCGCAAACAAATCCTACAAATGATAGGAATGTGCAAGGCCAGCTGCATAATGACCCAATTTCACACATTACTCAAGCTTTCCTGCACGCCATGCAAATGACGCAAAAAAACAGCAGCAATCGCGATGAATCAAATAAAATTCACAAAATCAGAATTCCCCAGTATAAAGGCAAACAAGACTCAAAAACCCCGCTGGAATATTTGAAGTTAATTTCAAACCAAGCAAAGACGTACCAAGTAGACGAGTTGCACTTGATTCAAATCAAGATGCCAGCATGCTTGGAGGGTGATGCGAGTTACTGGTATGATTGCGTGGGGAAAAATTGCGCGACTTTACAAGAATTCAAAAACTTGTTCATGACTGAATTTGCAGCCGTTGATTACCTCCGCAGTTTGAAACGCGAATTAGAGCGCCGGACCCAGCATGTTAATGAACCACTCACGACTTATATACACAAGATCAAGGCGTATTACGATATCATCGACAAAAATGCCGACGACAGCGAGATCATTCAGCGGGTACTTGACCAAATGAATCCCCAATACTTTCCGTTCATGCAGAAACACAATTTCAGCACGTTAATGGATTTATTGGAGGAAGCCGCGCGCGCTCAAAGTTTCATGTACAAAACAAAAACGTATATTCCACCGCCTTCTGCCGCTGAGAGTGTCGAGACATCTTTAGCGTATACCGGACGCCCTGTTGACAATACCCTTGCGCCGCAAGAGATTCCGCTCGAGACGCTGAATCCGCAGCTCTCACGTTCACGATCGCGCCGCGAAAAAAGACATGAGAAGAGAGGCAATTCGCGAACAAGTTCCTATTCACGCGAACGTTCCTACTCTCGTGATAATTCGCGCCATAGGTCGAGTGAGCGGAACGCGCATTTCAACAAAAACCATGACAGGCGCCGAGATACGCAAAGATCTTATTCACGCGGATCACGTGACCACTCTGCTAACAGAAACGACAGTCGTAGCGACTATCGCCATTCATCTGGCGATAGGAAAGACAAATACGCGAATAAGTACAAAAGAGACTATTCCGATTCCAGCAAGCAAAAACCAAAATATGACAACAAAACCAACAGCTCAAGCCGCGAGCACAGCCGCGAGAAAAAGCGAGACTTAACTCCACACAACAAAAAGTCGGGAAACTAAAAAAGAAACCTGTGACTCAGGCCTCGGAGAGGCACAGGCGACAAAAAATGAAGGAGAAAAACCTAAAAGCAATGCTTGACCAGTCAGTTCCACAAATTAAGAAAATGAAAAACACAAACAGCGTCAATTACGATCGCCCGTATATTCCTTTAACCATTTTCGGACGCCATTATAAAGGTTTAGTCGACAGTGGCAGCGACGTCACTTTGATTGGAGACAAACTATTCCAAACTATTAGAGAAAGGAAGCAAAAAATTTGCTATGCAGCAAAAACAATTAGCACGTTGGGTGGAAAAACAATCGTAGAAGCATTAGTAGAATTGAAAATTGAGTGGAAAGCAGGAAAAGTCACAATTCCTAGTTACGTTCTCAAAGACAACGGAAATTCCATACTATTAGGCAGAAATTTCATGCGAGCAGCAAAAATCGGATTGACAGTAAATGGTTATTTTCACGCTAGCCAGCCAGAAAAAGTTTTCAGATTCACGCGCAAACGCGAAGCGGACTTGAAATTGTTCCACGCGAAAGTAGACGAGCAGCGAATTTTGCGTGAGCTGCTGAAGGAGAAAATTGAAAACGACCAGAACGACCAATTCCTCGTCATGCTCAAGAAATATAACAAATTCGGAACATTCAGTGAGAGTCCTGGATTAGCAAAAAATTTTGCGGTAAATGTGGAAATAAAAGATGCCCTTCCATTTAAAACATCACTACGACCATTGAATAAAGAGATGCGGACGATATTGGACGCTGAACTCGACAAAATGCTCGAACACGACGTTATCGAGGAAACTGATAATATTGTATTCGCTTCCCCTATTCATTTGGTTAAGAAGAAAACTCCACCTGGAGAGAAACAAAAATACCGCTTAGTAAGCGACATGCGTTTCCTAAACGGTAGGACTATTGCAAGGCCATATTTGAACGCTCAAAACCTCGACACCATATTTAGTCAAATCAAGGCGAAATATTACACAAAAATCGACTTGAGCGGTGCTTATTGGCAAATGCAAATAAAATCTGACGATCGAAAATATTTTGGAATTAACACGCATCGCGGATTATTCCAATACAAACGAGCTCCGTTCGGATGGAACGCGTCAGGTTTCGAATTTCAGAGACTGATGGACAGAACATTAAAAGGATTGATTGGAGATTTTGTTGTTAATTTCTTTGACGACATTGTTATTTACAGCCATTCCTTTGAAGAGCACGTATTGCACGTGGAAAAGGTTCTAAAACGCCTACACTCTGCAAATTTGACAATAAACCCTAAAAAGCTACAAGTAGCAGCGACAGAAATAGAATTGCTTGGACACAAAATTTCACAAGGAAAAATGATTCCTATGGAGGAAAAAATAAAAAGTATAAAAAATTACAAAGCTCCAGAAAACAAGAAAGAAGTCATGCAGTTACTAGGTTTAACCGGATTTCTTCGCCGTTTTGTTCCAAATTACCAGATCGTGGTAGCACCAATTACACAACTTCTCCGTAAAAATGCAAAGTTCAACTGGAGTAAAGCGCAGCAAAAAGCATTAGATCAAGTGATTCACCATTTGACGTCCGACCAGTGCGTATTACATTTGCCAGATATGAACAAAACATTTGAAATTTACGTGGACAGCTGCAAAAATGGAATTGGCGCAATACTGATGCAAGACGTTGACGGAGAAGGCGCAAGACCAATTTTCTACATCAGCAGACAGACAACAGATACTGAGAAAACCTTTTGCGTTTCTGAATTAGAAGCAGTCGGTTTAGTCTGGGCTATTTCTAAGTTCCAGGACTATATTCAGTATTCCCGTTTTGTCGTCTACTGTGATCATCAGGCAATAAAAAACCTTCTGCACCAAACAAACCCTTCCGGCCGTTTAAAACGGTACGCACTTTACTTAAGTGGTTTCAATTGTGAGTTAAAATATCGCCCAGGTGACTCAATGGGAGCACCCGATGCACTTTCGCGAAATGCTATTTACACAATCGACGATTTCAAAAAGCCGAACACAGCGCGTGATTGCACGATCCCTCTGGACGAGATCAAACAAGATGGACAAATTACGTTCAACGATGAAAATTGCCCAACCGAAAAACACAATTGCAATAGATGCGAAGACAAACCAGTCAAGCTTGTGCACTCAAAAGGACCACGGAAAAAGAAAAATAAAGTTGCTGAAAAGGAGAAGAAAAATGAACCAAGCAAGAAGAAAAAATTGCCAAAAGCAAGATATTCAAGCAAATTAGTAAACCCATCGCCGCAAGAACTGAAAATGGGAAACAGACTAAAAGTTCTGATTGCGCAACTCCAAGATCTACCAGATTTCCCAACCAATGACGAGCAGTGGAAAATTGAGCAAGACAAAGACACAGAAATTGTGGCACTGAAACAAGCAGTTCAATCAGGCCATAAACCGAAATACGGTTTAATAAATGATGTGTTGCACTATACTGCCAAAAACAAACACTTAATTGTTTTGCCAGCGCACTTGAGACCTGCCGTATTAAAATATTGCCATTCTGATGTGTTGTCAGGCCATCCAGGCAAGTTCATAACACAAAAGAAAGTTGCAAATTATTTTATTTGGCGCAACATGAATAACGACATCAACGAGTTTGTCGCAGGATGCGAAATCTGTCAACGAGTTAAGTCAAAAAACCAAACAAAATTTGGCTTATATAACAGAAAACTCGAATCTCACGTCGGAAATTTACTCAGCGTAGATGCTATCGGACCTTTGCCGCGCAGTTCAAGTGGAAATGTACATGCCATTGTTTTTACTGACGTATTCAGTGGCTATACAAAAATTTTCCCAACTCGCACGTTGACCAGTAAAGTTGTAGTCGATCGTTTAGTGTCGTACTGTACCACTTTCGGAATACCAGAACGAATACTCTCCGACAATGCTTCCCAATTTGTATCAAAATTGTGGAAAGACACTTGCAAACGTTTAGGTATTGAGTACACAGTGATCAACCCATACAGGCCATGCGAAAATAGAACTGAACGCACAAATAAAGAGTTAAAAAAGAAGATTCGGTGTTACGCACAAAGCAATAACAAATTGTGGGACGTTAATTTGGACGCGATCGCCTTTAGCATTAACTCCGCGGTGTCTTCAAAAACAAAATTTACACCGAATATGCTAATGTTAGCGCGCGAACTCCATCACCCACAAATGCCGCGCGAACCAGCTGACGAGATTGAATATCACGAGTACGCCAATGAGTTGATTAAACGATTAAAGACAGCAAACGAAATCGCACTTGAAAACTCAGCAACTGCACAAGAGAGATACAGGACCCGTTACAACAGAACAAGACAAAACCACCCATTTGACGTCGGAAAATTAGTCCTGCGCGAAACAAATACTCTTTCCAATAAAGAGAAAAAAATCGCCGCTTCCCTCGCGCCAAAGTACGAAGGGCCATATCGTATCAAAGAGATGGTAGGAAAAAACTCATTCCTCCTAGAGACACTAGATGGACGGCAAGTAGGCAAACGACACGCAGACCAGCTCAAATTATTCACATCTTCACCACCCTGGACGTATTAAATACAACAACCAATAAAAACCTTAAACTTAAATATATCTCTAACATAAACATAGTCACACAAATAAACATCAAAAAAATTAAATCAAATTAAACCAACCCACAAATTACATGACTCATCCATATAAAATAATGATTACCAAAACGCTACTTCCGACTGTTGAATTAAACCTAAAAGTATAAAGTGTGCCTGCTGCTCAACGCCGCAACCATTCAGACCGACATACGGTCTACAACCTTTAAGACCGACATCCGGTCTTAACCCTTAATATACCAAAATTTGGTTTATTAGGAGGCCTTTTTGGTTTAGTCAAAACTAACCGCAATTCGGTTAGTTGACTAATAAATCATGCCAATTTTAAAATGCTATTTTCATTACTTGAATAAAAATGTATTCAACATTTATAATTTTTGTGTAAAACGAAAATTCATTATTTGATTGAATGTAAATAAAGATTATTAATATTACTGTTCATATTCAGAAGGTTCATGTTACTAGTCAAAATTTCATTTATGCCCTTGTTGTAAAATGATTTAATAGTTAAAAATTGTTTGTTACATTGATTATCCACAATATTGTACACAAGCCAATTTTCTTTTTGCGACCCCGGATATGAGACGACCTACACCATGCAAGATATAACCTGTCAATATATGTCTGTATGTAAATGAGGAGTAGGGGACAAGCGTATAAATAAAGCGCGCCTGCTCATATTCTTTATCATTCTGATTCTGAGTTTGCTACCTGGCCGCTCTAGTTAGCCGGCCAGAGCAGGAGCGATACAGCTCAGCTAGTTAGAGTTTTATTCCTAGATCCCAAACCCTAACTCGCTATCGGCAAGGGAGAAACCGGCCTGCGGTTTCCCCTGTACAGCCCGGCTGTTCGTCATACCGTTCTTCCGGTTGACGCCGATTGCGAGTGAAGTCCCTTTCTAAATTCGCGCGACCGGTCGGCTATTCCCTAGTCGTCGTCGGAGTGCCCGTCACGTTAGCTTTTGTTTTAGTATTTAGAACCTAAACCCCTAGACTAACCGGAAGGCCGCTTCAAAACACAGGCGTAAAACAATTTCCAACTTTAAGACTGGCTCGTGGAAGTATACACACTTAAAATTTAAAAAAAGTAAAACCAATTGTGATAATGGAAATTATTATTTAGCTGACATAACTTGTTTTTTACTTATTTCTTCCTGGACCATGAAAGAACAGTATTGTTTTAAGAAAACATGAATAATTAAACAAAACAAAGTTTGCTGTCGATAAAAAAACCATAAATCCAACGCAACTGACAAAAAATTAAAATTTTGTGAACACAAAGTTTGCTGCGAGCGTACTAATAGGAGAGTTCAATTAGAAATTAATCAACGCAAAAACAATGCTAAATTTTAATTAACAGCAATTCAATCACAGCTGTGATGAAAATCTTGAATTTGTTTAAAGCAATGTTCCATTAGCATCACAGACAGGAAATCAAATTGATCCCGTGAAAACATTTTGATAGGCCTTTAATGACGGCAGCGGTACTCACCCTTGAGCGCCCTCTGTAGCTGGAGCCACTTTCGCCATAGCCTCTTTGCGGGTACTGCGAACAGAAGGGATTCGTTAATTACGACGCTCGTGTGTGTTGGTCGCGAACAATAAAAATCGGTCGTCGCCAACGGCAGGACAAAGGAGGCGCGCGGGGCCACGTGCACGGCTGGGTAATAAGCATATTGTTTTTACTGCAGTAATATGGAAATATGCGCGGGCGCGCGACTTAAAACTGTTTTATTGCGAGCGGAGCAGCCGCTAATGCCTCTGTACTACATAAAACTAGACATTTACGGTTTCGGGTTTTAGCGGGTGTAATTTCATTCGGCCGCCGCCGCCGCCACTGCCGCGCCGCGAGTCGTGCAAACAAAGCTCAAGAGAGAAAATAAAACGCGCGCGCAGGCACCATGCTTGGTTTGTTGCGGTCGCTGCTTTTTCTATACACACACAACGCCTGGCATTTGCATAACGGGCAATAATTTAGCCGGCGCGCTCGTGCTTGTTGTGCTCGGGATTATAATCAATTATATGTGTGTGTTGTGCTGTCGGTGCTCTTTCCTCTCACTCGCCCGTCGCTCAGCGCCTGATTTATTGTTTTCTGCGATCACAGCTCGCTATTCTTGTTCCAATTAATTTTTTACACCACAATGCTAGCAAACAATGGATAAAAAACGAATTAATTTCCCTAGAGGTGAAATTTACATATTTCGTGCGAAAAAACTGTCATTAGCTGTATCGCCTCAACAGGAAATGTTTGGTTAGAGGCATAGATAGCAAAAAAACTAATATAAGCAATTTGAATTATATAATCTAAGTGGAAAATATTTCCTTCTAGCTTTTCATTCTCATTTTAAGATTTGCTATGGTTAACCAAGCGACTAACCGACTAAGAAACTTTGACTTTCTAAATGTGAGGCCAAAGAAATAATAAATATATAGGCTAGAAAGTTCAACTTTAAAAGCAAACCTTGGACATAAGATATAACGCATTTCTTAATTTTAATATAAAACAGCCAAATAGACAGGTTTTTAGTTGGTTCTAATTGATTCAAAATGCATGATCCGTGAACATTTGCAAAACGACTGGGTAGTAATAAATATAGTTTCAAAGCCCTGATCACGAATATGTTGAAATAAACCCTTGATTGCATTTAGTTGAAACTCGGCCTTTGTATCAGCTCTCGCGGATCCCAATTTGGCGTCAAAGGGATTCACACAGCAAACTCGATTCTCGAGCCGTTTCAATCTCCTCGGCGCGCTTGTAGCCAGCAAAAAGGCGCAACTATCAAAAAAGTGATCTTCCTCCTCAGCGTTTCAAATCTCAATTGGTGCTGCAAAGGAGAGAATCTGCAAGATGCCGGAACAAGGAAAAACAGTTTGCAGGGCAAGCACGCGTGCCGAATAAAAACGGCAGCGCTGATTAGACAGAAGCGCAAGCGAACGACGCGCGTCTTGGGCAGACACATCAAAGTGTTTATTCTGCCGGGCCGCCGGTGACACGAGCAGGCCTCCTTTTTGTCGCATGTGTGTGAGAGCGCTCACGTCTCTCTTTCTGCTGCCGGGCGACGAGGTGGTTAGTTGCATGAAAAAGACGACGAGGGCTCGAGGTGCCCATTAAATTTAATAGCTGTCGTTTAAAGTCTCTTATTTCTTTGTATTTGAACGCGCTCGCAGCAATTTCCTCCCCGCCTGCCGTATGTGTGCAAGAGGGTTGCCAGACGACTCGCCTACTTTTTGATAATCCTGTACTGGTAGGTCAGAAAAACATTTAAATTGATTTGAACCTAAAATTTATTTTTAGAAAAGGTTTTATTGGGAAAGACATGTTAGCCTGGCCGATCTCAAATAGCTATGACTGCTGAAAAGGGCGACTCATATCACACTGCAACATTTTGTGCAAAAAAAAAAATAGAGGAATAATTTGAAACTCAATCTAAAACTTTGCTCTCGCATAATGGTTATCCTAGAAATCTTTTAAACAATTTTTAATCAGAGATGAAACTCCACGATTCATCATATATGTGTGCATCTTACAGGATTGTACAAAGGATCATTAAAGGAGTCCGAGTTATCCTGGCAACCCTAACTTGAGCAAGACGCAAGGCAGACAGGCAGCCAGGTTTCTCCGACTCTCATTTCGCCAGGTTTTTGCATGCCTTTTTGTAACCGTCGACATAATTGTTCTGCTCTTGCTAGAAATGAAGCCTCGGAAAGCAACATCAATCAACGCTGCGCTTTCTTTTTAGCAGCCGGCGCGCGCCGCCAAATGAAATTCTATTTCGCGTGCCACCCACTCTTGAGAAATGAAAAAGGGAAGCACAAAGGCTTTTTCCAAAGCCTTTTGACGGATCAAATTTCCTCGCATCAACGTGAGCTGCTGCAAATTTTGATCTGCGTCTTGTGTAGTAGCAAGACCCCTTTTGCTCTGGCAATAATTTTGGCTAAGCGAGCACACTTGGAGCTTCTTCAGGAAAAAGAATGGGTGGCTTCATTTCATACTGCCGGAGTTCAGAGAATATCTTACTAAGACTGAGCCAGTCTTCTTTCAATTTGTTAAATTGAAACGAACGGTTGTTTTCTTCCCAGGCTGCTCTTGATTCGTAAAATTGAATTTTTATCAAATTGGGACAATAGCATAATAAAAAAACAAATGTGATGAGAAATGCTCACAAATGTTGGAAGTTTAAGAAATAAAACCGCCAATAAAAGGAAAATTGGAGCTTGTGTCACAGAGATTGCTTCCGATGTAATTCTCAGCAGAAATTGTCCAAAAAATGTGAATTAACACTTATGAATAAATCTGGTGGACGTGTTTTTCTACTAAATACATACATATAAAGGCTGAATAATATAATATACCCCTAGTTAGCCATCCTTCTGACGGAACAGAATGAGATAGAAAAATTCTCATCATTATTAGTGTAAAGCAAAAGCGTTGGAAATTCTCCGATGAAGAAAACCGTTGGTAAGCATAAATATGCCCCATTTTTTTATTTTTCCAAATATTTTCCCATCAATTTTTCGCTGTGAACGAAGACCAAGAAACATTTTCCAGGCCTCAACGGCTAGCCCAGTGTTCCTGCTGGTCGGCAACACCTTGAGGTCCGTCTGTCTGCTGCAGGGTGGACCAACTTACCAGAGACAAACGCCAGGCTCTTTCTCACGAGCAGAGCGGCCAAAATTTCGGCGGCGAGCGCGTCTCTTTTGAAGTGCCAGCTGCCCGGGGGCTCTTTCTGTCTGACACATGAGAAGAAGAAGAAGAACAAGGGGAAGAACACAGGGCAAGGTGGTGGTGCTGCTTTTACTGCCGCTGATTTATAGTCACACGCCGCTCCGGATTTGGAGCACAACACACACGCCCCGCGCGCTCGCTGTCTGCGCAAAAGGGTCCAGCTATCCATCACACACACACACACAAGCACACACACACGGCCCGGCACGAAAATCTGCGGAAGATGTGCTGCAGCTGCCTGACTAAGGCAAATTCGGCGCCGCGGGCCGAGGTGGAACGCGCGCGCCTTATCTTTACTCGGCGTACAAGACGCACAAGAGTGCACCAGCTACAAACAAAGCAATTTAACTTTGACTGGGAAACCGCCCGGCGCTTTGTCAAGTCTCGCGCTGAATCGGGATGAATGCTGGCGGCCTCTGTTTACAGCGCTCACCCATTCAGCCATTGAGACAATGGACGTCGAAATTGTGTTCTGATTCCAGTTTCGACAAACAGCCTGCCTTCTATTTACGCTGGAAACCGATTCCCGATGTGAAAGGACTTGCCCGCCCGTCTATTATTTAACGAGACGTGCCGAGCTGTTTGTCAACCACGTACGCGTGGAGAGCGCAGGCAACCGGCATGACACGAACGAGAAGCACGTTGCATAATTTATATTGAATCCTCCCGCGGGTTCCAATCCCAATCACTGTCTCTTGCACTGCTGTTCCATTAAGAGCACTCCAAATTTCATGACAGCAAAGCGAATAGAAGGATTTAAAAATAGTATGAAGTGCAGCTAATCAAAAGAAAAGCTAAACGATATTATTAAAATCTAACTTAATATGGGACTAACTCAGGACCAAAATTACTTATTTGTGCAACTCTTACGTTGGCATTACAAACTGTTTTTGCAGTGGCGTCTCTCAAAGGGATATGAGAATCACAATTATTTTCTAATTTACCACAGTCATATATCGTTATACCGCCAAACATCAAATAGAAGGATCAAGTGCCGTAAATAACCGCATAAAGCAAAGGCCAATATTAGCGGTACCTTGACGTCAAACCAGCCTCAATTTGTTCTAAAAGCGACAGAACATTTCCCACTGGGCAGGCCTGACGTGACACGATTCCAGCATGTTAACAACCCACTCGACTCGAATGCTTTCCTGCGAGGTTGCATTTGCGGGCAAAAATGTGAACATTAATTTTTTCCTCCGCTCGCCAGCTGCATTATTAGACGGAGAAAACAAAGGCGACGCCAACTCTCTTATTATTTCCCTTGCAGAAAACACCTCTTCCAGTGACGGCAGCAGCGGCGGCGGCAGCAGGCACTTGTTCCGAGGAACAACAATCTCATTAGAGGAGGCGGATCGACTGGGGCGAGCGGAGTAAAAACAATTGTATAAACTCGACTGCTCTCGACGACTCCGAGATAAGCTTATTTACTGTTGCTGATTCCCCCGCATTGTCCCTATTTACCGGCACGTATTCGCTGGAATCGGTTCCTTTTGGGATTTTTCCATAATGAACTCGATTTTTCTAGAACCAATCAGAGGGAATGACTTTTCAAATGCGGTGGATTTTTTTTCCTATTTATGCGGGAAATGATAAACAGAGGCTCGTCAAAGCAACAGTGCCAGGAATGTCCAATATTGTGTATTAAAAAATGGTCGATTTTAAAAGCAATCAACGCTTTCAGAGTGAAATACGACAGCGCTTTTTGTGTAAATGTGCGTTGCAATGGGGGAGAAACGCGCATGGACGGGCTTCAGCTTTATTGGCTGGAAAGTATGCATGGAATAATAAAATGTATTACATGTGTGTGTGTGTGTGTGTGTGTGTGTGTGTGTGTGTGTGTGTGTGTGTGTGTGTGTGAGCGCGGCGCGTGACACAACTGCACGATTGCCTCGGCGTTTGCGAGTGTAGTCATATTTTTCCAGCGAGCGCTTCCATCTGATGGCAGCGGCGGCGGCGTGTCAATCGGAGCTGTGTGCCGCGCCGCTTATTAAGTCGTCATCGCGAATTCATTTCCATCGCAGATTCAATTTCACACTGAATGGCTCGACTGATGCGAAATCGCGGCCATGCAAAAGGAACAACTCTTCCATCGCTGCCTGCTACACCGACCGCGTGTACCGCCCCAACCGACCGACAACCCGCCGCTGCCTTTCAGCGTCGCGAAATTGATTCTGCTCGCATCCGAGCGATCTCACAAAAAACGACCCGGCTGAATTCGACTTTGGAATCATTCGAGTTGGAAAGAGTTCTCCCCCTTATGCCTGCATCGCAGAATTTGTAGCTGGAATCGGCTTGGAGTGGAACGGGTCGTCGCGTTTTTTGTCGGAATATATATGTAGATAATCACTGATCGAGAAACTAGCTTGACCGCATGGCTTATTGATAGCAGTTTTACTTATAAGTTCGTCTCAAAAAGGTTTTATGATTTAAATTTAGGTGCTTTTCTTTGCAAGTTTTAATTTTATTTTAAATTTAGAATCTTAGTTTGCTCTGGTTTATACAAATGCCTGACACAGTTAGTCTAGATCATTAAAATCTGCTTGGATATGACTCTCGAGAAAACTAATTACTGATTTTCAGATCAAGCTTGACGATATTTCTCCTTATTTATTTTTAAAAAAACATTAATATGGATTTCATCCGTTCGCCTTTTTTCTATGTAAAAGTAAATGTCTTGAAATGGAATTGTTTAATTTTTAGTAGAAAAGACAATTTTACCACCAAAATATCGACAATTTTGAGCTTAATTCTTAAGAGGATGCACAAACGATTAATTCAGCTGTTTGTAGTTTAGGACTTTAAAGACCATTTAATGCATAATTAAGTAAGCGTCATAAGCTACATTAAGTGCCAGAAAGAAAATCAAACGGAAGGAAACCATCTTAAATTCCCAAACTGCAGGAATCTCTGTTAAGATAAGATGTTAATTTTAGTTTGAAAATTTATGCGCATTAGAAAACTTTGTTGGCATTCACCTCACGCTGGCGATAAAAGTAAACAGGCTGAAACTGGTTTCAATCTGCACCGTTTGGAAATGATAAGAACGGATGAATCTGAAGCAGTGCTCGTGCAGTACATTTAATCCTTTCATTCTCTTCGAGGACATGCCGCGTTATCTCCGTCTATTCCGAGCGCACAGACTGTATGTATGCGCGCCCTTAAAAAGAACGGCCCGCCCGGGACTCCGGCAGGCCGATTTGATTGAACCTTGGGCTGGTCCCGCATCAGCGCGGCTGCTGCGACAATCATTAAATTAAACGCGCACGCGACCCGGCATAAAAAGGTCGGAGATAGCACCTGCACCGCCGAACCTAGATTATGCGGCGGTTGGCGGCAAATGAGTGTGTTTTTGCAGTGTTTCTCGTGCGGGACATCGGCAGCTGGAGCCAGCCTTGTGTTTAGCGATGAGTACAAGATTAATTACTCGGCCACGCTGCTGACAGGCTGACTCCCTATCAATCAATCGGCGGGCGAGAAGGATAGACGCCTTGGGAGCCGGCAACCGAATGATTAATCGCGCGCGCCAAACATTTCTATCATCAACAAAGCGGGCGAATCCGACTGCTCGCCAAGATAATTGCTGTTTACCTTGCCGCGCAGACTGCAGGGAGCGACTCGAGAGGTACGTTTATGTATTATTTCGCGACGTCGATCCGACGCCGACGACAAATATTTATTCTTCCCCGCCCGCGGCTGCTCGCAACGATGGATGTTATTGTTGCCGAAGCGACGAGACTCGACAAAGAGTTGAAAGTTTGACAACTTGCCTAGCCAAGTAAAAAACGCCGCGACTCGAGGATATTATTCTGAGACTTAGCAAGCATGACAGAGTAATGAGAACTGTATCGGAATTGTCGTTTTTGTTCCCCTCTTGGATAATATTTGATCTACTCGACAACAAAGAAGATTTTGAAGAACAATCGAACCAGGCTGCCTTCACATTGACTTTTTTGCTGAGCATTTCTAAAAAGAGCAAGTAGTCACTTTCGATAAAAAAAGTTAAAAATCTTCGTAATATAAAAAAACATTGATTAAGGGCCATTAGGTTGCAACGTACATCTGACTCCTCTTTAATCTAGAAAATATTTATCGTGTCAGTCGAATGCTATAGTCTATGGTTTTGTTATTAGGCTTTGAATTACACAAAAATTGCAGTAAAAACAGGTTCCAAATAAATCCTTGATTTAATCCCAAGAATTAATTTATATATTTTATCTGTATGCGCGCAGAGAAAGCGTAGTG
Organism: Cloeon dipterum; assembly: GCF_949628265.1. Classification (NCBI taxonomy): domain Eukaryota; kingdom Metazoa; phylum Arthropoda; class Insecta; order Ephemeroptera; family Baetidae; genus Cloeon; species Cloeon dipterum. The sequence goes on along the minus strand of NC_088788.1, from coordinate 14,936,777 downwards.
TAAAACGCAACGCGTATATTTCAATTCTGTTATCTATTTCTCTTTGAATGATAATATGAATTCCTTTATTACTTTTCACACAATCAAGTGGAAAGTTAATAAATTAATTCAAAAATTTCCATGTTCCTGAACATATTTTATAAAGTAATCATTCACGTGGAGAACCTTTTTAAAATTGCGTGATGTGCACGCGGAAGATTTGCTATAGTAGATTAGCCGACCAATTTTAATGTCGAACTGAAGCAATTACACAAAGTTAGCTGTGCTGATAAGCGTGCAAGATGCTGCTTTTGCCTTACCTTTCCAGCGCCAACCTCCCTGGTGGAAATTCCCATCTTCTCGTGGTGTCGCAGCTGCACCGGGTAGATGACCTGATAGTAGTGGGTCCCGATGGTTCGCACCATCTCCTGGTTTTGGCGGTACTCGCGGAGGAGCCGCTCCACCTCGTCGGTGTTGGTGCCTGCCACACGAGATAATCAAGTTAGTGCTGAAGAAGCGAAAAGATTCATGACGCTCGTTAAAGCGAGGGCATGCATGTGCAGTCAACGAGTTTGCCTTAATTGTATAATAAAATGCGGCGTCCAAACTCGCAAACTTTTCCGCGCTGCAGCGTAAGAGGCGGAGCAAGTTTCTGAGGAAAAAATTGGGGCGTTCGGCGTGCGGCGACGTCATTATCGGGGAGCCTCCTGTTTGCGTCTTGATAATATTAAATGTCAACGACGACAATTTAATTATTCTGCGTGCACGCAGGCGGAACACAACGGAGCCGTTCGTTGTTCCGCCGCCGCGTATTTACTCGCCGAGCAGCTATAGCTTTCTCTAGTCACTCGCTCAACAAGGAACTAATTAATATTGCATCCAGTGCTGCCTGCTTCTTGATTATTCGACCTCAGGAGCCTGGGCGTCGTGCTGGGCCGACGGAGGACAGATAAATAATACCGAGAATACACGCACTCCCGCTGAGGACGTATTCTGCCAGGTGAATCTGCCAGCTACAAAGGGATTTAATAATTTTAAACCGTCACACGCACGCCTCTGTGCAAATTACACATGTCAAACAGAGAACTCTACCCTCCGTGACGTGAAAATCTCCTCTACGCACATCTCCTGAGTATTATTATATCCAAAAACATTGCAGAACTTTAATAAAAAATACTCATTGGAATGGTGAAATATCTTTCTTACAGCAACTTCCAAAGGCTTTAAAATTACAAAAAAAATATATATTATTAGCTTCACTGTCCTGACGGATAAGTTAACCCAAGTTTATTTTCTACAATTACCAGGACGGTTAATTAAAAGAACTCAGCATGTTTGATTGTGAGATAGACTTGGATCTCATGCAGCGGTAGCAAAACCAACTTATGAATTATGCATGAATTGAAACGGTTGCAAGAAATTTGCAGTCCGTGCCTGCTCTGATCGAACTCACAAGTGAGCAAACAAAGCGCCGTGTCACTGACTCGGCGCTTGCAGAAACCCTTTATTAAATGCGAAATTAAAAAATATCGATTTTCGTCGGTTCGCAAGGCTTTTTCTCTTTTCTGCGCGTGCGGTGGTGCCGGCGGAATTTCTCGAGCAAGAAAAATCACCGCCTCAATAGCTGACTAGCACTTATAGTCTCGGCAAGTGTCAAAAACACGCTTTTTGTTTTGCACGATTGATGATCAGCGGCGAAAATTTTTGATTACGCGCTCCAAGAGACGTGAAACTTGTTTTCGGTCCCAACGCGCTCCAACAAAATGCCGGAGACAACAATTGATCGCTATTTAAAGTTCAAATTGCAAAATTACTACTTCTCTCAATATCTAACTGTCTGATATTCACTGAGTAAATTTCCAGCATTGATTTATTCTCATTATTGTGTCTTTTTAAAAAAGTCGGAGTCATTAATAATTTTCATTGAACTTCCGAGTGATAAAAAAGGAAACCACAACTAACTGGGGAGCTGCAAAAACGGATGAATGGAAAAGTAATCTCTTACTGAGCCCTAAAAACAAAAATGGTTGCCCTCGCAGATGTAAAAATGGCTACGTGGAATTCAGCGGCCATTTTGGATCCCCTTTGGAAGCCGTCTATTTCTGCGGATGCCTTTATCTTTCTGCGCTGTTTGGAAATCGTGGGATGAGCTAATTATTGGCGTAGGTCGCGCCCGGCTGCGCCTTTTCCTCGGTGGGCACGACCAGGCCACTCACTCAATTCATTTCACGCTCCAAGTGCGGCTTACAGTGTCGAGAGCGAGCAGGCGAGCAGGATATATCGACGTACGTACGTGCAAATATAGCCTTGGCGGAACCGGTCGCATCGGAGATGATGAAAAATGTAATGAAATATCACTCGTGAGGGCGTGTAAAGCGACCGTCGAGCCAACTTTCGAGCACCCTTGACTTAATCATCGCACGTCGTGTTGTCTTTTATTTAATATCAATTTACACGGCTGATGGAAACGTGCGGATGGACACTCACGTTCGAGCCACCACACTCGACGCACCAAGGTGTCGTTTTTCACCGTTTTTCCTTTTTTCCTACTCTCCGATTAACTTTTCCACTCACATGGATGTGTGTATTGAGTTTCACACGTATTTCCGCACGTCCCGTTAATCCGTGGAGGAAAAAAGCAAACAAATTGAACGGCAACGGCCTTTTTACGACTCCGAGCACAGTGGGTTTTGTGCTTTCGCTATTCAACCCGGGATTAAATGCGCTGGATTGTTGAGCTCACATCAACGCGGCGGACGGTTTTAACCGGTGGCTAGAATTTTCTACCATTTCAATTGTTCGAGAGTGCTTGGACAAACAGCAAATTGATGATATTTGTGATGGGGAAACGGTGTAGCTCATCATTTCATCGAGTCTGCACGCAAAATGGCAAAAATTAATTATTTTAAGTGCTGCTCTTTTGCAATTATGCAAAATAGGAAATGAAGCAAGCACGAAACACAACTCCTTATTCAAATTAAGACTAAGCATTCCGTCGGAATAAAACATTTCACATTTCCTCGCTCGTACCGCGTGCCAGTGACACCATTATGGTTGTAACAAAGACATCAAGCTGCCGACTCATCCGTCTGCAACAAGCATCACTTTTTGCACGCAGCTTATATGAGGGGGCGGGGGCGGCCGATATAATTCATTCCGCGAGGTATCATTTTCAGCGCTCTCCATGGAAATTAGATTCCATCGCGCGGCGCGTGTTGCAAACACGCGTTCGGATTAATATTAATGGCTGGTTAAACAGCCGGTCTCGCTCGCTCGTTCGTTCGTTCGCGGAGCACTTTTGCTCGCTGGCGATATATTTCACATTCCTGCTCCGTCGCTCGGGCTTAATCTGAATATTCACGCGCACATCCTGGCCTGATCCGTTGATGATATGCACTCGCAGATAAACGCTCCGGCAGCTCCGAGCCGCAGGATCAACACTTTTCATTACACACGCTGACACATTTTGCTACTCCGTACCTCCGCCGTATTATTTATTCCTTCCTCGGTGGCTGCTTTTGACGGCATCATCATTTTGCAATCCGCCAATCTCCCTCTTTCTCTTACGTCGTCATCAACGAATATATGTGTGTGGCTCGCCCGCCCTTTCTATTTATCTCCTCGGCGAGGAGCTTTTAGCCAGGCGCGCGATCATATCACGGCTTCAAACACACAGCGGCGGCTTCTCTGCAAGCTTTTGCCAAAATGATGCTCTGGGGAGTGTCGCTTACGTAATTTTCAAGTTACGTGACACACCAGAAGTATCGCGTTTCTTGCATAGTTATGAAATTTGAGCACTCCCGTAAAGTTTTTGGGTATAATATCAGTCACCAAAATGCTTGAAATGACAAGGTATACTAAATTTGGACTCAAACGTCCCATTCGGCTTTATTGACAAAGTAAAATCAAATTCAGTAAATCTGAAATTTATATCTAGAAGGATTAAAACTTCTTGTAAAATAAATCTGTTTGACCCTGATTGACTCTGGAAATAGTAAAAGAGGAAGCACACATTAAAGCCATCAAGTTGTCTATTGAAAATGATCAATCAATCAGATCCGGGTTGGAAGGGAAAAGCAACAGCACTGCCAGCTGCGTTTGTCACTGCGCGTTGGGACATCTAGCAGTCGCTTGCGTGCGAGGCAAGAAAAGGGTGGTGTGCCGTTCAGCGGCAAATCTTAAGTAGAAATGCCGAAAGCAGACCAGGATTTGGGCATTTTCGAGCAGTGTATGTGCCGCGCGCGCGAGGAAGAAGTAGCGCATAGTGTGTTCCATTTTGTCGCACAGTTGCCGACAACAAAGCGGCCCACACAATGGCCCCATTGTGCCGGCTGTGCTGCTCTCTGCCCACACGCGTCTCTCTCTCTCTCTCTCTCTCTCTCGCTCTCTCTTACGCACGTCTCGTGTGTTCCTTGTTGTCTCTCTGCTCTATATGTAGCAGTGAGCTATTAGATAATGCAGCGAACAAGAGAAATTCGTGTCTCTCGGCGGCATCGTTTGTCTTGGCGGTGTTGATGCCTTGACAATTCTCCCGTTCACCCAGCCGCCTGCCAGCGTCTCTTTAAGGCAGCCGGCCGCGAAACAAATGACACTCGGAATAAAATAAGGAGCACGCAGCCGGTTGACAGATGTTCTAATGCAACCCATTCATCCTCTCCTCCATCATTCGTTCTGCTGAATCGCACTTAAAAACGAAATCGACCGGCAGTTAGTGAGCTTTCCCTGAAAGGATGCAAAAACGAAATGCTTCTTGGAAGAGCCTCTTTCTCAAAGTCGTTATATGTGCCTTGTGGCAATTATCTTTTATCGAGACTGACCAACTGTTTTTATAACTTTTGTTACAATAGTGTCCTGACGAGACATAGGGACAAAGCTGCATCAGGAAAGAAAAAGTAAATTTGATTTTATAGATCATGCCATAATGCACTCCAACTACTGCTTCAATGATATTCTTAAATTTATTATGTTTAAGCAAAAATAATTGCTCAAATTTTAAATCCGCTCTAATGGGCCAAACAACTATTTTCTCTGACCCGATCAGCTTCTTGGTCTCTCGCTTAAATTGAAAGTGCACTGCTTGCCGCTAATACGTCATCAATAACTCCGACCTAATTCACAAGACTTCCGCACACGTCTGATGGAAGCGGAAATGAGAGCGGCATTCATTCATTCATTAGAGATCGTGCCTGCGAGCACATCACCGCGGCAGCACCGGCGGCGAATTCGTGCTTTGCTGATGCTATCTATTGACGGCTGCGTCAGCGAAAAGCGGTGGCTCACGTCAATTTGTGTATGCATCAGGAAAATGAATGCATTTTCCGCACACCGAACCGTGTGCAACTGCTGACGCAGGCCCGAATAGTGACGCGCCGGTGATTGATTGGAAAGTGATTTGGGCACGGGCACTCGCTGGCAAGCTGGAAAGCAGCCAAGAGGTCCATCTACGTCAATTGCCGTGATTTGCTCTTCAGCAGATGCAAAAGCAACCTTATTGGTTGAGGAAACCTGGGAAATACAACATATTTCGAAACGAGACACAGAGAGCGATCAATAACGAACACATTGCGACGCGTGGATTCGCTTATTGTCAAAGGATTTCTAGGCAATTTTGCCACAAAAGTTTTAAACCTGTGTTACGTGAATGAAAATTGACGAAAATAACTTAACAGTTGTTATAATCTCAAAATATTTCAAAGAAAAACATGGATCATCCAAACAGATTTAATATCAATTTATTTATGAAATATAAGCCTCTTGCAAAAAAATAAACAGTTGCGGCCTCCGTACATTGAGCTTGAGCACTGCGGATAAGCCTTTATTCTATAGTTTAATTTTGTTTCCAAAATTGAATATCCTCGTTTTAAAAAACGTTAAAAAATCACAGCGTTGTTCCTCGAATTTTTCATTTTCCGGCCAGTTGCTGGAAACGAAATTGTGCTTCAAAAAATAAAAAATCTGCGCGGCGCTCGCAAATTCAGCAGACAAGCAGCCTCTGCTCCTAATACCCTGCGGCGTGAAAATTAATTATCGAGTGCAAAAATGTTGCTGCCGCGTGACATTTTTTCCTGCGCTAAGCGGATCTCACATACGAACGTGGCTCGGCAGTAAAAAAGTTTGATTAATTTTGAATCCTGCAGGGGTTTTATTATTTAAATGTGCCCGTAATTATCTGTCGGCCGATGCCGGTCACGCGCCGCCGGCTCTCTGTACCATTTTCACAGAGCATGTGAGCTGGAGAACGTGATTTTTAATATTAGTGGGGCACGAAGTAATTTGCCCACGCCGTGTGTGTGACGCTCCCACGCAGCTGAGTCACCCCATTCGAGGGGGGGGGGGGGGGGAGATAGATGAGAAATCATTGATTTTGACGCAAGCCTTGCATAGCGAGCGCATTAATCATAGGTCAGAGGGCGTTGGCGAAGCTTGGAAAAGACTTATCTGATATAAAATTAGTAAAATTACGAATTACATTAAATATGTACTGTGTTTGGCATAAGAATAATTTTTCTTTGATTATTGGCCCTTCCAAATGAACTATATCAATATTTTTATCAAGACTTGCGATTAAAACAAGTTTGACATAAAAAAATAAATTAAAATACATTTTTTTCATCATCTAACAATAATATTTCTTGTGCTTTTAAATTCAAAATGAACAAATAAAGTAAATGATATGGGTCTGATGAACAAACGTGGTTGAAACGTGCAAACGATCGGAGTGCGATTACTTTTTTATTCGTGTTGGCGATGGAAAGTTCACCGTGCTGCTGCAAAGGGGAACCAGAATTTTTGCAGGCACAGCGACGTGCTTTTTTCGCTCACAGGAGAGTAATAAAGCACACTTGTTACGTCAGGCGCCTCGTTATTATTAGACAGACTCGCCCTATTGATTATTATTAGCGCCTCAAGTGAGTTCGCGGGCAAATATTTGCCCGACCTCTTTCGAATGGCGGCTGCGAACGCTCTTAATTGCGCTCTAATTACACAAGACTCATCGCTGAAGGTGATTTCTTGCCCCAAGCGCTGCCAGTCGCGTTGATAAATGAAAAAAGCAGCAGATGACTACGCTTGCTTTCAGCTGGAACGTGTATTTTGCACATTCTCAGGCTTTAAGCCAGGATTACAAGAGAGAAGGTTCCTCACAAATTATGTTTTAGCAACATTTAATTTTTCTTTACATAATGTTTTATGGACATACTATATTTAATTAATGATTAGAACTCACATCGAATTACAAAAAAAATCCGATGTCTATGGGATGCAGATCTTCTGCGGTGCGGAAAAGCTCGAGAATTCCTTAACCGCGTCGACAACAAACACTCGGATTGTTATTCATTGGCGCGCTTTGTCTCTTTCGCAGAGTTGTGCAGCAACGAGTCCTAGATACATTTGCACAACAAGCCGTTGGTTTGTTTTTGCGTGGTTTTTCGATTCACTGCATTCGTCTGCGTCGGTTCGTCCGTTTGCTTCTTGACGCACATTTACAATTTAAATCGGCGCGCGTACAACACACACCGAGCACTTGCTCCGACGGCCCCTTTCCATGCATCAGCATAAATTTGTACAGACGAGCCCAGCACCGCCGCCGCCGCCGCTAGCAGCAGCAGCGGCAGCGCCTGCCGCCTGGGCTTTGATTGCGTAGGCAAGTTGCGAGGTGGAGCGGACGTGCGGGTGGCCTAACATGAGCCGCGACACAACCCACGCTGCTAAAAGGCTTCCTCCGCCGCCGCCGCCGCCGGGCAAACTTATTTGTACGCGTGTAAGACAGTTCCATGACTCCTTAGCCATTTGAGATATGAGTTTGGAAACGGTACTTTGACTGCATGCAACGAGGCATGAAATGATGTTCCAGCAATGAAAAAACAACTCACCACTCGTGGACGGTGTCTCCTCATTCCAATACGAATCATCCAGCGTGTAGTCCGTCTCTGCAACAAACAGTGAAATGCGGCGATCAGACCACGTGGAAAATTCAGCGGAAATCGGAGCCGTCGCGATTATTTCGCGTCAATAATTGGCAATATCCCGGCAGCGACGTTATCTCGCTTTAATTGGCGAGCGCCACAGTCATAACAATAATAACAATATCATCGCGCCGTGAGGCAGTTCCGGTGGTTCTCATCCGGGGCGCTTGCTTATCTTTACGACGGCCTGTTAATTTACCGCCTCGACTAGGCAAATTAACTAAAACAATAAACGGCTCCGGGCGCAGAAATGAGAACAAGCACACACACACACACACACACTCGTTCGTTCCTGCGGGGCACATGGGGGGCGCGAATCGATTGTGTGCAGAGAGAGAAACTTGGCATCCATTTATAACCTCTGAATATTGCATTCAGTGTAAATTGAAGCTTATTTGGCGGAGATTAAGCTGTCCGTAAATTGACAGGTTACACACGAGACTAATGAGATTTTACGAGTATTTGGCCTTTGTATGTTTGCCCAAATTGAATTGAAGTGTATTTGGAGTGGAAAATTACAGCTGAGCTGATGGAAAGTGCTAGGTAGCAAATGTCAATCGAACAGATCTGAATTCAGCGAAAAATACAAAATTAAGCTCAACGTGAAAGGCCAAATTGAAATGGGATCAATACTTCTGAATGCAGGAAAAACTTTGTTGCTATTGCATGGACGCTAATTAATTCTAATTTTCTTAGCTTGGTCACCTCTTTTGATTATTGCACTATTGAAGCAACCAAATCCAAATTAAGCTTACACAAAACATCAATGCAAATAATTTTCAATTTGTTCTGATTTATCAATTTTCAAAAAGGCTGTTGCTTCACATTTTTCTGAGAACAAAAGTAAACCGTTTTTAAATCGAGACCAGTATGCATTGTTTATTTTCTTCCCTTTTCAAAGATCAAACGAAAATTTACGCCTTAGAAGGTTTATCTGGATATTCACCGCGATTTACGTCTCGTCGGCTTAAAAATTAATTCCGCCGAACCGAACAGAGCGCGTTCGTCGAATGGAAACCCCGCTGCGCGCGCGTTTTAATGGCCGCAGATTCAATCAGTGCGTGTGTCTTGGCGAGTAATCTGGGGCTCGGCTGCATTTTCCCATTTATCCGGCGCGGTCGTCGTGCTGCCGATGCAAATGACCCCGGGACATGCCCCGGCTGCGGTCGGGATCAGAAACGGGGCGCCAAGCGCTCGGCCTCGGGCTTTACAAAAAGGAGGAGAGGACTAAATGCTCTAGCCGATCAACCCAACGCCGGGCACATGAAAATACGAAAAGCACCGTCGACTCGGCATTTCTCTGCTTTTTGCCAATCGAATTCCTTTCATCGGGATTTCTTTGCACTCGGTTCTACTACAACCAGAAAAAGGGGGGATTATTTTCCAGGGGATGGCATTTTGGAACTCCGCTGCAGTCCTAGCATTTTTCTTTTAACTGTGTTGCTTCTTTCTTCATTGGCCGGGAAATTGGATAGAAAATGGAATTCCGTGTAATGGAATTTCATTATCGGAGTAGATAGAGATTTGTTATGTAAATAGAATGCCAGCAAAGGGGGGTCAAACAGCATTGTTTTGCTTTTAATATAGAAAATCTAATTTCCAACTTTAATTTATTTTGCCTCGAGTCCGTAGTGTCAGCATCATTCTCGGTAAATAAAAAGGAATGAAGAGAGCACCACTGCACGTTGTCCACATTATGTATTCTCCCTTTGTCTGAAAAAGAACATTTTCGAGGTCGGAATTTCTTTTCACAGGGTGCTGTATCACAGCAGCGTGTGACAGAATGATGGGGGTTGATTTCGGCACGTGTGCGGAAATGAGCAGGGTATCGGAAATCATTACACCCTGATGATATGGAAACCAATAAATCGAGCCTTCATCTCAGCCTGCTGCTCCTGCCCCTTTGTGCGGGTGCTAGAGCAAGGCCTCTTTCGCGATTTTCCAAGCCAAGCAGGCAGAAAAGTTTTGATGAAAATGTATTAATATCTCAGCAGCCTAGAAAAAGTAATTACGCGTCAAGTCCACCGATCGGTGCGTATTCTTCTCTTTGTGCGCCTGAGATGCATCTTGGCTTGAAATTGTTTTGCATATCAAATCAGTTTCAGCACGCTTTTTCGACGAAAACGCAATTTATTGAGTCGATTCAATCGCTCCCTTCTTCATCCTGCTCAGCTATTTAGTTTCAACTCGGGAGATAGAAATAATCATCCCTCAAAACGATGCAACGCAGCTGAAATCGCTTCTCTGCCGTCACTGAGATACACACGCAAGATTGTCTCTTTATTTGAACCATTTCCCGCATTTTTTATTTTTTGCTGAAATCTCCAATTATTTTCCCCATTATATCGTGATTTGTGATAATCTGATTGATGCATTGGAAAGTAGTCTGGCTTAATTTTAATTGAAGTGGATCGATGGCAAATAACAGGAATAAAAAATCAGCGTCAGAGTTTCAATACGCACAAAGCAGGTCAAATCCGCTTTAGCAATGAGGAGCATGCAGTGTGCTCTGTTGAAATACGTCGGCGACATAGTCGAGGTTTGCCATATTATTTTCTCAGTCGAATAATAGTGAAAATTGTCTCTTTGAATGGTCACAAATTGAACGGCTGCTCGCTCGCTACGCGATTATTAGGGTTGAAAGCGAATCAAAATGTTTTGGCCGCAGAGAGCAGCTTTTCTTCTCCATTTCTTTGTGCTCCACATTAATGGCTCGTGCGCCGTAAATAAACACAGAATCTCGACGCGCGGCACTCGACCCCGCTTATCTCTGCGCGTGCAGAGTCAGAAAGGCAGAAATGTTTTTCAGGTGGAGAGCCAAAAAAATAATGGCAAACACACAAGTGAAAGATTATGATTTATCATCAGAAGCGAAGGGTGCTCACTAGCCATTCACCATGCGAGACGACCCTTCGAATCGGCTGTGGACGCAAGATATTCTCCTTTTTTCCTCGCTCGCTCTCTTCGGACGCTTTTTGCGCCGAAATATCGATGTATGATTGATTCCCGACGCAATAAATATCACTCGAGCATTTAGAGTGGTTCGCCGCAACCTACGGCGAGCTCGACAATTTATCATCGACTTGGTCGAGCCCCGGCTGAAGGCTGAAGAAGGACGCCGACGGTTTGCCTTTTTTGGCAACTGATTTGCGTAATAAGCGGCCTCGCATGCCACCTTGCGAAACATTATTTGTCAACGTGACCACGACGGCTGGTGGATAGGACGTTTTATCCAGCCATTGAAATTTCCCTTGTCATTCCAAAATATGTGAATAATCATCCTGAAATTTTTCCTAGGGTTGAGAAATTATGAAAAAAGGAAAAAAGTGGTTTCTAACAGAATCAGCAATTGCAAAATCAAATTTGAATAATATTTTTTGTGATTCATGTAGAGAAGAAATCCCCTGAATAGGGGAGAAAGGATCAAAATATCTTTGATCATTTCATTCAAATAAAAAGATTCAATGGTTTCCCATATCAAAGCTTTTTTACTGCTGAGAACATTGCCAAAATCTTCCAATCAAGGAGGAATCTTAATTAAAAAAAATTTTGTCGCACGAAAAGCCGATCAAGCGGTTTAATTGCTATGCTACTGTTAATGTTAGTGTTAAGTTAGCATGCGAATTTTGATGATCAACTCGAAAAACAAGAGTGAACCCTGCGCTAACAAGCAGGCCGGAGTCGATAATTACGCCGCAGATTTGAGCAAAGTTGCAAATTGAGTTCTCAAGAGCGGCGACGCCGAGCAAACGTTTTGCAACTCGACTAATTTGCAATGCTGTGTGTGGAGCTGGAGCAAGCAAGAGAGTGTGTTGGGCGCGCGCGAGCAGTTTGTGCGTGCTGCGGTTTAGAGCATAATTACGAGGCTCCTTAAGAGCACGCCGCGCGCGCGATTGGGGCTTGCGCCGCGACGGAATTACTTGTCGCGGTTGCGCCTCCAACGCACTTTTACGACGACAAAGAGCAGCGTGCGAGACACCCTCTAAAACATCTCGTTAACTGTGTTTCTCGTGCGAGCCGGGCAAACTGAGCCGCAGCTGATTCGTGGAAAGAGTCGCGAGATTGATTTCAATGGCCCCGGGCTGCTGATGGCGCGGGTTGAGTTGAGTTTCGGCAAGCAATTTGCACCGAGAGCACGAATTCCACTGCTGGGGGTGCTTTTCACGTAATTTCGTTTGCACTTGCTTGCTCGCGAGCGCAAAAATGCGAAATTCGCCGAGAAAAGTAATTTCGGATTCTGATGGTGACACGAAACAGGCTGACACAGCGTTTGCGTCGGGTGTGATAGGTTTTATATTTCATCTTTATTGATATTGCGTGTCTAACAAAGCTACAACAGGCTTACGAACATAGATTTTCATCGAAACCCCTCCCCAAGGCACTGATGAAATAATAATAAATTGGAAAAATAAGCTCCGTGCCGAGGATGCTTAAGGAATTTTAGTCCCGAATTTGTAAAACAGCTGTAACAATTATTATTAACTTTTTTGTGTGCCTCCAATTAACATTTAAGCACCAAATGAGCACATCTCACGCAGTTTTAAGACTTAACATTCTCACTGAAAACTGTATTAAAATGTAAAAATCATAATAATTACTATTAAGGCCGGATAGCGTTAAAACGAGCAAAATTGGTCTACATATTTTCAGTTTATCGAGATAATTAATTGTAATTTCATTTTTTTCCGATGATTTATGAATGAATCAAAAAGTTGTTATTCAAACCTGTTTCATTCTAGGATATGTTATGGTAGGATTATATATTATTCTAGGATACGTTAAAATTTTACTTTGGGCGTTCTAAGCTTTTCTATGCGATATGCATGAAATTTAGAACTCAAATCACTATTTCCACTTTGTTTAACTGTTGAAGTCAGAGAAAGGCCGGTTTCGACCAACAAATTTTGATGATTTCAAGGAAAAAAATTTTAAGTATAATATTGTTTGATCCTGTTTAGCCATGAATTCAGATGACGATGATGGACTTGGGAAATTATTTAGACCTGAAAAATTCCCAATGAGTTTCAAGTCTGTTTTAATCGAAATTCGTCATTGAATTCCCTCCAACGTTGACCATTTGGCTTTTTTTTAGAAGGAAACCAAGAAAATGAGTAACAATTTCCCATGACAATTTTATTTTATTGTGCCAAACAATTGCTAGAGTATAAAAGGGGAAAATGGGTCTTAAACCTTCTAGAGTACAAAACCATAAAAAGTTAGTCACATTTTTTATAAGAAAAAACTCTACAATTCCCAACCCTAACATTACCAGCAGCGCTAAATTGTAATTTTGAATCTATTTTTTGACGAGTAAAAGCGAACTTATCCCCAGCTCTGTTAGGCAACACGGAAACTTTCAGCGCCTGTCACGCAGGCAATGTGTAATATCTGCTCCGATAGATATGGCATTGACAAAATTCGCAGTCACCCGGAACTGCTGTGCTCGTGCCAGCTGGGAGAGCAATGCAAATTGGGACTTTGACAAATTGGAGCAATTCGCACGCATTTATTTCACGGACCAGCAACTGATGAATTTCACGTGTCAACCGTTTTTGTACACAAGACAGCACGGACACCCGCTCACCTGGAAGCGCGGCGGAATTCCCACGAAACAATCTGCTGAGGTACGGCTAGAGCATAAATTAGCTTGGCGGCGTCGCGAATCCGCTCGCGGATTATATTTAATGTTGCGTGGCAATCTCGAGGGCTGTTTAATTATAACGGGATCAGTGGCGCAGAAAACTGCGAGCGCGAGTGAGCAGAGCAGCGGCGGCGGCGGGGTTGCCAAGCGAAAAAGGGAAAGCGAGCAGAACGCCTAATTATTATTGATTCGAATGGAACATGAACGTATAGCTGCCGGGATCACATTGTGTGTGTAACGAAATTTGCAACTTTGAAACGCGCTTCCACATGCATGAGCGGCTGCCTGCTGGATGAGTGGCGTACATAGGGATCTTTTGAAATTGCATAATCGACAGGCGCGAGGCGCAGACTGGAAGCAGGGTGCTGGGTACCGGGTAACGCCCCGTTCAAACAATACGCACGGCGCCACCCGACATGATCAATTAGCAGAAAGAGTTCTGCCTCGGTGTACGCATACGAAAGGAACGACGAGCTACGCCACCGGAATTAGCAACTAGGCGTTTCCATTGCGTCTTTAAGGTATTTAAATCTGTGCGACGAGCTACTCGTTAGCGGAAGGAGATTTCAGTTGAATCACGACTGAAACAAAAGATCACTTCTCCTTCTCAAATCAAATATTTGTTTGATGGGTCAAACAATACAATACAATAGTTAAAAAAAGTTTTCCACAATATTCACACAGAACAAAAAAGACAAAAACACACCAACCCCAAAAGTCGTCAAATTGAGCAATATACAATAAAAAATATGTTTTTTTGTAAGAACGGGATATTTTTAATACGTTAAAGTCCCAGTCAATCTAATTGGAGTTCAAATATGTAATGTTTTAAAATTTGATTGTACCCCAATATTCAGGATTTTCAAATTACGAAACTACATTTACTTTGCCTGGGTACACGCTTAAGCTCGTTTTAAATTTCCAATATAATTGGCTACAAAGTTTTCATGCTAATCAAGAGGCGACCATAAACTCACCTTTCTGAATATTGTGATATTTATTTCGATAGTACGAATTTTTTTGCTCTGCCTCATATCGTCAATTGCACATTTTACCTGTAGAAAAATTGTACTTTTTAATCCCACGAAATGATTCAATCAACCACTTCATATAGCGAACAATTAATTGTTCACTGTTGTTCTGTAAAGGTTTTTTTAAATGCAAACGCCACAGCTTTGCAGCAATCCCCAATTTATTGATACTTCAATATGGCAACAACTGTGCGATTTGAGAGGGCTTCAAAGAGATAAAAAAGGTTTTAGCCCCATTAATGTTTTTCATAGATTTCTGTTGGATTAATAATTAATGAGAATCACTCGGAAAGTTCCATCAACAAAAGGGATTATTGCAACAATTTTCGAGCGAAATGGCTTCGGGGAAAAGCGTCTATACCATTTCCACAAGAAAATAGCGGATGAAAGCATAATACTTGAGCGTAAAAGTACTATCCTTATATCCGCCAACAACAATGAAACTCGCTGAACTCGCCAACATAATCGAGCTTTGTCAAAATCTTCTTTCCTTTACAGTCGGCTTCCGATGAAATTTGTAGGTGCGATGCGCGCGTTCTGTCTGGCACAAAGGACAATTAATTATCATGCATGGAGGCAGCAGGCGGCACAACAGCCATGGCCGCAGCAGCACCGTGCGTTCGGCTCACAAACCCACAGTTGCAGGGGCTCAGAAGCTAATTAATACGAGCATCTCGTCGTTTCGCAGTGTGCGAGCCGACGGGAGAGGTGTGCACATGCTCGCTCGCTCGTTCGCAGATACACATGATCCGCCGTCGAAGCGAGTGCATGCAATTATTGCTGACAGAATCAGATCAAGTGGGCGCGCTCATTGGCTCGGCCTGATTGAGTATGTTTGAGCAGTGACTGACATTAACAAGCGGGCGCTGGTATTAGGCGCCCATCGATGGCATCGCCGCCGCCGCCCGTGGCTCAGCGCCGCCGCCCCCGGGGCAGTGAAAAACGGCGCCATCCCCCTCGGGACCGGAGATCAATTAGTAGTTCGCCGGACCGTTAATTAATTTGGTCGGCGAGCAGCCGGCAAAGTGATTTATGATGGGCCTGGGACACGTTGTTGATTGTGTTGTAAGGGTCCGGCCCTAACGTGTCTCGGTCATTTGGTTATGAAATTGCGGAGGAACCGCAAAATAGGCCGTCGCCATTTGAGGTTCGCTTTTAGCGCTCTAAAGGTCTACGACATTATGCGGCTTGCTGTTTTCAATTAATTTTCAAGCTATTAAGTTGGCAACAAAGTACTGTATTTTAAGAAGACGTGATGTAGACAACATTACACTCCAAATTGAAAGGATCTTTTGATAAAATAATTTTAATCATTATGGCCAATATATACTATAATTTTTGAGGATTGAGTAAAAGTCGAAATTCACCTAGGCAGAAGTAATATTTATTGGAAAAATCTACTAAGTATTTTTCGGGGAGCAGTGTTTGCCTTGGGAAATAGTAAATTCCGTCTCTATAAAGTAAAGGTTGTATGTCGTAAATCTACATATATAAGTATGGTACAAAAACACTGTAACATTTGTAATAAAATAATTTGGCGTTTGCCAATTGATAAAACTATTTTATGTTAGATTCTGCAAAGAATCGGCTTAACCGACTGTTAGCTGGAGATTGCAACAACATATTAATTCAATTATAATTACTCTCTACAATTTAATTTAAATTATATTTGTCTGTTGTGTTCTGAATGTGGGGAGGTGTGGAGCATAGTTGCTCTGCTGATCCGCAATAAAATCACTTTGAATCTAAATTTGATTTCAAAGACCAATAAATTGATTGATTTCTGAAAAAAATTGAAACGGCAAAATGCAAAATGACGATTTTAGTTCGTCGCCTGGGATGACTCAAAAACGTAACTTATATCATCACTTTTAAATAAAGGTTGCAGAAATTTTTAATTTTAAAAAAAAAATAATGGAGAATAAACATCAAATAAATAAAAGACATATTTTAATTTGAACACGCAATTTTTATCACTTCCCCTCGCCGAGAGCTTGGAATGATGAGCCCTTCGATGGGATCCGTGTGAGCTCAGTTTGCAAACATCTAGCTCGACTTCAAAGGGTGCGCTAATCAGCCAGCGATACATATTGAGGACGGGCTGAAGCGAGGGTGGCACAGAACGAGAGTTTTGCATCTTTCTATTGTACCCTCCGACTCGGTGACGCACACACTGTTTCTTTTTGGCAACGCGGGATTCAATTTGCCGCCACGGAGTGCGCTGCTTTCAGCCCAATACATTTATCTCTCGACTCGTATCGCTGCTGATTCGATTTGCGTTTTGGATTATTTTTAGATTTTCAGGCAGCAAGCATAAGCAACCGTCGGCGGATGAGAAGCTGGCAGCAGCGTGCACATGTATACTTTGCCTTTGTGCGGAATTCGCTTTGGCGAGATTTCTCCGGTCGGATGCGAGCGAGCGAGCGAGCTAGCGGCCGACGCGAATATTCAACTCCATTCGGGTGCAGTCACGAGTGTAAAAGGCGGAATATTCGGCTCGGCGACACACGCTGCGTGTGTACGCGTTTATGTATCTCGCGTCATATTAACATTCCGCAAGAAGGCAAAATACAAGTTGTGCGCCAGGCACAATTTGCGGGCCTGCCAGTCGGCGTTTCCGCATGACGAACCGGATTGGGAATAGCATCGGGCACCGGAGCCACCGCCGCCGCCTCGCGGGGATTAGACGTCGAAAAATTGCATCTCCGAAATTACACTCGCACACGTGTCCCCAATCCCCACACACACACGCACTTCGGAATCTGGCGGTTGCGGCAGGAAATTCGAATTTTTCTCTACCTGGAAACGTAGAGAAAAACACGGGCAGCCTGGATTGTCGTCAAACGGAAAAAGGGGGCTCTCGAGTAATTATCCACGTGTAAATTTCAGCTTAGCGTCTCGGGCGGGCGGAATCTCGCTCGAGCAGAACGCCGGAACAGAGGCCCTTATACTTAAACTGCGAGCGGCATAAATATTCGATGGAGCACTTATATCAGCAGCGCCAAGTTTCAAGTGGTGGCTTCAAATTGAATTCAAAGTTGTAGTGCTGTGATTGAATTAGTTAGCGGGTCACTGCTCGCTCGCTGCGAAAGCAGTACGCATCTCTGAGTCGAAAGGTTGGAAAGCACCGCATTCAAAATGGAAAAAAATAGCATGGAAGGCGGGTGGATTGGCGAAATGAAAGTTGCACACGCTGCGCCAGGGGAAATCGGGCGGCAGTGTCGCAGGCTGACTGCAGACGGCTCAGAATAACACGGGCTTGGATTTCGTTCAGTCAGATATAATGAGCTCGAGGAGCACGCACCACTGTTTTGAAACAAATTTGCTGCAAAAACAACCGATCGTTTGCAGCAGTCACTCCCCTTTGCTGCTGTGAAGAGTCAGATTTCAGCAGTTTTTCCTTAAAATAGACATTCGAAATCTCCGTTACGTAACTTCTTCTTTATATGCTTGAATTTGTACACACTAGTTCATTCGTACCTTAAAAGCATCAATATTACAAAATTGAATTCGGTGAAGTGCATTTTGACCAACAAAATATATCATTGAATCATACGTTTTTGACTTTGTCAGAATGCCGAAATTTGAGAAAGGATTGAGGAAAATTAGCTTGTATTGTTTTTCCGAAACATATCATGTCATCAATAATGTTTCTTCCGATTTTCAAAAATCTTTTTCATATAAATAATTTTCCAATAAATTACTCTTTCAACAATTTCTGTGGCGTTCGGACAAATTTAAGATTCAAATATTTTCATATACAAACTACAGCAACCATGTAATTTTTACTCCAATACACACATAGGAGGTATTGCAAACGTTTTACCGAACGTATATACAAACAATTTACCAATTCCAAAACCATTGAGCATCTCCTAAAATCAATTTTCTTTCTTTCTTCTCACTATAGATATGGATTAATTTAATATCAGAATAAAATTATTGATTGACGATGGAAATTTTCTATTTAAATTTCACATAGAGATTTTCAACATCTCCGATTTATGCTATAATCACGATGTTTCCATTCACACAGTATAATACACACCCAATGAATATCTGAATATCGTCAAAGGAGTGGATGATGCTGCTGCTGCTGCTGCTGCTGCTGGCGTCTTGGAGTGTGGCGCACACGACGAGAGAAGCGAACCCTCAGTTTTCAGAATTCAAACGCTTTGCCTGTGACATGAGGCCGGTAAAGCGTAGGAATTCTAAAACCGAGGGCCCCCTTTTGAGTCTGGAGGCGTAGGCTGGGCTGCTCCACGAAGGCTGCTGGCAGGAAATTGTGCCTCGGTGGTGCAAATAAACAAATTGAAATGGGTAGTCAGGCAAAAACAATTATCCCGACGCCGTTCTGCTCAGAGCGCGCGCACGGCACAAAGCCGGCGAGCAGTAAAAACATCTTAATGCTTGCGCACATGATGCTGGCTGCGAGCGGCAGCGAGAGGAGCCATCATCGCAAAATGATTTCGTGTCCCCTTTTTTCTGCCGGCGCTCACTGAAAGCAGGATACATTATTATTTGCGGAACCAGCCGTCTCCCCACGCCCATCCAGGGACTAATGGAGAGACGAGCATCACAACAACAATCAGCGGAACAACTGGAAAAGGAGAAAAACGCTGGTTGCAATTACACGCTCATGTAATACAAAGCGTATGAAATATAAAGAACGCAAAACAAGCAGTCTCTTCGATTTGCATTAAAAATATTTTCGGTACGTTTGCGGCGGAATATTGTACATAATTGCAAAAGCATACAAGTGAACTAGCAATCTTGCATTAAAATGCCCCTGAAATATTGCTCGTTTTTTTAATTTGTCATGTTTTAAATGTTGGAAGAACGGAAGGTTGCAAATTAAATTGTGTCGATATCGTCTGTCAACAAATACAATTTAATTTGTATAGTTTAACAATAGAAAATATTCCATCCCTTAAATTTAATTTAACGTATGTTTATGTTTATAGGGAAGACGATTAGTAAGTGTAGTTGATCTTCAGTGAAATTAAGCTGAATTAATATAAATGACCAGTTCATCGGTGATGTATCACTGTAGGATTTCGTGACTTTAATTAATAATTTTATTGACTCTCAAAATTTTTTTACTTACTACTTCCCATGATGTAAGATGTATTCGACTTTATTAACAGCCCTGTCCACATTTAGCAACAAGGGCATAGTTGAAATAATAATTTAATAAGCTAATTTCCTGGGTTCAATACAGTCCAGCAGTTTGTATAAATTGACAAACCACTTGAGTCCAGAACAAAAGCCAAATATTACTCAACTATGTGTTCCACTTTTGTTCATCATTTGATTAAACCTCAAAACTCGAGTTTTACGCTGAAAGCTAGATGAATTCACATTTCAACGCCATAGTTGATTTCAAAAGATGTTTACCGCAACATTGTTCAAAAATATATTCATTCTCGCGTGAGCTAATAGAAACATTCCCAATCAAGAGTTGAGCAAACAAAGTGTACAGCCAGCACTCATCAGCGGCGAGAGCTAGCTGTTTTGTGACTCGGCGCGTATAATGATTTTCATATACGCTCCGCACGTGTATACATTAATAATACTCGAACTCATGCATAGTCGCGCGCACGGCCATCACACTAATTAAATTTTCCTTTTGAACGAAACTCCCTTGTGTGCGTTCTGATTTGTGAATATTTCATCCGCTTCCATCGCCGGCTGAGTGTGTACACACACACATATTTCCTCGTAAATTAGGCATTAATTGCAAATCGCATGCACAAACAAGCCGCGCGGAAAATGACGTACGTGTACATCGACTAAATCTCTTAATAAATAAGCTCTTTCATCAGAAAATCGCTTTGTTGTCCTTACCACGCTGCACACTCTAAAAAGGCTTGTGTATGACTGAATAAACATTCCCTTCACCACACGAAAACCTCATTACTCATTGTCAGAGGAGCAAAGTGAAAAGAAAATTTATGGATCCGTCTTTGTAAAACTGGTGGCATTAAGACTGATGAAATTGAAATCTCACCTCCGTGAATCTGATTAGGGCTAGAATTTAATTTCAGTGCAGCATAGTTAATCAGCATAAAGCTGTCATAATGCTGTATTTTCTAGAGAAAAGGAGAAGGTTTTACATAATTAAAAGAGCTGCATTTCACTAAAAGCTATACCAAGAAAAATAAATCTAGATTAAATAAATGAGCAGAGCGTTCATTCCTCGCTGTTAATGGTCTTTTGATAACAATTAACCAACTTATCTCGAGTTCCATTAAGGCGCAGAGCCAAATAGAATTGTACTCTTTCTTTGCTTTCTTTGCTGCGAGCGAAGCAAGCTCGAGATACAATCCCCGTCAGTCAGTTTTACGGGGCAAGCCTTTGTCTTCCGCGTATATACATTTATCCGGGATGAGACAAACACGCAGTGCAATCTGGCCGAGCGAGATTCAAATAGCCCGGGAAAATGTCAACGGAGCGCGAAAGAGATAGCAGTCGGGGACGAACGCAGCTCGTGAGACGGCTATTAATTTCAATTTGCTCGAGCTGCATTCTAATTGAGCCCGCCACCCGAAATGAGCCTGCGGGCGTCGACAATGAGTCGCGCGGCGGGTGACCCACTTGCCGAGATGTGTCGCAATTAGATGCTTCCGGGGGTGCGGCGGCGGCTTTTTATTTTGATTACGGTCGAGGATGCAGCCGGGGGAACAAAACTAGCTGCACCTGCCGGCTGACACGTTCGGCCAAGTGGGTGAAAAAGCTGCTCTTTCATCGATCAAAAGCCTTATGCGCTGCTTTTATGTGGGACCCTCTCTCTGCCCGCTCTGCTCGTCTCGTAAAATGGTTGCAGCCAGGTGAGGCGGTGAAACTTTGTCTGTGCCAGTTTTGCTCCAGCGAGCCTCAACCGGTGTGTAAAGCCAAATTAAAAGCTGCGCTAAATGCTGACGAGGCGTGGGCTGGCCCACCCTTCCTGCCGACGCCGACCCCAGTTCAAAAGATTCCAATTTCGCGAATCTGCAATTCAAATTGGCCCGGCTTGTTTGCTGCTATTTTGTTCGGTGGCACGTGTATTTACTCGTCGAAAGGGCTTTACGAGGCTTTTTCCACTTTTCCACGTGCGCCGAATGCCGAATGAGCGTGAGAAGGCTTCCAATCGTCTCTCTTTCGCCACTTGCAGAGTGTGCAGTCGCCCTGAATCGAAAAATGAATGTGTCGCTGAGTGGTCCTAAGTCAACAAAATTGTTTTGTTTTTCTCCATTCCCGGGGGGGGGGGGGGGAAGCAAGAGGGGAGACGCAATTGAATTAGGTAAATCGAAATAAAAATAAGATTGGAGGCGATTCAATGAGGCATCAGTCTGGCAATTCTTCAACAGCTTTTAAACGTTGGCCATAGTTCAGATTATTAATTAATGTTTACTCTCACAATTAGTCATGCTACATGAATGTACCACAGGTCTAAATCAAAGCATGTGAGAAAGGGCGATACTTCAGGTAAACAAGCTGATTAAGACCCTGCTCAGCAGGGCAAAGCCAAAGTAAGCCCAGTAGTAAAATGCCAAAAGCGAAAACATCGCAAAAACATACATCTTTCTGTCATATACGCCTTCAAAGGGAGGAAAACTGTGCCGTCAAACAGTCTTTCAGTGCGGGTGGCATATCATTCCACTCTTTTAC
This sequence comes from Cloeon dipterum, assembly GCF_949628265.1. NCBI lineage: Eukaryota > Metazoa > Arthropoda > Insecta > Ephemeroptera > Baetidae > Cloeon > Cloeon dipterum. The sequence continues at coordinate 14,914,512 of NC_088788.1, read as the reverse complement.
GACACGAAAATGGTGGTTTCTTATTTTGAAAATTTCTCTTCTATTTGCTTTGAAATATAAACGAAAACCGCCTCTTTTGCGTATTTTTTGTTTTGATATTTCAGGAAACTACTTTGCTTTTGTTTGGGAACAATTCATCTTTTCTATTTGCTCAATTCCGTCAAGGGCAGCGCATTTGTAATCATTAGCTCCAAAACGAATAGTATAAAGCTTCACCCCAGGACCGTTACAAAACCGTTGCTTTTCATGCGGCATGTAAATGTATGGTCGGGAGATTTTGAAATCCAACACCAACTGAGCCAACGCATTGATGTGCAGAAAGTGTCTCCGCGCCCTTTAAAAGGCTCTCCTCTGGGTCACATCAATTTCATTTGGGGTTTACCCAGCAGCAGTGGCGAATAGCGTAGCAGAGCAGAGAAGTGAGGGCGTCGGTATTTTTATTTGCTTCCCATCGAGTGCGTGTAAATGTGATACTTTTATTTGACTTTCAATCACCGGCAGCTAGAGGAGTCGCCGGGCTAAAAAAGATGCTCCGCCGAGATAGCTGCTGGCTGGAGCCGGAGCAGGCAGGCAGGCATTTGTGTGTCCCTATAAAAGCCGTCGAATGTGTCCACATATATCACTGACGGGCTGCTTATTGGCCCGTCTGGCCGCCGCGCTACCTGCAACCCTCAATCGATTACAACTACCGCCCCACCGACCGACGCATCTAGTTGGCAATTTTAGAGCTCGACACCTCAATCGGAGAGGCTGCCTCAAAAATATCTTTCCGCGCGATGCTATCAGGGGAGCGCAGGAAAAGCCCCCGGTACACTTGTTCGCTCGCTCTCGCCGACCAAATTACGTTCATTCAAACCGGCGTGCGGAATTGATTCTTCCTCTCCCTCTCCGGCCCGCGAGGGCGGCAAAATTGACGGCATTTCGCCACCTGCAGCCGGGTGGCCTGCTCAAAAATTTATTTTGTTTGCAACTCGACTTCGACTTATATGTATCCATCCGCACGCTGCCAGTGTGTGAGTGTGAGCGCAAGCTAGAAAATTGCTGCAGGGAATGTGGTGGCTGACACTTGCTGCTTCTCGGATTTTCTCTCCCGATCAAACACTGAAGGGATATGATGTGACGAAGGATTGAAATTCATATTCGAACACAAAGCGATTGACTGGTAGAGTTAATTTGAAAAGGAATCAAAACAAAAAAGGCCCAATCTTGATTTTTAACAAAATTTAGAGGTTGATTAGGAACATCGCGACTGGCTCATATAGATAAAAATATAGGAAATTTTTGTCATTTTCAAAATGCCAAAAATAGTTAATCTATTTTTTTTACTTTTCTCATCACATTCTGCCTATTTACCAAAATTCAAACACCCAAAACTGTGTTTTAAATCATTTTTAAATTATAAGCCCATTTTTCACAGCTCAATAATCTGCTAACAAAACTTCGATAACTTGATTTGGTTTGCATCTCAAGCTACGTTACTACAACTTGAATTACATCATGTTTCTTGAAATGTGATTCCTGTATGTTAAACTTGTTTTCTTTAACAACCTGGCTATTTTGAGTGAAAAGTGCGTGCGGATAAATTTGAAAACACGTTTAAAGTTCTACATTTTCCAAACAACCACTGAAAACACTTCTCTCCGTGGAGAATTGGATACCACTCATCGTCAGGCAAATCAGCAGTCGATTGTTTTGTCGGGGCTAAAATTAGAACCGAACGAGATAAATTCTACGAAAATTGCGCGTCGCTCTAAATCGAATTCCACACAAAAGGCTGCGTAATGACTGCTTTTCTGCGAACGCACATACAGTGCTATTGAAAACGAGCGAAAGCTGAAGCGGCGCAATCAAATCATGCGAACGCAACGCTGCTTTCACAATTTCGCAGCAGCGGAAGCTTCAGCATGCACACGTGGATGTGTTTTGCCACAATGAAGACGCTCCGGGCGCACGGACGAGATAATCAGCCGCCTTGTATACTCCGTTGTAATATAATCAGCGTGTTTGCTAATTAACTCTCGGAGCAGTGCAAACACTGTAATGCGAGCTTGCACAATAATTTCACGGCTAAAAGCGGTCCGAGGCAAATAAAAACGTTTATTTTTTCTGAAAAAAACCCCCTAGATCAAACGGCCGAGCGGGCGAGGCAGCGAAGGTGGGCCCACGCGCGTGAATTTGCGAGCCTGCTTATGCTTGCTCTCTGCTCTGCCGTCGGCCGGGAGAGCAAACAAAATTTCGCCAGCTAGAGCAGCCGCGCGCAATTTGCTCACCAGTTTCACAGTTCGCGCTCAATATCGTACGATAAATATTTACATAATAGCTAGCTAGTGCTCCGCTCACTCGCTCTCCCGCTGAACGAGAGCGAGCGACATTCGGGGCGCGCGCGCGCGCGTGTTCATTAAGTTAAGTGGGACTTGACATATTGCATCTATCCATTGTGCCGGCCGACCGACCACCCGACGCGCCAAATTACGAACCACCTGCTCGGCACGCGAAATTTATACGAAGCCGCGATAAACACGCGACGGTGTTGCCCATAAGTCATGAAAAGACAGGTGTAATTGAATTGTTTCGCACCGGCTCTGCGAATTGCGAGCATTCCAATTTTTTCCACCATCCCGAGTCACAGTTATTTGTTCAAGCACTTCATTTCTAATATAAAGAGTAAATGGCTTCCAAGTATTTTAAACTTCTAAGGGCACGTGGGACAGAACTCCCAATGAAAAAGGTTTGCAGAAATAATTAATTATTTACAACTTTCTCATTGTGATTTTGAGGAATCTTGGTTTGTGAGTTAAAATTTTACAATGTTGCTTGAAAATATTTTGGGAAAGTTGAATTCATTTTAAGGAGAATTTCATGTTATTGTAACGACGAAAAACATTCAACACTTGTCTATTTATTTTAAGATATTTTGACCCAAATTTTCAGTGTTAGCTGATGTGCCTGTTTTCTTTTAAAAATAGCTCTTGTTGGTCGAATTGGAAGCTACCACGCAACGAGAGCGGAAAAGTTTTTGTCACCAAGTTTTGCTGCATATAAATGTACATCTCACGCGGCTGTTGCTGCAAATTAATGCACAATTGTCTCCATGTCAGTTGACCGAAAGTTTGTTCCCCCCGCTGTGCGTATTTATCTTTCTCTCGCCGCGGCACCGGCAGGAAGGAGGAATGAAAGATACAATATTTGCAAGTCAGAGTGTGGTGAAATTTTTAGCACTTCATTAAAACTTGTTAGCAAATTCTTTATTCACAACAATTGCTCCTGCCGTAATTAGATTTCGGGTGGTGGCAGCCGCAGAGCGAGAGGGAGCAAAACTTTTGCTCGTGATCCTGACGCAAAATGAAAATGCCTTCCGAGCTCATCCAGCTGTTCATCTGGCAATTTTATCCCGGAAAGATGACGAAGGTTTAGAAGTGCTCATCAACAATCTCTCGAGACGTAGTAATTGTTGCAGCTTGTGTCGATAGGAGCAGGAGGGTGGCTGTGCGAGCAGCAGCAAACTTGCTGAAGTCCCCTAAGCAAAGAACGAGTGTCATGACTATGCCGGCATGAGACCCGGTGATTCCTATCGAGGTTCTGAGACGATAATTTCGGGGAAAAGCCGCAGAGCAAGTCTATTAGGGCCGACCAGCGAGCAGAGGTACTTGGGGCCACCCGGACGCGTCGCACGCACATGTGGTCGGAATAGTCAGGCGGCACGACGCGAATCTGGGCGGCAAAGATGTTGTTCATCCAGCAGTAATTGTATCTGTTGCTGTGTAAACAAATTACTCAACGCCGGCGAGGCTGGTGGGGTAATCCGCTTTAAGACGGCAGGCGCGCAGCCAGCGTCGAGTTTAGACGTTTATTATGCGCACGGCTCAATCCAATTAGTCGGCTTTGCAGCCAGCCTGCCTTTCTCTCCGCTCGCTCGCTCGCTTTTTCTTTTCTCCGTCGCTCGCTCACTCGCACTCTCTCCATCGCCGGTTTTAATTTAGAATCTCATCAGGCCAAGAATGCAATGGAGTAATAATAAAGGTGTGTGCCGAGAGCATTGCATTCCCTCCTGAGATTTGCTCCACCGAGAGAGGGATAAAGAAGGAGAGGAATGCCGATCCTAAAGGGGCGATGACTGCTCGTCCAACCGACTAAATAGAAAACGCATTGTCAATTGCGTGATTTGCAGGGAGAGCTTCGAAAATGGCAAATTCATACTCGATAATTACGTAACTGCTCACAAAGGTGTGCTTGACCTACATGAAATTCAATATAAAAAGAAGTGTTCTTTAGATCTTGCAACGCACGAACGCACTTACTTTTCCTCCAAGATACCGCATAAAAATAAGTTGATTGCTTTTGAAGATCGGATCGTTGTGAGAGCAGGTATTATGCAACCTACGCAGGTGCACGCGAAATTCCACGCGAACAATTCCGTTGCGAGCTCTTCTCGCAAGTTAAATTGCTTTCTGCGAACAATGGCCTTGTTTGTCCGTGCGCAGTATCATTCAATCACTATCAATTTTGCCTACATCAAACTCGGTGTGCACAACTTTTCCTCAAGAGCCCGTCACCGCCGCTGCTTTCCTAGCAAGCCGAGAAATTTATCGAGGCAGGGGTGCTGCAGGCAATGTAAATATAATTATCATCAACTTTACGCTCAGGTTGTAAAAGTTGCCGAGCAGCAGCAGCAGCAGCGCGCGCGCCGACCCTTTGCATCATCGTCGTGGTTTACGATTCCGCATTATACATTCAAATCACTTCGGCCATAACTTGCGAGCGCTCCGTATTATGGGGCCCGGGTTCTCAAAGTGGCTCGCTCTCTCGCACTCGACGACCTCTTCTATTGGATTAATTCGGCTGCATGCTCCAGTCTGCCGCTAGCTGCGAGAGCCCGTCGTAAAGTGATAAGTTCCAACTTCTCTCTCTTCCTCTTTGCTGCAACAACACTGGCTGCTGCGAGGACCAGCGCGGGGAAAAAGCCTGGCAAAAAGTTTAATTCGCACTTCACATGCAAACAAGGCGAACTACGTGAGCCTTTGCCCTCTTAGAAAAACTGACACACGCGATATTTGCAGAATGCGAATAATTTGCCCTAGAGACGCAATCTGCGATAGTGCAAACACCGTGTCGCCACTCCTCCGAGTGGATTTTTACATCTGAATTTGAGCCGTTTATAGAGATGTGGGCGGATCTCGTCCGATAAGGTAAACTGCTGTCTGCTGCACACGGGGCTTTTTCCTCTTGTGTAATCAAGTTCGTGCTCTGTGCACATTTGCATCCTCTGCTTTGCATGATGTGCACTCAAAGCGTAACTGAATCACAAAGTTTAAAGCAGATTATATTTACCAAGTTGAATATTGTGACACGAATAGCAATGGAAGCTTTCATGCGAGTGCTGACGGCAAAATGATTTGAATTCATTTGAAAGCTTGTGTAGTTAGAATTTTCGCTAATATCGCAGCAGCGGAATGCTTGCGTGTTGCATGTAGCCTTAATATGCTCAGTCAGTTCAAGCCTTGTTGGCTATTCAAAAAGTCGTGTGTAGCGCGAGAACAGAACAACGTCATGCCTTCAAAAGTCAGAACAAAGAGAATTATTTTTCGTGTTGCTCATCTGTTCCTCTCAGCGTAGAAAACTATGCGCCAATCTAAAATTAAAATGTTTTGTAACTACAACTGCAGATGTTATTTGCTGATGTAGGAACTGTAAACCCCTACTGAAGTAAATATGACTCCCTGAGGTACCAGAAAAACATTCTTAACTTTACCCGTCTAAAGCGAGTTACAGATCTTTTATTTTGCGTGCTCAGCACTCGATTTTGACTGGTTTGCATTTGGCAGATTTCATCTGATTTTGTTTGCGTTGACGGTGAAAAGAGCGGCGGCAAAAACAGTCTGGCGTTATCAACAAACCAGCTGCTCCCACAGCTCAAGCGCGCTGCAAGAAGTACATACACACTGCACAACGTTGGGTGGAATAAGAGCAGGCAAGCGCTGGAGGCGCGAATACAAGTGGAAATGATTTTCTCGCCATATGGCGTGTGTGAAAGAGCCCAAGCAGCAGGAGCAGACAGGCACACACGTGAGAATTGGGCAAAACAACTTTTACTATGATTTTATGGCACGACCTGCGGCGGAAGCTATGCGCGCGAGAAATGCACCCTCAGCACATTCGGCACAAATAACGCGCGCGCAACCCTTTCTTCCTCTCGCCTTCTTTCACTCGCAGCAGAAGCAGCAGTCCGCCTGCTTCGTACAAAAAAACACGGTATAGCAGACCATCGCTTCCCTTGACACAAATTGATCGTTATTTTTGAGGGCTGCCGCATTGATTTACGAGAGCTGGCAATCGCAATGCTTCTTGAAATAAATACAAAAGATACTTAATTTTTAGAAAGTAGTATAGTTGCATAGGTATGGTGGCAATAAAAATACTTTTCTTATGTTTGAATGGGGAGATTGTAAAGAAATTATCAGATGTTTTAAGTTTATTCTTTAATAATATAAATTATACTATGCACATTTTTTGTACAGGAGCACCTAAGTGTTAGGATCCCCTCATGACTATGGCAACGGTTGGAGCCGAAAAATGTTGAGAATAATAAAAATCTCAACTCCAAGCAACGAGAACAAGTCTGATTATTTCTCCAATATCAGAAATGTCTTCCTCAAGTAAAATTTTCAAATCACGAATATTATATAAATCTGAGAATTTCATAATGCTTTTATTGATGGTCATAATGTTCATCAAAACACTTCATAGTGAGTTTATTCAGGCTGAAAGTGAATTAGAGAGATTTTCGAGTGCTTTTTAGAAAGTTCATCAGCTCAAAGGGGCTAAGCCACTGACCCCTCGCGGAAATAAGCCGGGTCGGTGTGCGCTTTCGAGCGGGAATTCTGGTCAAAAGACGTAGAGGCGCGAAAATAATTTCGAGTGCAAATTGATTCGGGTGAAAACAAAGAAGCGAAAGTAATGGGAACGGGCTTTTGAGAGACCGACACCGACAGAGAGATAGAGAGAGAGAAAGCGCCGCCTTGGCTGAATATAAAGCTGGCGGAGAACATCAATCTGACAGCAGGGCCGGATTTCAATTACTTTCGCGTCGGTCGGCGTGTGTATGCAAAGCAAATAAACAGACTAGCTAGCTAGTGGTGTGTGTGTTGGGTTAATTGAAAATTAATTGCAGCCCGCCGCCCTCCGAAATTGCAATCTAGTTGGGCTGGCGGCAGAGGCAATTCGGTCCCTTTCGACTTTCTGCCGCTCTTTATCTGTCGCGTCGTCGGGTCTGCGGTGGTGGCGAAAGCGGCCGAGTGTCAAGATCAATAAGAAATGTACCAAAGTCATTTCGCAGTGTAAACACGCTCTGATTACGACACCCGGGCAGGAGGTGGCGGCTGTGGAAGCGGAGCGGAGAGGTGTTTGGCGCAGCCCTTCAAGCCGACAGGCTGACTTTTTCGCAATATCACAAAACGTCGCTCGATAAATTGACTGCCTTCCGCCGGACACGGCCTCTCTTCCGCACAAATTGGCCAAAAGTAAGCCGGCTGGCTGATTATTTTCTCGGGGGCCAAACAAAAGCGGGCCTCGCCGTTGAAAGGGGATTAAACAATCTGACAGTTGATTGTGAAGAAATGGACAGATCCGCCGGGATGCTGCTGGCAGAACGGAAAACGAACCGCTTCATTCTCCACTGAAAGGATGCTTTCATAAACTGGCAGCGGAAATCATGAATGCAAATTAATTTCAAAAGAGCGGTCTCTTTCAAAACAAACCACCGCGTCAGAATTTACTGCATCAGTTCCTTCTCCCCCTTCCCATCCTGGCTTCCGGCAAGTGCAAAATAACAAGAAAATTGTTTGATATCTAATTAAAACTTTTCCCGCATGCTTGTTATCCGGGCGAGGCCGAAAACTTATTCCAAAATTTGAGCTGATGGTAAGTTAGTGCTAACATAATATGGCAATAAAAATATTTAAGCTTGCATAATGTGAGATAGTTATTTGAGCAGTGCTCAGCTAAAAGCTCTCTGTATAGAATTTAAAGTATGTGATGCTGAAAAATAAATATGTATAGAAAAGAGTTTCCATACTTTCGTTTTATTAAAAAATAAACAGTCATTTTATAGAGCTTCCTGTTTCCGAGGGGAAAACAGTAAAAATGTTGTGTAAATTGCAATTACCACTGTAACCCCGACTATGTCAAATCGAGTCCAACTTAAAATTTGTGGCTAGCAGACCACTAACACTCATTTTAAAGTAATGCCATATGATGCTAGAGTTCATTTTGAATTTCTTTTGCCTGAAATGCCTGTATTCCTGACCACGCACGAAATTCTCGAATCGCGCAAAGCTCGGTATGGAGAAATTTCCCTTCTTGCCTCCGCGACTTTCTCGGTTTTCCATTTCGACTGGTGGCGCCGTTGGTCAGGACAGAGCCGAAGTATCGCGGTCAAAGTCGAGTGATTTCTGACAGAAAAGCGAGTGTTTGGCCGGAAAAGTTTATCCCGTCGGCGCAAAATCGATGACGACGGAATAAACGGCCGCGTGATATGAGGAGGAGATGTGCAGTAAAAGTCGCTGGCCGGACAAGCGTTCTCTTATTTAGTGCTAAAGTTGGAAGTAGTCGTAGTTGTTGATCGTTCCCCTGTGGCTCGGCGCTCGTTGGCGGGCTGTCCAGAAAGAGCGCGCGCCTCCGCACCCTCGTGAGTGTGCGTATGCTCTGGTGACGTCAAAACAAAAAGCAACTTTATCGCGGCAGGAAGAACGAGTACTTTGCGGCCAACGACTTCTGGATTTGTCCGTTGAGCACATCCGAGATTAGGACGGGGGCGACGAACACGACCGAATTTATCGCACTCTCGCCCACAAACACGTCGAATTCGGCCGGATGACCCAATACCGCGCACTCAGAGGAGAGAATATTACGTGTTTGCCCGCTTTTTGCCTTTCCAAACACTGTGGTAGGTTCTGTGTGCAAACCGTGTCAAACGAACTGGCTTCCGTCAATACAAAAGCATTACGTGCACTCGACTGGCTCTCAGTATAAAACATCACGAGAGCCGCGTGGTGTTTATCATCAAAAAAATTACCTATTGAATCGTGAAATGAGCACGCGGCGGGCTGAGACTGAAAGCAGCGCACGCTGTTACTAATTAAAGCAGCGGCGCAAAGCATTGGAACGTAAATACACTCACACATACAAAATGCACAGTACACATATATATAGAGAGAGGGAGTCGTGTGTTATTCTCTGTAATCAACGCGAAGCATGTGGGTGGTTGCGGTGCACATTCACGTACACAAACTGAAAAGCTGCGAGCGCGGCTTATGTTAGTCAAAGGGGGTTGACGGGGGAGTGACGGTCGCGCTGGGCGTTCATAAAATTTAATTCCGGGCGGTGTAAATTCGTCGGAAATTGGCAATCGTCGTTTCGCAGGCGGCGAGAGCAGCCTGCTCTCGCTTGTTCATGAACCGCCATAACTCCTAATTAAGCGCTGAGCTGTGCTTAATTTTGAGGCGGAGAACGGCTGCGGCTGCTCCAGCCAGCCAGCCAGGCTAATCTGCGAGGACGTAAAAATGATTAATTAGGCGGCACGTTTAACTGGCCTATTAGCGGGCGATCATGCTCTTGATTGCGGCTCCCCGCGGACCTGCCATCTAATCCCGGAATATCTTTCTCCAGCCCACCGCCGTTGCACTCGCATATGCAAAAAGCAAATTGCTTTTCTTTAAGCTCGCCTCCTTTTTGCTCCTCAGGCACGCTTAATATGGCAGAAAATTTAATTTCGAGTCGCGCCGCCACCGCCACTTTTTGTCTCCTAATGACGTCGGTGTTCGTTCGTTTGCGTTTCTTCTCCATGCCCGCGCTGGCTTCGGATCAAATGCACTCGTTAGGCTGCAACACGCCGTCGGCACAAATAACCGCAAATTGTCGCGATTTACTACTCTTTGCTTCCGAGTTCTTGAGCATGGAACATTGGAGCTCATTATTGATAAGACAACTTTAAAGGAGATGACTCAGACTGCTGAGACTTTGATCAAATGAAAAGGAAATAATTCTTATAAATAAAAATAACATGTGTATTCGATTCGATTATACCACGACAAAACCAATCTCCGCTGGCTTGAAATCCATCATAAATGACCATAAATCAATTTGAGATTGCAAAATCATTCAGAATTCTTGAAATATATTTCAAACTAATAATCTTAGTGACTTGCAAAAAATGTCCAGTGGATTTACTTTTGACGGTGATCACTAATAAAGAGTGTATCTCGTAAGAAAACGAGGTGCGACGTAACTGGAAAATTAAATAAATACAGGTGCCATATTGTCCAAGGAAAACGCAAATTTTGGCATTCTATTAAAGCTTTTTTTGGCAAAGCCTAGTTTTATTTCGTGGTGTTTGTGCAAAGAGATTTTTCCAGAAATGATCATAGAGCAATTTATTTGCGTATTGTACTAACATATTTGAAAATACACGATCCGTGCTATTGGGATATTCATAGTAAAAAATATGTGTTGTACATTTAAATATAACACTTGTTTATTTTTCCTAGGTCAGTACATAAAGATATATGAAGAAAATCCTATAAATGCTCGTTTCTAACTTTCATTCTTCCCTCTCACAGAAACCAATAACAAAGAACTTTTCAACAAGTCAAAGTTTTTAATTTGATTTGCAAACCATCTAAAGCCTTAATAATGTGACTGGCAGCTTTGCGATTAATTTAATTAAAGAAAATATACAAAAAGAGCACGTCAATAGTCGAAGAATGTGTAAAATTTGCCTTCGATATGCTGAAATAGAGCGCGTCTCGTTGCAATTAGCGAGTGTCTGCACCGATCCTGGCATATTTCCACGCCGGATGATTAATACCAGCTCTCTTTTCACGTTGCGCCAATTCCCAATCTGCACGCCTGCGATGTATTACACATTCCGTGTCGACTCTTCGCACTTGTCGGGAACAAGGTGCGAGGGTCGGATGAGACGTTTAATTAAAGCGACCGTTGAAGCGTGAATTTAAATTGTCGTCACGAACACGATTTTGTGCATCGCCGAGCGACAAATTAGTATCGCGCCGTGCATTCGTACGTACATAACAGCTTAGTGCTTGCTCCGATTTCTGTTCGTGACGCTATGCGCGCGATTTGCATACGAGTGGGGTAAATAATTTATGAGTGCACATATTTCTCACCGTCCGGTCGTCGATACTCGGTGGCGGCAGCAAACGACGAAAACGGCCACTCACCTGGAAGCACACGGAGATTGTGAATCAATTAGAGTGGCTCAAAGGAAAGCGAGAGGAAATTGATGAATTTCATCGACGCGAGCCAGCAGCCTGTCGACGGAGAGACGAGAAATCGATCGGCGGCCCCTCCGGATTCCGCGGATTCCAGCGGCCGACAATCGAGCTCCATATTGCTGTCAGTCTGATAATTTGCGGCCGCAAACTCGCCATATCATACTGACCACACGAACAACAATGCTCCTAGACTCTGGTCGTGCAGGCATTTAATATTGACGCATATATGAGTGTCTGTTAATTACGGATCGTGGTTAGTTTCAATGCAGTTATTACCGTTGATATTCTAAAGTTTCATCTGAATTGCAGCATATCCAGAAAATTTCCCGCGGGAAAATAATTAATTGGTAATTGAAACATTCCTTGGTTTAAGCTTTCAAAAAATTTTCATATTTCTGTTGTATAGGCGAGTGCAATTCTACCAAGATTAGTCTCAGTAGCTTAGGATAGGATACAAAAATAAAAACGCGATTCTGAAAAAATGAGTTTCACTTCAGGCTTCATTTTCATTTTAAGGAAAAACGCTATTTTAAGAGAAAAAAATGCTCTCAACTACTTTCCCAACGTTCTGGTTGTTTTTAATGCCTATAAAATGGGTATTTATAATTTTTAATTTATATTGTTATCCCAAACGTTTCAGGTGTTGAAACGTTGAAAGACTAAATTTATCGGCTCACAAAGTTGCAACAAAAATGTGTGCTTTCGTAAGTCTATTGTTAAGTCTTTGGATGCACAGCTGTTCCTTCCTTTCGAACGTGTTTGGATTTTTGCTAGAGGCAAAGCAAGCTGTCGAGCGTAAAAACCTGCTTGTAAATAAATAAATCGGGGAAAGAAGAACGTGGAAGGCGTGAAAATAAAATCAAGATTTTCCATCTCGCTTAGTTGCGTTCGCCGAAATTTATTTATCTTGCACGCGCTCGACGTGGCCTTAATTCAGCGATAAATTCACGATTTTTTGGGCTGGCACAGCATTTTCAGCAAATCATGAGCAATGTGAATTATTTCAGACGCGTGCATAAACAAGTCTGTGTACACATAATAACACAGTGGGAGAGAATGAATGCTCTGGGCGGGAAAGTGACGGCCGATCGATGCTCTCTCAGCGAGGATGCTGTTTTCTTGAAATGTTTATTTCCAGTGGGAGAGAGAGCGGCGAACGAAAGCGAGTTAAAAAGACGCCAGCGAACAAGTCGGTTTGGCGTGTTTGCTAAGCCGAGAGCGGGCTTGTAATCACAACATTATGATCAACGGCACACACATATAAATACCGACGGCAGCTCCAACCACCCCCGAGCAACCCCATCCCGGCCTTCCCGCAGCAAAGCAGCTCGCTAGAGCGCAAACATTATGCGCGCGACGGAGCAAATTTTACCTGAACGTTTGCTTTCCAGTAGGGGCGGCTCTCGCGAATTCACACTTGGTTAAATTTGGAGCAAACGGAACTGCGGCCAAAATAAGACTTGTGTGTCGTGTGTGCTTTTTGGCAGGGGAACTTTCATGCTGGAAAAGAGGTGGCACCACTGACACAGAATTTTGCCTCCCGCAGGAACAAATAATCTTATACCTGATTAGGATTTTTAATAGTGTAAAAAGTAATTAATTGTATAATATAATTTATAATAATATAAAGAAAAACTGAGTCGCTATACTCTGTGTGGAAAATTAAATCTAGATTAATAGCTAATAGTGAAAATTATAAGAGGAAAAATGAAATGACACGTTCTCGCACTGTACAGCTGTTTCGGCCCCGCAAGCCTCATCAGCAGTACTTAACCTCCAAATTGAAAATTCACAATCACAGCTGCAGAAATTTTTAATCAGTGATCTTCGAATACGTGCAGCTATAACCATTTTTGATTGTTAGTGCGGTGGAAGCGTTCAATCATACGATTTTTCTGTGACTGTTATTTGATCATCAGAGTTTGCTGCGAAAAGCATTGAAAATGAATATTTGGTGAAACCATTGTTGAAGTAGATATTATACTCTTGCAACAGGAAATACGTATTGTGATTTGTTGGCAGACGTCACTGGTAAATATGAGCAGACATCGTTGAGCATTTTGATACCTTCTTTGACATCAAACGACTAAACAAATATAATAAAATTGTCCTGTGTGGACTGGTATATCTACATTTTGGGTAGTTTTTGTCATAAAAACTCACAAAACTTGTGAAAAATGATGCGCATGCCTGGAAAAGCGACCGTCACGAAATAAAATTTTAATTAAGCTCTGAGTAGCAGGTTGCAGCTGTTTGCACCGTCAGAAAGATGCCAAATTAGTGTGACACTTCGCCACTGGTGTATGTAACTCTCTGCTTGGTGCAAAACTTTGCGGAACTCGATCGACGAGCGCCAACACCGGAGGCTAGCGACACGAGCGGAGTCGTACGCCCGATAGTCCGTTTTGCTCCGGCATGCGACCATCTATTTGATGCCGGCCGGCACAAATGATTTCCAGTTGCATAAATAAACGCGCGAGCAAGTTGACTGGCGCTTCAAAGAGCGGTTTGATTGACGCCGCTCTCCGTTTTAATGACCAATTAGACCTCCAGCCGCGGAGAAAAAAAACCAGCCATGATTATTTGGTTGTCACCGCGCACAAAGCTCGAATAGCGTGTTTATTTTGAAGCCGCTCGCACAGTTTGTTTTCCGCTTTGCCCGTCAGTGGAAAGTGGTAAACAAAAATCTCGAGCGGAGCGAGTTCGATTCATAAATTTTGCAGTGCTGAAAGGAAACTTGGGGCCGGTCGTGAAAATGAGATTATTTGCTCAGGCTCGGGTCTCTTTGTCCGTGCAGCTGGTGTTAATCTTATTTACCTTTAAGCCCTTTCATACACTTAATTGCATACTTTATGGCCGTCGAGGAGATTACGGAGACGCCTTTTAATGGGAAGGCGACCGCAGCTGGCGTGTTTGTGTTTACTACAGCACTGGAGAATACAGAATATCAGTGCCGACATCGCGCGCACGACCTTTCTTCTTTGTAAATGGATTATTTCGATCTCAGTCGGCTTGTTCGCTCACTCGCTCGCGCGCCGAGATCCATTTATTTATTTCTCTGTTACCGGAACAGCTGTTTTTTGTTCAGATGGAACTGCATCAGTCTCTCGTTGGATTGCAAGCAGCACGCGAGACGCGACTTATTTACCCGTTATAGCGAGAGGAGAGCGAGTTTGCCGACCGAGTGGTAAGGTATGAAACCCGCGCCGTACATCGCACGTGCCGGTTGCATACGCCCAAAAGCTGCAGGCGACACCATTCAACTTAAAGTACAAGAGTTTAATGTTTTATTCCATTGAAAGTAAAAATTAAATTCTGGTGATTGATAATCTAAAGCGTGACTTCAATTGGTAGGGATGTGAAAAAATTGGAGAAGCAAGGTAAAAATATAATATGTTTCTGAAACGATTTTTGCTCAATGAATTTGATTGTTCAAATTAAAATTTGTTTCCTAGCACAAAATATATTAAAGATAAATAAGCAGATTTTTAAAAAATACTACACAATTATGTTAGCATACAATTGTGTGTTTATTTATCGCTAAAAACAACATAAAATCGTTTCCCCTGTTTGTTTATTTCCACTAGAAATGTGGCAAAGTCCGGGTACATTTTGTAATTATATGTACAAAACTAATTATTTCGACATAAGCAGTGTAACTAGTGCCCCCAGGAATCCCATATCCAATAGAAATCCATTTATATAAAAACAAAAACCATTACAACCATCAATTGTTACCTCATGTGTATAAAAAAACACGTCCAGAGGAGTCGCATCTTACAGTGACAACTGGAAGTATATTTAGCTTGCAGGAATTTTAAAAATTAAGAGAGGGGTAAAAAATTAGGTTACATAAAACCCTATGAAAAATAGCTTGACTAAAAAAATCGATAGCTGGTTTCCTCATCTGGCATCTTCTTAAGAACATTGTATATTTCACGTATATATAGAAGATATCAATTTACTTCTAAGGAATTCAATTCAGGTTTTTAAAATTTAAAATTCTACGGCGTAAGTCCGTGGATATTTACATTTTGTTGTATAATATGCATTTCCGCCTTGCGTTTTGACCGTGAAAATTATTCATGGCGCTCTAAAGTCTTGCAAATCTTTTTGGCGCCAATTTCACGGCCATTTAGCGAAGCGCGAGGCCGATTTAATGGCCTCTGGAGGGCGCCATATATTCCGGCCAACTCGCTGCAGCAAAAAGTGAGAGTGGTGTCCAGGCGCACAATAACTCAGGGACGCGCACTCGTGCTGAGGACGTGTTCATTCGTCATTTACATTTCTGGTGCCAATTTTTAAATTACGCACTCTCCCTGCTAATTTCCTGCTCATTTGGAGCGGCTCCAAGAGCCAGTGTCGTCGTCTGCCACCCTCGGCATTTGCCTATCGCAAAAACGGGGCCGAATTTATCGCCAACGGCGAACGGGAGAAATTCTCTCGCTCGCTTGCTGCTTTATTGCTTCTGTCCGTTGTGTGTTTATTAAGGCGTTTCTTGCAATCAACGCTTCATTAAATATTTCTTGCACGTCCAATTTGGAGCCGCCGCTTTAATAGCGCTAACGGGCGGAACACGCTCTGATTTCTGATGCCGCGCCACGACCAGGGAGGTGGAAGGAAAAATAAAAAGAGCCCCGTCCGCCTCTATGCTCACTCAGATGCGCCAGAGAAAAAAGGCATCGGAAGAGGAAAACTGGTCCCGGCGGGGCAGTGCGCAACAAGAAATTGGAACTTTTTTCATCCCGACTTGCTTTTTAGTGCTAAGAGGGAATTTTGCAGCTTTTATTTTGCCATTTTCTCTTTCCGCCACATTTACGAAAGAGATAAGTTTGCAATCCAAACATTATTTCCATTTTAAATTATCATTCCGACTGCATGAAACAAGCTCGTCGCTACGCAAATCCGCAATAAATCCCATTTAGAAAGAATCGAGGGAGGTAATAATTTTTTAATCATCCATCGACCCGCAAGCAGACAGCAAATTTTTACAGGAGGCCGCAAAATGGATATATGCAGCAGTAAAAATTAATACTTGTGAACGGTCGCCAGTCCCAAATCACACCGTTCGATGGATGGCAACTCATTCGAACGATTGAATAAAAAGCTGATTTTTCATTCCCCTGCGGCGTTTGCATGCGTGTTTGTGCACGACGCATCCGCGATGGCACGTCAAAATAATAAAATTAATGGTCTGTTCGAATCGCGGCAGCGTCGTTTGATTTTATTTAATTTATCAATAACAATTAAACGGAAAGGGGCGAAGGCTGCTGCCTAGCGCAATTTGAGAGAGCGAGCGAGTGAGCGATTATTTATCGAGCGCTGGGGTAATTGTGTTTCGGCTCGCCGGCACTACAAACAAACAAAAGTGGCCCATCCAGCCGTCGACTAGAGTGAGCCAGTTTCACCTGCAATGAATAGCCGAATAAATTCATTGCCGCCGCTTAAATATTCTTTTTACAAGGCTATTAATTAAAACAACAATGCGAACGCGGCCCGCACAATGGACTGTGCGCCACTCTGGATTAATAAATATTTCCATTCGGCTTTGTTGTCGCGTTGTTTGTGTGTACTTGGGCGCAGGATGCGCGCCCCTCCACTGTCACTCTTACTTCCCTCAAATACAAATAGCCACCCTGAAACTAATCCCGCTGAAAAAACACCAGAGTGAGCGAGTACTTCCGCTCTGCGAACACGCCGTTGCCAAGCTTTAATTCCGTAAGTGTCATGCGAAGGTAGTTAAAATCGAATTTCAAAAATTTATTATCGCTCATGTGGTGTAGTTTATTGACAGCTATAGGATGTATTTAGGGTTCCATGACACATGACATTCACGAGGAATAAATATGATGCAACATATATGCAACAAATACCTCGTCAAATTTTTCCTGAGATTTTAATTTTGTCCATATTAAAAGAAAATCTTCTCTTTTACAAGATACATGTTGATTTGCACAGATGTGGCATAACGTTTTAGGCTAGAATACTTAAAACAATTAACATGAATTTGGAAAAAAGGTTTGATAATTCCAAATTAATATATAGAGAGAATATTGAAAAGGTCATTTTTGACACCCTGAAAACAAAAAAGGAATTCTTGAGGGTTTTGTTCTTTTAAAACACTTAATCGCATAATTTTTTGTCTTCTTCTGAAATATGTCAACTTTAAACCGAAAAAACATTTATCGCATTTTTTCTCCTTGCGTGCAAAATTAAAATTAAAAAGGGATTCCACCACCAGCCAGTGACGATGGGTCTGGCTCTCTCTCTCTCTCTCTCTCTCTCTCTCTCTCTCTCTCTCTCTCTTTCTCTCTCTCTTTCTTGCGACCCTGATCAGCCGCACTGCAATATTTTGGAGCAGGTATTGTTTCAAACAAAAGTCTTACCCTGTTCATCCCCCGACCACCCTTGGCCAGAGGGCAAACATACCAAACTACGCGCATGGCAGCCTCGGGAGGCGCCAGATTAGCAATCGGTCACATATTGCACCCGATGTATAAAAAGAACTCCCGCGCTCGTCATGGCATCCTTTCGTATAGTCGAGCAGCCGCCCCGCGCCCACCCTCCTGACAGTAGGCTGGAAATTAATGTTTAAGTTAGTGAATGAGCCTAGCCTCTTTTTAGGCAGCATTAAGGAAGCAGTTAGCGACCATAAAGTGCGTTTCGTAAAAAGCAATTGAGTGATTTTGTGTCTCAATCTTGTGCAGCTGGAAGCAAATAGCTCGCTTAATGGCACTTCCGGAGCCACTTACGAGCCTGCAGGTCTCTTACATTACGGGCTCGTGTGTATCAATTTGGTGCGGAATTTTTCCTCATGTGTGCGAATAAAATCAGGCTCGGAAAGCTCTGATCCTTTTACGTCACTCAGCTTTTATGTATTTCTCTGACAAAGCATCTGAAAACTAGTTCACGTGCGTCGCATGCATAATTGCGCTCGGTTCGGGTGCGAGCTGCTTTAAAATTGATTTCCGCCAATAAAGGCAGCGTGCCGCCGGAGGTCGACGTGTTTCCTTTTGTTTAAATCGAGCTCAAATTTGATGAGATTTATTGCGTCGACTATAAAATTTAACTCCGCCGTTGTTTCATCATCGCAAAATGCAGAGCCTCATTTTCCGCGCTCAATTGGTGGAAAGCGTTGCTGAAAATCGTCAGAATGAATTTGGAAGTCAAATGTAAACCGAGTGGCCAATTAAAGAGCCGCCCAGGCCGAAAACATCTTTCGCAGTGGATTTGCTTTTTATCACAGGAGTTTATTATTCAAGCGCGTGGTTGTTTATTCGAAATCTGTCATATTCCCGCTCTCGCAATGAATTCCAAATCACTTGGAAGTGCTCCAATACGCCGTGGCGAAGGAAAATATTATTCAAAGGCAACGGCTGCTTTGGGAGACTGCTCCTATACTTTGCCGACTTCGGGATGCGAAATTAGGAAACTTTTTCCTGCTTTGAAAAGCTTACAGCAGGGTGATTTAATATAACTTCCAAAACTAATTTTAACTGCGAATCTTGCATTAAAACTTGCCGTTTCAAAAATATTTTTGGTGACAAATATTAAAAAAAATGTTGTTTATTAGAAATGTTTGAATTTAATACGTTTGATAAGTTTGAATTTCCTTTTAAACTAAAAAGCTGTAGCAAGGAATTTTCATTCTCTTTTGTTTAATCGTTGTACTGAGTTTTCGGTAATTTGAATTTTTTTAATAAATATAACTTCAATGAAAAATTAAATACCGGGTAACTAGGATTCTTTTAAATCATTACATAACATTTCAGTCATTTCAATAAGTAATGCTGATTGAACAAGTGAATCTAATGCTACCTTGTTGAAAATCTTTTGTTGGACTACGCTCTGCAAAAAACTGATCGGGCTCAATATCAGGATGAAGAAGAATACATAGCACACACACCGATTTTTTTCTTTTTATAATGCAAATATGCACATAATAGCCAGACTTAAATATGAAATGTCAACGATTAACTCGCTTTTTTCTGAAGTTTCGATCGATATTGGAAAATTGCTTTTACAATGAAAAACACATCTTCTCGCCTTTGTAATTTTGATTATACCAGGGATAAAGTAAACCTCTCGATGTAAAGGCTAGAAAACTCATTTCAGGTCGACTTTGATCGCAAGTTCATTATCTGCGGCCCATTGTTTAAAATCTAGGGCCCTGCGCTGGCAATTTTTCCCCCCGGTGAAACGGCGGATTGGAAAAAGCAATCGCGACGTGGTGAACGGCGGCGCTCGGGCTTCGCACAGCATTTTGCAGGTTGCCTGCCTCGCTCATATTTTCCTTTCTAATTATGTCGGGGCTCTTTGCCGGCCAAAGCAAAAACAGGGTCGAGAGTGCGTAGGGTTGTGCTTGGTTTTTGAAACTCACAGCGGCAGACAGCTGGATCAATCGCGTTGTGCGCCGTGAGCGGTGCGGAGACTCGTTTCGCCAGCCGAAAACAAAACGGGCCGCCTCACCTGCCTTTTAATCAAATGAACCAGCGTTTGATGATTTATACGCGGACAAATATTCAGGCTGGAAATTTTGTTTCAAGCCCGCCCTCGCTGTGGCAGCGGAAAATTTAATTTCCAGTGCGCGCTTTTGATTAAAATGCAAAGCTGTAAATGTTAAACGTGATTTATTTGATGCTGGCAAACAGCACCGTTTGGGATTCATGTGCTCTGATTGAAATATTTTTTGCTTTGGACTCATATACAAAAATAAATGTAAAACGTCAGCGTTATGTATATAATTTTAAAGAAGGCTGCCGGATGTGTTAATTTGGAACGAGTAAATGTTTGTAATTCGCTTCATTTGAAAACAGGATTTGAATCGAAAATCACTCTAACAGGATAATTATTGGACTTTATTCAATGTTTGTTCAATTTTCATTAATAATAATATAATGATTTTAATTTACATAAAATTGCTTGATTTTGCTGACCATTCCATCCTATCTTTCAGCTGATCAACCTCTCCGCATTGATGAAGCTCAAAATGGCTCTCTAAATTTAACTGTCAAAAGAGGTGAGGTCAATAAGGTTAGAGGACGCTCGTTAAAAAACTATCCATCATCACGATTTCCAACAGGACAAATGAGACCTAATAAATATAAAATGAATAGTATCGCGCGAGAGGGCAAACAGGCTGACGAGCTAGAGCTCGCAAATTATTATTGCTCTATTCGTTAGCGGCTTGATTACTTTGCAGATACCGATCAGATTTATTGTCCAGCCGGCAGGTGGAGGTGTAATTTCGCCGGCGTTGTTCCGCTGGCTGCCGCAGGTCGATTGCTATCTGAATGAAACACTGTTGAGTGCGCCCGCTCGCTCATTCATTCACGAAATAAAGAAGCAAAAGGTGTCGAGCGAGCGTGCGGAATGGATCGCGTGCGGGCGCGTCAGATGAAAGGCCGCTGATCGAATTGAACAGCAAAAATTGCCGCGACTGCCGGTTTTGCGTATTGATTTTGCGCTTAAAAGGTTATGTACAGAAAGCGCGAGTGAGAGCGAGAGAGAACTGGCGAGTCGAGCCGAAAGAGTGAGTGAGGCGCGGGGGCGGATCCTATTGTTGGAAAGTGAAATACAATACCTGCCTCTGCATTCAACAGCGAGAAAGGGCCCGCTGCAGCCAGCCAGCCAGCTCTTTGTTTCCACACTGCTCAAGAGCCCGTAGCATTATTTTAAAAGTATAAAAAGACGCTCTCGTGCTCACTCGGCGGGGAGAACAAGCAGCAAGTCTCGCGAGCGATTTTTACTTTTATTCTCCTTTCGCACACACGCCCTTTTTGTCTAGAGATCTATCTCGCTCCGTCCACAATTAAAGAGCAAAGTTCTGATATTCCCGGCGGCGGCCCTGTCGCCCCCCGAGCATTATTCAGCACTCGGTTGCCACCCCCGCCGCCCCCTCGCTCCGCCAGCCCTGCCTCCTCTCTCCACACCTTCAATTAGGCGGCGCGAGAGTTAGTTCTCTCTTTGATATTTACTGCCGATCGAGTCGATTCTATTGCTTGTTTGTTTTGTAATTTGCGCCGCGCGAGGATTTTAAATAATCCAGATTTAAAAACGCTCCGTCAGTCTTTTGTGATTTTGACCGAAGCAAACCGGATTATAGGCATTGCTCGTCCAACGGATTAGCAAGCGAGCCGTCGCTCGATTGAAATCTATTTATTCATCTGCGCTTGTTTCCCAACCAAAGAGGAAATCTCCAACTTTGAACGGAGCTGTATTCAATTCAAATCTGTTTGCCTCGGTTTTAGCTGAAAATCTGGACCGTGCGGTGACACGCAAATGGGATTAAAATCTCCGAAATTTAATTAAACTGGTTTGCAGCTAGTGAAAATTTATTTTAACAAGAATATAACAGCGTGGCCCACTTAACCGGGGTATATTATTAGCGGTTTTACGAGGCATGCAACCGGCTCAACAAGCAAGTGGCGCGGGTTGCATAATTACGTACTAGGGATCTCGTTGCGCCGGCTCCCCCCGGCCCGTCGGCGGCCTTGGGAGAAAAGGAAACGCCAAATTTATGCTCACCTCCCGGCTTTTCGGCGGCATAGTCGAGGCTCAATTAGCAAATTGGCTACCGAGATTGCGGCAATTAGACGCGAGAGCGTAATTGAGGCCAATCTGCAAGTGGAGCGAGCGGATTTTTAGGGCTCCACATTTGGCATGAGCAGGCAGCTGGAATTCGCCATTCTCTCGCTCACTAGCGTATTATGAAGCAATATAAGAGTCGGTCTCTCGTTCTCTCTCAGCAGCGAGTATAAATTTTTATGCGCGCTCGTAAATCAACCCCGCGCAAAATGCGCCGTTATTTTCGACTATGATTGTGTCATTGAGAATGTCCGGGCGCGTGTTTAATTTTATTAGGCTGTGAATAAATTTCCTGATTTGGCAGTAAATCAACCAGTGGATAAGCTATCTTGCTCACTACCATCAGACAAAATACACACACACATATACTAGATCACACCCATCCATCAAATAATGCGCTTTTGCACTCAACCGACCAGACTCACGCTGCCCGCCAAGCGCTCCGTAAATCTCATGTTCACCGAGGGATAAACAAAGCTGTAATGGGGATTACTTCTTAGCCAGTATTTTAGCGATACGACTCTGCCGGAAAGATTTTTTTGGAAATCAGACGTGGCTAATGTGGCGTTGATAGGTTAGTTAAATTTTAGTTTGATCAGATAACCAATAATTGATCAGAGTGAAATTTCTTCGACGCAATAGTGTTGTCTAATAAGCAGGTTCAGGCAAAATTTTGAGAATCTTAACGGTCAGTTTCTTTATTCATTCTATTTACAACCTACCAGTAATACGTTTAAGAATGTTACACTACTTGTACAGCTATTTTAGAAGAGTATTTCGCTGGAATTCCAACAAAGAACTTCGTAGAAGTCCAGCGCCGGGAAAGGGAAAAGAGATGAGCCCCAGATGAACTAAAATCATTTCGAGGAAAAACGTCTGCAGCAAAAAGGTCACGTCATGTCATCTCATTAAAATGGAATCAAGTGTGTGTTACAAAAAGGCAGCTGAGAGTCCAGGAGGCCAACTTACAAAGTCGTAGAAGTGGCTCAGCGACTTTTTTTGCAATACACACGCCCCAGTGCGAAACGCAGAAAGGAAAAAGAATATCCGTCGTGAGAGGCTACGGGAGAGCAAAAGGTGGCAAATTATGCAATTCCAGCAGTGGATTTGCCACCTTGCTGCTGCCGCTGCTGCGGTAATAGAGCGACAAAGAGCGAAATGGCAAAATAAGCCAGCCTTTTGACTCCCGGTGCGGGAATTGGCCTGCCAACCGAGAATAGAGAGAAATTAGACCGGCTCTTGTATATTGCATGAGCGAGCAAGAAGGAAAAAGAAGGAATTCCCCAGCGTGATTGCCGAGATATTTTCTGGTCTCGGTGCTGTTTAGTTGTTGCTGCCGCTGCTGGATGTTGATTCAGAGACTGCCACCGCGCTTCTTTTTCCACGGTTCGTGATCAATATTATGCCCCTGCTTGCTGCAAGTTGCGAGCGAGCAACTTTGAGAGGCTCGCGGCCAGCGAAGCAGCCAGCCGGTGTCTCGCAGAGAACCTCAATTCGCCCAAAGTGCACCTCCAGGGAAATAACAGTAATTGCCGCGGCAAGTGTGCGTTTTTGCTTGCATAAACTCGGGCGTACACGACGTGCAGGTGCAACACCAGGCCGCCGGCTACAAATTCCGTCTGCCACGCTAACCCTCTTGCCTGCTTGCCTAGCCTACAATGCTTGAGGAAGGTTATGAAAAATATTTTCCCGCTCGTAATGGCGGATGCTCCAGATGAGATAGCGTACCTACAGGTAATACGGTACATATTTAACTCTCTGAGGAGCTCTCTCAAAACGTGCATCATTTCCGTCAACTCCCAGAGCTTGATTCATCAAGCGAAGGAAGACATATTTCATGAATTTTCCTCAAGCTTTTATTTTTTTTATTAATTTACATCGAATAAAAATACGATTTGTAGTGCCAGTAGAGCACGTAACTTTTTAATTGCACTCCGAACGCAAATTTAATTTCCGCAAGGAGATGAAAAATCAAGAAACCTCAGCAAAGAATGTGAAAATACGCCAAAGAAAAAAGTTTTTCCGTGTCAGCATATGCGAGGCATTAATTCTCAACTTCCCTTTTGTGCCGCTAGCCTTTGAAGACGCATTTTCCGCAATAAAGACGTTCGCATCTCAACTCACCTGGAATCACAATAAGCAGACAATCAATATCAGTGTTTGCTCACTGAAATATAACTTCTGTGTATATTCCTTTGTACTCGCCTCCTTTTTAATGATATTAATTTAAAAAGGCAGCACCTGCACAAGAAGTTACTCTCCACGTGAGCGTTTCCCAGCACAAGTGCTGTAAGTTCCCACACGCGCGAAAACAGTTCGCTCAGTCAATCAAGAAGCAAACAAACAAACATAGTAACAAACAAGCGGCCAATTGCCTTCTCTCTTGGAGGTGTAAGAGGGATATATAATGATTGATACATGATTATTCCGAGAAATATTTAATTTCGAGGTCGGTCGGCGGGCAGGCATGGGCATGCAGGCGGATTTAATCATTTTGAAATGTATCTATTCAGTTTAGGGGTGGCAAGAATGACGCCATCAACGGCATTGCGGCACAATGGAGTGGTGTTGGTGCCGCCGCCGCCGCCGACGACGACGAAAAAAGCCATCAATCAATCCATCGCCAGCCGTGCACAATAACACGCCACGTCTTTTTCCATTCGGCCCGGCGAGAACGCGTGATGAATTTGCCGTTCCGGCCGGCGTTCGACGTTCCGCCCGGTGCATTCATTATGTATGCATGTGCGAGGCTACTCTTGCCAAATGCCCGGGCGGACAACAAACACAGCTTTTCTCGCGTGAACTGCAAGGAAAGGGCTAGACGGCTCTCTCATGTAAATCGTGAAAGCGCGTGAAGTGGTCTCCAAGCGATTTTCAGCGTTGACCGCCAAGAAAGCTTCATAAGACGGACGGAATACCAGAAACGCTCTTGATAGTCATTGCTAAAAATAAAATCTACTAGTGTCTCGAATAGAATCAAAAACGGAATTTCTTCCAATTAAGAGTTGCAGTCATGGTATTTACTCAGATGTTTTGTAAAATAACTTTCGTAATTTGTAACTTCGGCAAGTTTTGGAGATTTTTTATTTTATTTAAATAAGTGACAACTGTAAATCTTGGCCCAAAGAAAACAAAAAGCCTAGACTAACCGATTTTTTTTAAACGGAGAAAATCCACGTCGGTCGTAAATTCTGTTGCAAGTGTGAAATATGGGTCTGTAATTTACTTTGGAGTATAAGGAACATTGTCCTCTCAAATGCATCATTTCATCATCTGGATGTGCAAATGAGAAATATTTGTGTGTTGTCTGAGTGAATTTGAGAACTATATAAGCCGGCAGGAGCGTGTGCTAAACCCGGAAAAAGGAGAACGTTGCTCGCAGGGAGAGAGGAATATATGATTTCGCGATCATTTGATGGTCCCATGACGATTGGAAACTAAAATGACTTTCTTTGTTTCAAAGACTTTAGTGTTTTTTTATTAGACTTTTAAGAACATAGTCTATCTCAGCATATAATCTAATTTTCAGGAACTTAAGTATATTTAAGCTTGTTTACACTTTGCACATCTAATTTCAGTCATGGTGATTCAGATGGCGATACGTGATTGGAATATTTTAATTTAAAATTGAGTGGTTGAGCTTGTGTAGAAAGCTTTAGGCTTGTTCAAATTTAAATAGTGCGCTTCATCTCTCTTTAGTGCACTCAAAGTGATATACCGCTGGATGAAATCATCTTCTTGGAACGAGCCCAAATATTTAGGAAGAGGAATTCATTGAACCCGCTGAATTAATTTATTGGAACTACATGGTGCTGTATTTCTTTGGTCATAAATTGGTTTACACATTTTGGATACTCGGTCGCAAGTGAACATTTATAGCCTGAATATACAGCGGAAAAATTTACGGTTCTGACTGGACTGTCAAAGAAACACAAACATGTGAGCCAAAAATATTTCAGTCCAGCAGGTAAAATCCATTCCATACAAAATGCTGAAAATAATGATATGGCTTGGTGGAAAGCGAGTTTTCGATTTCCAACAAAGACATTTTTACAGGCAAAAAAGCACCGAGGGGGGTAGCACGCGCCTATTGAGGTGAAAAATGGCCAGCGGAGCGTAGAGGCTCGCTCCTGCTGACTGCCCCGCCACGTTTTGTGCGTACATTTATACACATGCCGGCTGGGCGCGCGCGCAAAATAACAAATACACTAGAGCACGGGAGGCAAAAAGCCACGGGGACGGGCGTTAGACCGGCGGCCGGGATTTGCATGCCAGATAAAAGGATAACGCGCGCGCCGTAAATAAATAAAGCGGGCGCCCCCCGTGGCGGCGCAGGGCCCGTCGTCAGCACCAGGACGGAGATTCTGCTCTTTCCGCACAAAAGCGAGTTCGAGATTCGAGTGGCAAATATTGCTGCAGGAATATTGGCGTGCGTGTGTGCCCTATCTTCGCATCTCGATCACCAGCAAAACAGCAATAAACATGAGAGCCGAGGTGCGCAAAACACGGAGCAGTCTCTTCTTTTGTCCCGCGGCTGACAAATTGCGTTACGCGCGTTAGATTGCAGTTTGTTTCCTCCTTTTGCAAAGTCGGGCGAATAGTGCTGGCCTCGGGGCGACTTGTGGTGACATCTGCGTCGCTCAAATTAATCGTTCCCAGGGCTTGCTTGACGCACACTTCACGGCAAATAATAGCGCTGTTTTGTAGCTCCAACTTTATTAGAGAGAATTCCTATTTTCCTCTTTCATAGCAATTATCCAGGGATGCTTTGGAACGTCTGTGATAAGGAGAAGGCGCTGATTTCGTAAGTGGAGATCCCTAGAACTCAGAGCAAAACGAAATAAAGAGTCTCCGCCCAATCAATGGAATTCCTGTTAAGAGCTTCTTGACAAGGTATTTCATAGGATGCTGCGTTTCAGTTGGTGGTGACTTTATTGAAATTGTATAGTTGAGACGAATCGTTCTATGTTCGTTGTTTTCCTTCTTGAAAATTATCTTCGGATTTTTAAATTCTCTGATAAAATCGCAAATAATGGCTTGTAAGAGGCCGAAGAGAATGTATTAATGTATTAATTGCCGGCGTGGTTCTGAGCTTATTAGCGGTGCGCGAATGAATTTAAAAAATCTATTTATAGCCGCATCCCATTAATTAGGGTCAGTGCTCTCCGCGAGTGGAACAAAGCCGAAAGCTGTCAAAAGCGGCGAGCACACGCAAACATTTGTCTGCCATGCGGCCGCTGCACTGAACAGCTGAGCGGGGCGCTAAATAAACGCGCAGCACGAGGAGGTACATCTGTTGCGTTCGACCCGCAATATTTCACGGCGCGGACAAATTGTATTTCGCTGCGGGCGCCCCATTTTTAAGTGACCCCTGTTAAGGGCGGAATCAATCACTACACTCTGTGTGCACACACTCGGCTCGCTCTCGCCGCTGGCATGATGGATCAGCCGGCTCTTATCTCTCGGTTCGCCTTGTAAATTTGTACGGGACACACGCGCTTGTACGCCGCCGTGTTCGTGCGTGTGTGTGTGTGCCCAATAAAGTAGTCAATGGACTGCCCTTGTAAACGCGCCGATGGAAATGCGAGCGAAAAATCCCGAAGGCTTAGCCTTTGCCGACTGCCCAAATGCACCTACCCACGCTCGCCGCCGCTCTGTTGACTTTGAACACGCGCTGCGTTGCTTCGCACATTTTTGTTGGAGTGGTTTTTTGCGTTGTGTTTCAATTGAAAACCAACGTTTGAAGCTCCACAGGGATATGTGTGATTTTTTTCGTCGCTGTTTTGAATAACATGTTTTTAGGGGGAAAAAGTTAACGGCCCTGTTTGGCCGTGAAATTACTTTGACTGAATTAACAATGGAGAAAGGGTTAAACTGCATATGATAAACGGATACCATCTAAAACTACCTGGAAACGACTTCCGCGCCGCGTCTTTAAGAACGTGGGTATGACTCGGGAGTTTATCTATATGCGTTACCAGGAATTTAGCATCTTATTTCCTCCTGTTTCATTCGTCTGCGCGTACAAATTAAAATGTCGACTTCAAGATGATCTGACTTTGATTGAACTCGAGCTACACTCTAAATCAATCAGCAATATAATTCGCTGTAGGCAAACTGGCTGAAATACGATTTGGATCGCCTCTTGGCGACGCAAATCGGAGAAAATTGCAGTGTTTCGAGACTGAGGGGTTGGTTTTGAGTGGGTCTTTGCGACGACTCTGCTTTAAAAAACGGCCGCCGCGTGCTTCTTCGGTGAAAGTGGGCCGCCGAGTTGGCGAGTGAAGAAAAAGCCTGTTTTGTGCGGCGGTAATTGAATTTGGCGTGCTCAAGAGAATGAAAAGCACTCGCGCGATATTACAAAGGCGCGTGGAGTGTGTGTATGTGCATCGGGCGGCCATTTAAAGCAAGCGGCGGGGACACGGAGACACACCACGACGAGAGCACAGGCTGCGTTCCTGCTCGCCATCATCGCACGTCTCGCAAGCAAGCAAGCAGCAATTGCTGTAAAAAGTTAAAACAACTGCAATATGGGTTGTTCACTTTGTAATGTACTCGCTCGCAGGCTGGTCGCTTCCATAATGCCGCACCGTGCCGGCGTACACTACATTACCCGCCGTGTTATAGTTGCATGTAATGGAGCAGAATAAGCCGCCGTATTTCCTAACGATTACTTTTATCGAGGTATGTATGCAAATGGTCTGGCCACCGGCTTTGCACAGGCGCCCCCCGTGCCCGCCAGCTGCAAACTGGGCTCGGCGGAACAGCCAGGAATTTTCGGTCTTATTAAGTGGAACAATTTATTCAGACTTTCTTTCTCAGCCCCGTGCGAATTCCCTGACGGAGCATTCTACTTTTTCCCCAGCGCTAGCAATTCAACTGGGAAACCTCGTTGAATTTATTTCATTGCCGCACACGACGCACTACACGTGCTCCGCTAATTTGCTGCCTCCTGCATAAAAATTCGCAGTCTTTTTACGTTTCTTTGGCTTGGCAGCCACTCGTCTATGAACTTACGGTGGTCTAATGTGCGGGAAAAATCAGCCTTGTAAAGAAGCCGAGCCAAGAAGTTGATGTTTTTGGCGGAGAAAGGGAAGCATTTTGCGTTTAGAATGTAACAGAAAATCAGAAATACTCCACTAGCTTTATTTAACTGGTTCAGTAGACAAAAATGCTAGCGCCTTAACCTTTTTTAGAAGACAAGAACATATATAGTTGCCAAGAGTACCAAACTTAGTCAAAATCATAACTGATTTATTTTAAAATCTTTCCATCTAGTCTAAAAATCAACAGAGTATCTTCCGGTCGTTAACGCGCGAGATTTTTGCCACAACTTGCCTCCAAAAATCATTAAGAAACATTAAATTCAAAGCTCTTTAAACCTCCCACACGTTATTTTCCAGTCTATAAAAATTGTAATAAAATATGCCTTCGTCATTCTCTGGCTGGAGAAGTCTATTTGCAAATCGTGCAGCTGATCATTTTCTCGTGTGCGCTGATCTGGAAGTAGAAAACGCGCTGCATGCATCTGGCTCATGGAGCGCGTGTGTTTTGCAGCAGGGCGGAAATCGCCTTATAAATTCAGCGCTGGCAGTCTTCCTTTCTCTCACTTGATATTCTTTTCTCTCAGAGCGAAGAGTCAGCCGCTGGCCGTCGGGCGAAAGATGAAGTGGCCGCGCGCACCAACTGGCGCTATTTTGACCTGTTTTCACTCGGCCGGCTTGCCATTCGCTCCGTGCCAACGTGCGAACTGAATATCAAGCAGGCAGCCAGGCGACGAGCCCTCCTGTCTTCCGTCTGTCCGCCCGCTACCTCTTTTTTAATATATTCGCACCGGGCGCGCGTAAATATTTATGATTCCCGATCTGCTCTGCATAGTCTGCAGGTCGCCAGTTTTGTTTTATTCCGCATGTGCATCCACCGCGGCTCGATACTCTATTACAATCGGTCGCAAAAAAATGGTTGCTTTTTATTAGTTTCTGCCTCTGGAGTGGCGTGACATGCAGCCGATGCTAAAGTTCACTGAGCAGCGAGATTGCACAATTGCAATTTCAAATCGGCTCATGGTGTGTGCGGGAAAGCGGCAGACACGAGACCACCGTGACTGTCTTTCGCAATAAAATGTTTCCTTGTAGATGTGTTGGCAACTCGAGGAAGAATATACGGCATGTTTGAGGATTTTAGACGATCGACTAGCGCCTTTATTGAGCTCTGCCGTCTTCGGCCGCATAAAATACAAGTTGAGCGAATAAATAGCAATATTTCACCCAACAGCACGATTTTTCTTCTTTTATTTCCGACTTTCCTGCAGCGCTGTGTAAAATATTCCTCCAATAGAAATTGTAGTAGCTCATATTGCACTAGCACATATATTTTGTTTAGCTTGCATTTCATCAAATTGAATGAATTTAACTAAATCAATCTACACTAAACTGCACATCAGGCAAAAATCGGCATGAAAATGAGATAAAATTTCAGTTTGCAAAACAAAAATGATATTTCAACAACGGATGAAATTACATCCACATACAAAAAATGAAATAAAATATCATAACAGGAAAAGAAAAATATCTGCTTTGGAATTTCATCTCGACAAAGATCCAGATTTCACCCCTATTACTATACACAATTTTGCGGGGGTGTTACGTCAATGGCAAGGATAAAAATGGTTTCCTAACTTCTCTTGAAATGAAGACAATCTAATTTTAATTAATTATTTCTTTGCTTCGCCGCAAGTGCTTCTTCATTGTAAAGTACATTTTAATTACCCAACGGGTTTTCCAGTGCGCACACGGCGTCGTGCTGGCGGCGGAAAGTTTGGCAGAAGCGCGCGTGTCAGCAGCACTCGAACCTGTGCGTCTCGTCGTCGTCGCCATTTGATATCATCTCTCTTCCTGGCCTCTCCAGCCAACGAACGAAATACGCGGCGGAGTGTGCCTTTTCTCCTCGGCTACATGCACACACGCCCTGCTTCTTTTGTTGGGCTTTGTTTAGTTTAATATTTCATGAGCAGAGCAATAGCTATTTGGTTTTGTTCTCGCGCGTTAG
This sequence comes from Cloeon dipterum, assembly GCF_949628265.1. Classification (NCBI taxonomy): domain Eukaryota; kingdom Metazoa; phylum Arthropoda; class Insecta; order Ephemeroptera; family Baetidae; genus Cloeon; species Cloeon dipterum. Next base: position 14,883,589 of record NC_088788.1, on the reverse strand, counting down.
GCACGTCTCTCATTCTCTTCCTCTCTCTCTCACACACTCGGCGGCTGGAATGGACAGGTGAAGCAAACTGTTTTATTCGCCGTAAACTCTGTCAAGCGCACTTTGTTATTTCATTTCATCTGCCGGAGAAATATTTCCGCCGTAGCAATTTCGTCGCCGCTGCTTTTCCGCCACGAACCGGAGAAATATTTCCGCCGTAGCAATTTCGTCGCCGCTGCTTTTCCGCCACGAACAATCTCAAACACGCGAGACTGCATCTGAACAGAAGTCTACTCTCTGTGTGTACTTTGTTTTCATTCGACGTGCATGCAGTCTCGCTAGCTCTGGCGCGAAAGAGGAATTAGAGCGAGAAACGCAAACACAAGGCAAGATTATTTTCTTCCGAAATGAAAATATGCGCGCGGTTGGCTGCTATGCTGCTCTCGACTCCATCTAGGGGCTGAGTGATTGAGCGATGACCCATTTCGCATGCAGACCGTTCGCGAATTCCGAGTGGCTCTCTCTCTCTCTCTCTCTCTCACTGCTGCTGATCGAACGAGGCCATCCATCAAGAATGCAAATAGACGCGCGCGCGTGAGGAATTCATGCGCCTGAGCGTCAAAGGGCTGCGGAATTAGGCGCGGTTCACCGACCTCCTGCAGGTTGAGATCAAAGTCGGCGGCCGGTGCAATGCGCCCCGTGCCAACCTGACAGCTTATGGAGCAGCTTGCTTGCGCCCCGCCATATGAGCATATATTGGTATATCCGCCCTTTGCAGTATAGGTGAGAGAAGAGACTTATTGTTGAATCTCGCACGGTAGGACGCGCCCGACAGCTTGGCCCATCGCTCCGCTCCACCGACTCCAATTTCCTTGTCTGGACCGCTGATGTTACTTTGAAAAGATGCTTCCCCCGCGACGCTCCGTAATCTTCAAACTGTTTTTTCTTTATATTTATTTTGTTCGCTATAAAAATCACTCAATCAAATCAATACTTGATCAAACACAACAAGTGTTCAACAGACGAGATTAATAATTAAATTAAACCTCATTAGGGACTTCATATGGAGTTTGATTGCTATTTTAAGCTGAAAAATTTTTTATCACAGTATGCACACCACAAAAGACTCACGAAAATTTTAACTAATAAAAAACGCTCGATAATATAAGTCTGTCTGAAAATATAGCCTCCTTCCAATTTGTGTTGACTAGAGCAGAGGAGCCAAAAAACTGGGTCGATTTCAGAAGTCTTTAAGAGCTAGTTATCTATGAATTTCTTTAATTTTATGCATCAGTCTCCACTCTCCAAAGGTTCATATTTTAAAATCTACTCGTTTTTTATAATCTGTGACAGATAATACGTTAGCCTGTAGTTAATCTTGATACAGATAATACTTGTTTCTCAAATTGAATTACTTGATTTAATTAGTGCAAATTTAGCCCCAAGTGTCTTTCCTGACTACTTGAAGATTTTTTTTTTTTTTTTTTTTGCTCTTTTTATCCTTGTCCGTCCGAGGACCGGGAAGGGCGCGCACTGCACTAGTTTTCATTATGAAAATTTTTAATTTGTTTGAATGTGAATTCAAAATCTAAAAATATCTTCTTGTAGCGTTAAGTAAATGGAATGTGACGGTATTTTTTAATTTTCCTTGATACAATTTAGCCTTAATAGATAATATATGCTACTTTTAGAATTTTAACCACATTTTTTGTAATGAAAGCCTAGCTTGGTGTCCTCATGTAATTACCTCCATATAATCAAAGAAATATAGTTGAACAACGTCAGAAGTTTGAATAGGCGGTAATTACAAACTTTGTTCGCACACGACGTCAATTATTATTAATCCACACACATACAGCAGCAGCCTGGGGACTTTGTAAATTAGAGGCAAAGCAGCCTGAGGAACTTGAAAGGTATCCTCTCTCCCTTCATTAATTTTCTTAACAAGCTCGATTCTGGTGTGAGAGCAGCATGATTGCAGCAGATTTAAAATAGCATGGGGAAAAATAGCTTTTACGTACAACCGAGCAACGGTTTCCAAGATCAAACGCTGAATTGCTGGGGCTTTTTATGTGAAGGAAAACTCCAATCATATTAGTCCAAAATTTATAGCCTAGGTGAAATAAAAATTGCTCCAAGCCGTTCATTAACCCTCTTTGCTGTCATTGAAGTGCGGCAAAATATGAAAGCTGGTGTGGTTGTGGAAAATCACACCAGAGCTTTTTAATTAGGTTATGCATTCGCAACACCTCGAGCGACGCTGCGCAGCAATTAAAAACTTGTCCCATCAGCCGCAGCTATGAAATAACTAAACACTGCTCGCAGTTTATAAAAAAAGAGGGAACAACGTGCGCATCATTACTGCGTGCATTATGAGTAGAATGCGCGAGGCGCGAGTCCATCCATTAGGCAGCAAAACGGGATGGAAAAGTGGCGTATCGGATTGCGAGACACGTGCCGAGAAGTGGGACAGAAACAAAGTGTCCAATCAGCCATCGGGCGTCCGGCTGAGCGGAGGAATCAAAAGACGCGTGTTTCGCTGCTAATAAAGCAGCTGCGGCGGTGGCGGCGGAATGAGGGCGTCGGGGCCTGCAAGGTTGGCTGCAGGTGCTTCTCTCGCGAGGGGTCGCCATGGAAACCACCCTAGGGTGACGTCACGGCCCGCGCGCACTGTGCCGCCACGTCATCAACTTGGACGAACGAACCATCAAGAGCAGGAGGCCGCAGGATTGTGGGCCGGGAAAAACAAAACGCACCTTTTATTAAATGCCGCGCGCTGCTCTTAGTTCCGACTGCTGGCTGACACACACGTGCGGCAAAAAGCAGCAATATTAATGAAAGGCGCGGCCTGCTTATTCTCTCGGAATTAAATTTTCGCCTGCTGCTGCTGCTGCTGTTGAGCTGGGCAAGAAGACGCGCGTACTTGCTCTTGTCTATTTTATCCGGCAAATCGGCTTAACAGTGCCGAGGAAAAAATCCAGCGAGCGCTCTGAATAAATTACACACACCACCCATGCAGGCCGCCGCTTCATTAAAATAAAAGGCACTTTCTTTCTAGACCTGATTAAGCATTTCTTCTCGTATTCTATGCCACGCATTTCGCTTTTAATTCTATGGCCTGTGATAACCAGACTGATATAGTGCGTGTGAAATGCTAATGAGCAACAAAGAGAGAAAAAGTCTTTACACTTGCTTTCAAGTAGATTCAAATAACAGTTTTCTTCTGAACTGTTTTAAATTGGCCACGAAATTCATTTCCATTTCAGACTCAGAATTTCCAAACAGCGCTCCAAATTCCCCCCGGGAACCAATATTCTTCTGGAATAATGCTTCTGGGAGGGTTAAGGTCTGAAAAGACGGGTTTTGTGTCCCTTGCCGAGCTAAATCCTCTGAGGATTTCAAGTATTTGAGCCTTCCTGGCTAAAAAAATGGGTAAAAACGCTGTGTAGTGTGTTTGAAACTGTCTCTCTGTTTTTTTAGAAAAAAAAGGTTTGCACCTATTCCATTCTTTCTGAGCTTAACAACGTCAACATAAACTATGAAACCGAAATATTCTCTCTTGCATTACGGTGTGAAACTGGAATATTCTGTTTCACATGTGAAACATTCTCTCTCGTAATGTGAGAAAGACGTGTGTTTGAATGCCAACAGCTCGCTTGTTGACCGGAATTCCAGAGTGAGAGATGACGAGGTGCATCAAACGAATATTTATCAGCTCGGCTTTCACAATGGAGCGTTTGATGCGGTTTGGCAGGTGCATTTGCATAATTTCCTGTTCCGCCACAAAATGCACTCTCGGCCGCAAAACGCGAGAGCGGGAGAGAAAATTAAATTCTAAACCTTCAGGCGAGGATTTCGGAGTGAATCGGACAGCATGAGAGTCGAACTGGTTGGCGGACGGCAATCCAATTCGCAGCGCTTCAATTAAAGTGACCGTTCCGTTTTAGACCCGCGCATTCTGGGCCCACTGAACAGCAAGAAGTGTAGTGAGCGTGTTTTAATTAACAAACTTTCTCTCGTTCGGCGGCATATTTTGATTTGATGCTCTCCAACCTGCTGCTGTGATCACACAAGTTTGCTCTGGCGACGCTCATTCAATTAATTTGGATCGCTTTGAAAGTTATGGAGAACGATTATTGGGGGGCCGTAAATGACAAAAGACGCACTGCTCGAGTGAGTTAATCAACTTTGGGCAACTCGCGCGAGGCAGCGTCGCATACACATGATGGAATTTCTCATTAATTTCCGCGCTCAGAGTTCAGCCTATTCATTATATTCGAGAGGAAGAATGAAACGCCGCCGCTGAGCTGCCTCAGATTAGAGCAAATAGTGTTTGCGTAAGCCTCGAAAACAGGCGTTATTGATTGCAAATCATCGCCAGCCAATCAAAATCGCTTTTGCTGATGGAAAGCAGCGCGTCGAGTTCCCTCGTCACTACATTTACCAACGCGGGAGCGAGAGCTAAATGAAAATTGCTTTGGAAAGTTGCGAAAAGTCAACTTTGCCTGCGGGATTATTTAATTATCGTTTGAAATTCGTTTCTACCTTACTTTACTCGTAAAATCTCATCAAAAGCCATATATGTTTGGTTATCAATATGAATCAAAGTATTTACGTCAGAAAATTTCATCATCATCGTTCTTGTTTGCTTAGGTTCGTTTCGGGAGTTAAAATCAACCCTCAAACTTCTCATAGCGTTTCAATAAGAACAGTGAAGATTTTGAGCAGAAAAAATGAACTTTTATTGTTCAACCAAGGATCAAAACGAAACTATAATGTCTCACCAATCTGTTCTAAATTAAAGTTTTAATCCTACGAATTTGCAAATATACCTCCACGACTACACGTTCTTAAAGCAACTTTCTTTGGAGAAAATTAGGTTGAGCAACAGCACTTAAAAAGAAATTTCCCTCGCACTGCTACTTTATTTGATAATTTATGTCTCATAAATCACAGGAGCACAAGCGTTAATTTTTTATTCTGACGCCCATTGTCCCACGAAACGTAGGCACAGAGAGAGAGAGAGAAGAATTGTAGCCAAAAGTTCGGGGCGGGCGTCCGACGACATAATTAAATTCGCCAGCGAGAGAAACAAAACTGTCGTCAAAAAAGGGAACTGTACCAAATAATCACCAGTGCGCCGTCAGGGAAAGTGTCACCGGGCTGCGAGAAAAATGAGCGGCACCCCATTATTATTTTTGAAACTCGATTCCGCGCACTGGCCGGTCATATTGCTTCCTGGGAAAGCGAACAAGCGGTCGTGTTGCCACCGCGCTGATTGTCGTTGCACTTAATAAATCACCCTCCCTGCGCCGGACCAAGACGAACTGCTGTGGAGGGAAAATAACCGAAATTTCCGCACCACCACCTTGAAATAAAAAGAGCCCGCGTTGCTGGCTTATCAAATTGCTTTTCAATAGCTCTCTTGACGCTTTTGTGCTCTCAAAATTGATCAATAATTGAGCGCCAGTGTTTTCATTCGGCGGAAAAATGGGGCGCGTGCTGTTTAATTTGCGTGGAAACGAGCGGCGTTGGAGGGATTTCTGAAATTCCACACGCAAACTTTGCGGCCCGAGCGCTAAAAGCGAATTTTTGGCTGGTCACCTCGTAATTTATCAGCGGTGATTGGCAAACATATGGCAGAAACTCAAACAATAGAGGTGCCAACAGTATTTTGAATGGAAACACAGGCTTGCTCGAATTGAAAACAAAATTGCATTTTTCTGGTAATTATTTCCCGGGGAAAATTCTATTGAATACTGACACCGCGGTTTTAATCAAACTCATTTTGGTGTTTTTGAAGTCAGAAGCAAATAGAAGTTTATAAAACTGGATATTTTTATACTGAGAGCAGATATTAGACATTTGAATTTGGCCTGAAACGAAAGTGCGGGGCAGGCAGGACGGCGAATTTGAGTGATGCGGATTTTGCGACAAGCGACGACGAGTTTCATTTTTCGCCCCATAATTTCACATTTGGATGCGCCAGTGGCTGCCGCCGCCGAAAATGAGAGGCAGAAATTTTTCATTCCGCCGTCTGGCCGCGTGCTCCGTTCTTTTTCGTCTCGAGTGCGAAACGCCGCCTCCGCTTTTGCAGCGCTTCACTCGCGTGTGTACATTTTCATCTTTCGCCGAGCGATATTATTAATTTCCGCGAAAAACAGTTTTCAAACTGCTCTCCGACGCACGCGGAAAAAATTCGCTCGTTTATAAATTTCCACCGGCAGGCGTAAAGCTCGATGAAGGGAAGCTTACGTACAAAGTTTTGTAATTTATTAAGCGTATTTCGAAACATTATTCAAAACACAACAAGGCTCTTCAGCCGCGGCAAAGCAGTGGCAGAATAAAATAAAAATATTTCTGCGAAAGCGCTTCGTTGGTCGCTCGCTTGCTTCTTTTCTATAAAGGATTTGTATTTCAATGAGATGCAAATTCACCCGCGCGCGTCTCTCACCCTTACGCGAGCGCGGCGGCGTTTGTGTTGATGAATAATTCAGAAAAAAGAAGAAGTTATTCCCCCGAATGACGAGGTCTTTTGCTCTTTCGCATGTAAACCTGCCCCGAGAATTTCAATTACCCCGCTTTCCTTTAATATCAATCATTTCGTAATCAGGACTCTCGGGGCGCAGGGGACGGACTGGCAAGTTCGTATCTTCCGGATTCCGCTATTTCGGAAATTGATATCTGCCCATCCGTGCCTGTCTACTGGGATATATCCAAAGAAGCGGGGGGGGGGGCAGAGGGCTTGATTAGCATACCTTTGAGAGAAGCCGGTGGATTTTTATTAGCATAATTAACCTCGCCGCCCGCTCTCCTCGGAAAAATCAAATCGCGCGCCGCAAATTTTGCACAACGGCCTGGGAGAACAGTGTGTCCCACTTTGAGCCAGGGTTGGCATGGCGACTGATTGTCAGCCGCCGCTCGCGATGCGGGGCGGGTGTGCAACTCCCGGGCAGTCGTCTCTCACTGACGAGCTGCAGCTCGGACGTGCATGCGTGCATGCCCTTTCCTTCCTGCATCGCTACGCAACGGCTAAGTAGGTTGAGTTAGCTGATGATTGGTGCTCTGCACGCAGCAAGTCGTCACGCAAATTACAGGAAAATTGTCGTTTGAATGACTTGCTTGAGCGTAATGAGGACTCTCTCGTACGAGGTGAACTTGTGCAGAACTTGTAAATAATTAATAATTCATGAATGCTTTTTACAAAGTATGTCGGTAAAGTGGTAATAGGAGAGAGAAAAAAATAAACAAATATCTAAGATGTATTCATGTTTCATAAATATTGCTAACTCTCTACAACATTCAACGCGAAATATATAAAGCGAAAAAACTGCGTTTTGTAGTTTCCTGGAATTATAAGAATTCAACGTTCTAATAAATAAAATATTATTTTTGCGATTTACGAAGCTGTCAAGAAAATTGCTAAACATTTCAAAATTGAATAAATATATTTTATTGTTGATTATATTGAATATTAAGTGCGCATATAAACTTAATTTAGATGATCCTTGGATAATTTTTGACCTGATTTTCCATTAGGGTTTGCTCTTCAAATTTTTACGACAAACATAGAGCTTAATTCTACAAATAATCTGAAACCTGATGATGCGCGTCCTACTTATCGTGAACAGTTATAATTAGTTTTTTATGTTTCCTATCACACTCGATAAAACCATTAAAAATCTGGGGGTCTTTGTTGACATTCTTGAAAATTCAAAGGAGTTGCCTCATTAGCTAGTAATCATATTTAATGGGAAAATCTAAAGAGATTACGTGGGCTAAATAAACCATGAAATTTAGCCCTGCTTGAAATTTAAATTTGGCCTTCGCGAGAATCGTATTTTCCACTTTATTTACTTATTTACCACTCTGACGTGCGCATTGAGTTGAAACTTCCTCTAATTAATTCGTTGGCGGAGAAACGACGACAGCACCTTCGTACACCAACCAGTCAGTGGCTTGAGCAAGTTTAAAACAAAATTGCGCGCGAGATTAATAAAGCGCGAAGTCCTAAAAAGCAGACTGGAGGAGTGTATATCATCGCCCTCGCCCGTTTCGGCCGCGCTGACGAGAGCGATTTCGCAACCTGGAAATATGTGCTCAGCGGCAAGGTGGTTGCCTAATAACGCGCGAATGAATAATAAATGCAGGCGGGCGCTCTTAAAGGAAACTTGGCCGCGCTAGGTATGCAGATTAGCGCGGCAGAAAAAGCTGTGAGGCAGGCCGCCCCCAACAGCACCCCCGCCCCATTAAGGGGCGGACGTGGTGGCGGGCAAATTAACTCGCTTTGCCGCCTTTTAAAAATTTAATTAACTCGGTGGCGCAGCGGCGGTGGTGAGGACTTTGCATATTTTCCTTTCGCGCGCATAAATCTACTTTTAATACATAATACGAGGGCTCTAACTTTTTTTATTTTCGATTCTCAGGAGACCACGCAGAGCATCATTTTCCCGCTATGCAAATACTGGTTGGTCCGAGCGGAAGAAATGAACAACATGTTTAGGGCTTGTCTTATACCTTATACCTCATTCTGCCTTCACGGAGGGCAGCCCCGCCGTCAGTGTTTGCCTAGAAATCTATTTTGCCGCCGCCTCGTTTCTATGCATCGCACGGATTAGCTCCACTCGCCTTGTTTATTTATCACTTGGCGCGCACTGTCGAATTAAAAGGACGGGCAAGGATCGCTTTCCTTTCTGTTCGGATAAATAGCGTCGAGAGCTGTGAAAAGGTTATAAGTGAGGCTAATCTTATTTGTAACTGTTTCGTTTGTAGATGCGGCGCGCTATTGACTTTAACTCACTTTGTTTACGTTGGGTGCGAGAGTTGAATTTCCAAGTCGCTAGAAAAAACTAGTTTTGTTGTTTCCGGGAAAAATGCTAAATTTTGCATTATAATTGCCTGGGGGCGAGTAAACTGCGGCAAACAAGGAGGGATTGAGCTCGAGAGACGAGAAAAACCAAGATTAATTTTCAGGCTCATCAAATTTAGCGAATCCGCGCGCAAGGCGCAATAAAAAAAATTCCGCTCCAGAGAAAACACAGACGAAAACAAGAAAAACAGGAAGGCGCGCAGGCAATAATAATATTGCTTGTTGGCAGAAAAGTCATAAACTCTTATTAAATTTCCACTAAGCTTTGAGTTGACGCGCGAGCATTTTACGCAAACTTCCACAGCTAGCACATGCAATTTAATATTCGTTTCCGCTGAGTCGGGTGGGCGCGGGGGGCGTCCGGGGCATGAAAAATGAGCAACGATTTGTTTATATCTGAAGGCTTTTTGACTAATGCGACGCCCGCGTCGCTCTGATAACCCACCGAGGCGTGCACTTTACAATTTTATTCTCGTCTACATCAGCCAGCGAGCCAGCCAGATAAAAATGCAAAAACGGAGAGAGCGAGAAAAGAGGGATTTTCAGGCCATCTCTCAAGCAGCAGTCGAAGAAGCAAGATATATACCGCGAATTAGATGAGGAGAAAAAGAGACCGACGTCGACGGCCGGATTTATTCTCCTCCTTGAAATGCTAATGCGTTGACCTCCATTCTACGCACCCGTTTTTGTTTCGCCGGCTTAAGCGCAAACTTCTCGGCTATCTTAGCGTCGCAGAACAGCAGCGCGAATTTATTTCGCAATCCCCACAACAAGCCAACTGTTTCCTTGCTGAGAGGCGAAACGGCAAGAAACCCTTTGGCCCTAGCTTGGTTAACGTGCCTGAATCTTGCATGTAAAAATGAGAGAAAGTGGAACGACTCGATAAAATGAGAAATCATTGCTCCAATTCAGAGCATGGCACAGCTTGCATTGCCATATATTCCAGTTTATGTCGCAAAGTAAATTAATGCAGGGCCCTGCAACCGTATAATTTGAAAAACACCGTTTTTTGTAAATTATAAATGAATTATACACGCAGAAAATTTTATGGAAACTATGAATTTGTGACTACTCTGCAAGGAATCATAGGTAGTTGTAGTTTTAAAGGTACAGCACTCATTATTTAGCCTTCAGGACCGAAATGGAAGCTGTACAGTGTGATGCTAGTATTTTCTGCGGTTAATTCACTCATAGCCATCCATTCCCTATGGTCCGTGCAGCATAAAGTCATTTCATTCATAGCTTTGCAAATAAATAATTCAATGCAACTGATTTTTTGTACTTTCTTTATAAGAAACGTCTTACTTTCATGATATTATAAATGTAATAATCATTGCAGGTTTAAAGAGTGCTTATTAAAAATTTCCGACACAATTGAATAGAAAAATAATTAGAACACAGTGCAAAGTTTGAAAGGAAATGGGGCACATGCATGGCAATTTATCGGGACGAAGGCTAATAATAACTCTAGGAAGCCTCAGAAGCAAAGTTTCCATGCCATTATTTCGCCGCTCCTTGTTCTGCTTGCACGAGCGAGCGAGCGAGAGAGCGAAACTTTGTTAAATCTGAGAATTCCCATTTTCTGGTCTGCGGCAGAATTGCGAACAAACGCGCGCGCAGCAGTGCGCTTCGAGTTTGTCATTGTGTGTGCGCCTGAATCGTCGTAATAAATGTAGGTGTTAATTCAGAGAATGAAATCACGAGCGACTGCTTTTTATTTCTAACACACACACACAAGCAGCAGAGCCGGCCGGCTTTTTACGGCCGTGCTCGTTATAACTCGCAACAAGCTAAGCAAGTAGAAACATTTAATGAAGACAGCCGCGCGTCGAGCGAGCGAACGGAGCGCTAAAGCGCCGGAATGATTATGTAGCAATTGCTCCGGCAGCGTGCGACTCTGTCTTGCTATTTCCTTGTGTATGCCGCTCGCTGCAAATTTCATTATTTTACAAAAATTAGCTTCTCGGCACACGCTCCGGGCTGTTGGCGAAAAAAGGACGCCAGCTTTTCATTAAATATTGCCTTCTTGCGTCGCGCTCCATTTAATCTAATCATCGACATGATGAGCTGCCTGCCTGCTATTTGCAAATTTCTTGCTGAGGTAGTGTATACGGAAAAAATATGATGGCTCAGCTAATGAGCGAGATGGTGGGTTGATTGGGAACCTGGGTATTTTCTTCCCTTTTAATTGCCAATTACGATTTTGGAATGAGATCGTTTGGATTTATTTCGGTGAATATTTTCCACGTATATAATTCCAGGTACGAAATATAAGAATGTTCGGTTGGCGTCCTCCGAAGATGGAAAAATTGATTTACAAGAGTGCTCAGACAAGCATTATTTTTGGTCTAAAAGGTTAAGAGTCGTGCCTTTTCAAGAACTAGCGTCAACGACAGCAACTCAGCGAACACTGCAGGGAAATTTGATTGTCAAAGCGAAGCAAAAAAGTTGGCAAAGCAAGAATATAAAGAGTGATTTCGGCGGACGGTGCCGATTTCAGGAGCGGGAGGCAAGCAGCCAAAAAATGTTTTTCGGACAGGTAAACAAGAAGTGCTGCTTTTGGCGTTTTCGCACTTGATTGCGTAGCGGCAAACACAACCGGAACCGCCGCTCACATCAAAAGAAATCGTCGAACTTTGCCTCTCTCTTTCAGGGGGCACTGAGATGTAAATGCACATACAACTATGGGGCTAGAGGTGCTGATTTTGCCGGCCGGCCCACCGACCAACTTTTGCCTTTGTGCCAACCGAGCAGGCGAGCGAAAAATAAATTCACTTTTGCTCGCCTCGCACAGCCAAAAATACGAGCTAATTAGTGTGTGCCGACTGCAAATCCACAGCAGCAACTTGCTTTTTCTCCGTCCGCTCAGCACTTCTTGTTGGCCTGGGCTGGATATGCTGGCAACGCGTGCGGCCAGCAAATTTGGTGGCTCTGCATGCTGCGTAATTAGTCACTTTGGGTTCATCTAGCAGAACGAATATTGTGGGTTTTTTGGCAGGCAGTGCCAAATCTGGTTGAAAGCACGCTCTGGTAGCTACTATTAATGAAATCATGTTTTTTTAATATACTACTTGAAAAAATTGGCAAACGACAATGGAGCTTTTTTGTATTTGAAATCCCACTTCGCGTTTAATCCTAAAATCCTATTTTTCCCTAACGTTTAAATTGTTTTGCCACATAAATTCATAATGTTGATTTGTTACGCAGGTCTAAGGCACATCAAGCATCCCCTGGCCCAATTTGTAAAATTATCATTGCTTGATCAGTGCTTTCCTAATTCTAGTGGAACAATTAATTCGTCACCGATTTTGTGCATTTAAACCAAAACTCTACTAACTATTTTTCTCATGATACTTAACTGACTGAGGTTGTATCTAGCAGATAATTACTAAGATTTTTTGGTGATTAATTTTGGATGTATGGATCCATGGGGTATAGTTGAAACACAATTAACATATTTTTAATCTTTTCACTCTGAAACTCACTCTAATGGAATTAATTTTCTTCATCTGCATGAAGGCGCCATGTTTTCGGGTTGGGCTCCGACCCGCCAGCCGGCTTGAATTCTGTGTCAAACAAAGGGTAACGTGCACAGACATTTTTTCTTCTCGCTTTTTCCAGCCGCCAGAGCCAGAGAAACGGCCCGAGGCATCATTTAGGGCTCTTTTTGTTGTGTTTAACGAGTCCTTTGGTGCGACAAGAAGAAGAGAGTCGTGCTATTGTGTGCGAGCGATCAGGCAGCGCGAGTGAAGGGTTGTTAACGTCACCCTGGCTGGCAAGCAAGAATTTCTGCAGCGGGCACTCACACACATTTGCCGCCGCCGGATCCTTCTTGCTCTCTGCGCGCCGCACACGCTGCAATCTGCGGTGGAGTAGCGAACGAGCGAGCGACATCTGTCACGCCACGTGAAGCACTCGGCGGTGCCAGGCGACCCACCCCCGTCCACCCACCCACCCGCCCGCCCGCCCGCCCTTCCGCCCCCCGGCCGCCTCCGCTCTAATTAAATCATATTCATCCAGTCAGCACAATTATTGCAATTACCCTCCGTTCGCCACCTTTTATCCCCGGCCTCCCGACACTTTGACTCTCATTTAAACGGCAGAAACAGCCATCTGATGAGACACGGCAGCGAGTCGCGCGTCACTAGACGCAGGAAATTGCGAAAATTGCGCGATGACGTACGAAATATGAGACACGCGCGAGCGCGAGGAAAGAGACAGTGCACAGGAGGAAATTGCTGCGATTTTGAGCCCGGCCCAAATTCATCAGACTTGTTGCAAAATTAAGCAGAATTTCCTCCCATCTGCAAACTTTGAACGCAAACCAAGATTTGTATTTATACACGGTTGCTCGCTGAATAGAGGCATCGGTTGGGAGCAGGAAAAATTATTTGCCACAGCAAACTTCGACTCCCTCTGGAAATTTCAATCAATATCTATAAGAAAATCTTCCCTGAGTCGGCAGCTAACTTGCGCAGGCATTTTCCTTGCTGGTTGGGGTGGGCGTTTTAATTTGAATAAAAGCATGGCAGCAGTTCGGTGGTCGTGCCAAATAAGTTTATCATAGAAGCGTTGTGCCTTGTTTATTCATGTCCGCTTTCTCTCGCAAAGGCACGTACTTTTGCATTATTTAAAGTGCTCGAGGCCTGTGCGCCACCGCCACACATGCTAATTAATTAAATAATTTGGCATCCCACTCCCCGGTCCAGCACATTCCTGGTCCCATTAAAACGTGAGGGGGCCGATCCTTTGTTACGAATGTCTTGAACGTCTTAATTCCAATGTAAGCGTCTCGGGGTAGGCAACGCGCTCGTCACACTTGACGGACGGGTTGCATACCTGCCACGCATCCCCTGCTGCAGCCGACGAGAGCATAACTTTATTGCATAATCCAACTGCCAGAACCGCTGCTGAGAGAGTTGTGAATTTTTAAAAAGCTGCCGCCTCCGCCTTGGCGCCGGAACTGCCGCGGCGAGTTCTCCTTTCTTCTATCTTCATAATGTAATAAAAGGGTCTTAAAAATAACCGGGGCTGCTGGCTGAGCGAGAGAAGAGCGCGGCGAGAGCAAAATTTACTTTTTGTTCATGGGAATATAATTATACTAGTCCTCTTCCGCGCTCGCCTTTATTTTATTACGCCCGAGACAAGATTAAAGTTGACAATTGCCCCGAGACGCTTGGCGAAATGAAATTATCAAATTGTAATTTCATTTCGACTTCGCGAAATTAATCACAGAGGCTTTGCACCACGCGGACGAGTGAGATAAACCTGTTTTAAAAAACGGGGGGATGGAATCCAATTCGGTCAATTACGCTCGCTCCGGAGGAGTTGCAGTACGCTCGAATCGGCCGACGCAGAGCTGATTTGTCAAAACTTTGCTTTCGCCAGATGAAGAGGTATTCCGGGAACGCCACCCCTGACCTTTCGGGACGAAGGATTCTAATGACTAGGCTAACCTTGTTTACCCTCTCACCCCTTATTAGCAAAGGGAAACTGATACCCAAATATACGCCTGCTAAAGCTCCTTCCGCTGGATAAGCACAAACAATAAAAGGAGCCGTTCGCCTGGCACGCATTGTGAACGCCCCTATTGAGACTTGACTGAGGAATTTTAATAAATCTTCATTAGCTACAGTGCTGTTGATCAAGTTTAATTTCCATCAACTCACCCTACTGTGTTCTCTATTTCAGACACGCCTTGATTATATATTTCGGCCGTATTGCCTGATCAAGATCTGATTTCGAGGAATTCCAAGATGCTCCTTTCATCTTCCGTTCCATTTGAAATCAAATTAGAAACTGACGACGCTCAAAAGAAAATATATCCTTTCGAAAGTTCTCCTTTTCGGCTCGGCGAGATGGCGTGAGTGCTTGCACGACGGGTTTGTCTATAGATTATTGCGCGCGCGCGCGGGCTGAATCGAGATCAAATTTAATTGGATCCGGAGTTATGTAAGCCGCGGCGTAATTGTTTTCCCTGCGAAATATTCCATCAGCGCAGGGATTAGGGATTGCTAGCTCTGAAACAGAACAAGCAGCTCGTGCTGGCTCGTCCCGCCCTTCGCCCGCATCGATCTGCGACTCTTTTCGCGCACGCCATAAAAAGCACCGACTCTGTCAAACCGCGAAATTTCTCGCAAAAATCAAAGCTTTTAAAGGCAACCGAAGTTTCGTAATGAGAAATCGCTTTTCACAGCGGGCGTGCGTGCATGTAGGAAGTTGGAGGAATTTTTCGCCGTTGAATTCGAGCCGAAGAACGTACGAGGCGGAAAATTGCCTTCAATTGAAAATCTCATTATCTTTTGAGCAGATTAAGCGCGGGTTGGCAAAAAATCCGCTTTACCATTTCCGCGAGCGGCTTTGAACTCGTCGGCACTGCAGTTCTTTCCAGCCAGCGACTTACCTGAAAGCAGAAAAGGACGAAATGAAATGCAACAATTTCTCAGTGAAAAATCATTAGCGAGTTGAAAGACGGATCCAGCGACCTGGATCCGATTTAATAAGGTGTACGCGAGGTAAGGTAATTCAAATATTTATATCATTAGTGTTGCGCGCGCGGAGAGCGAGAGCACGAGCGGCAATTTGGTCCCCAGACCGAGGCAGTCGGGTTATAAATTATTGGCGGCGGTAAATTACACAGGAGCGGCCAATTCCATCTCGGCAGCTGAGAAACTTGGCAAAGATTTTTATTGAATTCTCTGCTCGCTGCACCTCCGCACTAGGGCAGCCCGGCAGCTTTCGGCGCAAAAAATCCCGGTACGCTGGCTGCCGGATGTGCAGTTTGTTTTTTATAGCCAGCCGCACACGCACGACTTATGGCGGCCGCTCCTCTTTTATTATGGTGGAACTGGAAAAGCCTGCCTGCCTGCCTCCTGCCGAAATTAATTTGCTTGTCTTCCGTGGAAATCTGCCGCAATTTGTCCTTCCAGCCTCGCTTACGTTGAAAGTTACGCACGGAAGGCTCCACGTGCTTAACAGGACGCCACGTCTAAAGAGTGTATACTTCAACTTCCGCCCAAAACACGTACCAAATAAACAGCCTACTAAGGAGCAGCAGGTGTCCAAAGCTTGCGATTCAAAATCATCTTACCAGAAATCTTTATTTTATAGTTTAGCGCGTGATTTGGTGGTGTGCTAGGAAGGAAAATAATTTATGATGACTAGGCGGTGTCATGCCGAGTTCATTTTTTTACTTTTAACTCGAAATATAACAAATTTTAAGGTAAAAATTTACTAACACATTTTAAAGAATATTTTCTTTAGGGGATGCATTGCAAGCGTCTAGCCATTGCTTTAAATTAATATGTATATAAAATACGAGCTTTTAAGAGAAAATAATTTAATTTAAATTTCAAATGCATGATTTGTCGTATAATTTGGGTGTTTTGATTGTTATCCCTTTTTCAAATCCATTGTAGTTAGAGTCAGAATTATACTTTTCATTCATTACATCATATAAGCATTTTCTACTTTTAAACATGCAGTCTCCATAATTAACAATTTCCCCCTCGAAATATGCTGGCATGTCACACTGGTAATTTACAGTCGTCTGCTGATTGCTTAGCGCAGACGGAAATAGACTGCATGTAGGCAAACGATTGATTTGCTGAGAAGCAAGCCCAAGATTAATGGCTCTTTATGCTAAAACAACCTCCTTGGGCGCATCGCGGTTGCGGCGGAGAGTCGGTTGTGCTGTCAGCGGATTTTGTATTGGAAATCATAATGGCCGTTCTTATTTTGCCTTTGTGCGGCGCGGGCCTGCCGAGATTTGAATATTACGGCTCTCCGGCTTGCTCTTCTTTTCATCAAAGCAACTTTTAATCTCGGGGGATGACGAGCAGCGGCAAAACAACCACGGGCCTGGAAGAATCGGTGGCACAATGCAGAATTCACCACACGCTACAACCGACACGTTTTTCTCATCCGCCACGATTTCTGGATTAAAATATTTTCTGCAGCCACATCTCGCGGCCAAATAATAAATAAGCACTGCCAGCTTTTTGTTATTGTATTTCTCGCTGACGTGGCTTTGCAGCCTTATTACTTTTTCTGCCAATACTCGATACACATGGTTTTTAATGACGAGTGGTATTTTTGTGTATTCGCGATTACCACTGCTGCGTCATTACTTTCGGCTCCAAATAATAAAACTGCACATTCGAGCATTTTTACGCGAGCAGAATTGTTAATTTTTACCTTTGCCGCAGCTACAAACATGCAATTTTTTTTCATCACGCACTTCAATCTGATACCTCGATGCAAATATTTTATTACATCAACATGATGATGATGTTTCGATATCGTTTATTCGGTTTATTCGCGTCGTGCTGCCACAGGCGGATTCCACGAATCGTGTTCCCCACCCCAACCCTCTCTAAATGTATATGAGCATTTTTTGCCGCGGGTAGAAACCGTTGTGACGTGCCATAAATTTGATAATAATGCTAGATATTATTTCAGTTCGCTTTAAAATTGGGAATTCGAGAAGGGGAATCGATAAAATCCGGTCTGATTACTCGAGAATCGCAGGTCTGGTTAGCTTTTCGCAAAAAATAGAACTGCTAGAGTAAATAGGCAAGGAGGAGAGCAAACACATCTAACATACAAGCGGTGCTCTTCTCGTTCAGCCGGCAAAATTTGCTCTGACGGCAGGTATTGCTGAATATTGGATTTGTTTCGAGCGACGGTGGCAAATGTTTGTCGGTGCGTTTCCTGCCAATATTGATTGACAAACAATCAGGGAGGGAGACAGAGAGTCAGCTACTCTCTCTCATTTTGCAGTGGCTGATTTCACGGCCTGATTGCCCAGGTTGCACTCTGCGCTCCGATTGAGCAGGCCGCTGAGCCGATTTTTTGCTCGAGCTCGAGCGACGCTGTTTGCTCCGCTTGTTAGCCACCGACTAATGACACGACGACAAGAAAAACAATTAGGATTTTCTAGAAAAATCTCCTGCCTGGTCAACTCTAGGGATTTGCCTCTTTACCAGTCCCCGAGAAGAGTGGATTTCATGCTCAAAAGATATGCGGCTTATTTGCGGAAATTGTTTTTCCGACCCCTGCAAAACGCCTTGTTTACGGAAAAGGAAGAGGCGGCTGTCCCCACTCTTCGAGGGTCCGCAGGGACGAAACTCAAGTGACCTTTGGGCTTAATAGGAACAGATCCGCGCCTTTATTTAGAGCTGTTACAACGTTGAATATGCGGGAAAATTTAGACAGCAAACCTTGTTAAAAATTAAATTATGATATTTAACAATTTTCAATATTTTTATTAATTAAAAAAGTTAAACCTGCAATCAAATAGCAAAAGAGAGTTGCTTTAAATTAATAAAAAATAATTTATAGTTGAAGTACTCTTGAAATGTAATAATTGAATTTAAAGCTATGTACCAAAAGCCTATAGTATATTTAATTGCGCCTTGGATATTTCGAATTTTCCTTTCCAAGCTTATTTGTAGGAAACCAGAATTTAAAAATGATTTGCAGCACCGCGGCGAAGTATGCATAATGCTGACAAGTTTTTCTCGTACTTAGATGTAAGTGGACGAGCGTCTCCCGCAGAAAAGGGGAGCAAGAAGAGCGCATAAATCCGCGCAGCAGTGGAAACCACGCGTCAACCGCCGAGAAAAATGAAAAGCTGCCAGTTGTATTCAGGGCAGAGCGGTTGCAGGCAGCGAGCGAGTTGTTGGCACCAATTTCGCAAGTAGCGGCAGCCAACCGCGCTCGCGCTTGCGAAAGAGCCCTTCCTGCCCGCCTTATTATTGTGTAGGACGAGAGGGTGTTTATATTTGCAAGTGCAGATTTCGCTGAATAGAGAGCTAGAGCTGGAAACTCGGCGCGGCCACGGCCACTTTTGCTGCAGCTGAAAAGAGACTCGGTGCATTGCATTATTAACATGTCACTGCGAATAATTAATACATTATGAAGCGCTCGCAACTCGAGCTGCCTGTGCTCCTCTGTTTGCCACATTATTGCATTAGCAGCGGTAATTAAGGAAGTGCTGTCGCGCTTTTTCCTTCCAGGCCAGTACCACAACTCGAGCGGAAAACTTGCTTGTTCTTCTGCCCAGGGGGGATTTCGGCTTCATCCAGATTTTATCGGATGCATCCAACTTTAAACTCCTCCCGCCTCGCGTCGTCCCCGATTCCTGCATGCAATCTGCGCGCGTGGCCCAACTTTTTACGCACTGATTGCTTTCCAACTCCAGCAACCGAGCTTGATTCGTTAATTCGTTGTTGCTGCCACGGTTAAATTAATAAGCATTCTTTACAGGATTTAAATGGAAAATTAAATGTGATGCTCATCAGGATGAGCTAGTTTTCTGCATTGTTAAATATTCCTGCATGTTTCTCTTCCATAAAATATAAACAAAAACGATATCAACTTGATTTTCTACCCAAAATGTGGCAATATCTTTGCTATTAATTTCAGTCTGTGCATTTGCTTCCAAAAATACATCAACCAAATTCACACGTGATGAAATTAAAACATCAATATTTACTCCAATTTCATATTGTGCCGGAGAGCATTACCATGATAACGTGTGTTTTGTGTCATAATGATGGTTCAAAAATCAGTGCGCTAGAAGAAAAAACGCATTTGCAAAAAATTGTAGAAAATAGCAATATTTATAAAATATTTTAAAACAATCGCTTTGAATGAAATTATTTATTTTAATTTTTGTCTAAACATATGCTCAGCTCTTCACTGCAAATCAGGGGTGAGAAAATGTCACTGCGCTGCAGTGAGAAAATCTCACCCCGCCATATATGTTATTATACCTGGGGGTGTCCAAGGTGAGTTTTTCGCACCGCGCAGCAGTGACATGCGGCGGGTTGAGATTTTCTCACTGCAGCGCAGTGACATTTTCTCACCCCTGATTTGCAGTGTTCCAATGGAAACTGGATCTGGATCTATATAGATATGCCCAAAACATTCATGTTCTATGTTGTTTTATAAGTATTATTAGCAACTCGTCCCTGGAATACAAATAATAAGTACTAGCCAGAAAGTTGTCAATCGATGCGCATGCCTCGCAAATTCCGCATTGGTTTTTCAAAGGTAGATGAGCTAAATTCCATTATTTGCGTTTTGCAAAATGAGCAGGAAAAACACATTGCTCAAAAGCTTGTTCCTATTGGATATGTTTTTAGGGGGATCTGATTGTGGGTGCTTTTTATCTATATATAGAATAATAAAATTTAATTTCAAGGAAAACCAACATTTAAAATATCAGACGGAAAGAGTTGCCTTGGTAACCTGGCATTTAATTAGGGTTACCAAATATAGAACATGGCTAAAAAAACTATACATATATGCAAAGCAAAAGTTAATGGCTGGATGCGGACTAAAATAGATCTGTTGCCAAGTAACGCGACAAGATGGTAAATTTGGAGCTTTTACAAAGCAAAGAGGCGATGTTGGACGCGCATGTACATTAAATACGCTCTTTTTCTTTTCATCCCATGATCATTGTTAGAAATTTAAACCCTCGCCGCCATATTTTCAAACAGAGAGAAGCACAGACCCAAATCTGGCGTAGAGGCCCACGTTAGCAGCGGATTTCAACAAGTTTCGTTGCGCGCACAAAGCGTGGGCCCTTTCCGTTTGTTTGTTCGGAAGGAGGGTCTAAAAACAGCGAGGGCAAATTTCCGGCACGGCTGATTATTTATTTTGCAAGGAGTGAGCGTGCGCTCGAGAGCAGAAAGAGAAAATATGTGAAGCAAGCGAGCAGGCATGCATACACACGGCAACCTGTCGTCGCGGCTCATTTCGTGATTAAATTAAGTGCACGCTACGCCTGCCTGAAATTGTTAATTAAAAGGCTTTCGCGCAAAGTGTTCAGTGTGCTGCCTCCCCAATGAGATTTTAGGGTTTCAAATTACGGAAAGAGAACGCCATAGAACTTTATGAATGATGGAAATTGGGGTGACAGCTGAAAAATGGTCCGAAAGGCACTTTATGACTGACAGCTGTTAAAAAAATAACAAAACCATCGCCGACTAGCTTCTGCGTTTCCATTGGAAAATGAGCTACGCTGGCGGTTATATTGAGGAAAACTATAGACACCACTAATAAGTCCTCTTTCAATTAATACACTCCTCAAATTAATATCGAGCGGACAAATGTTTCCATTTGAAGCAATTTTCCGATATAATGGAGCCGCACGAGCTCGACAATTAGGAGGAAATAAAAAGCGGCGGGAAGCCGTGCGAAGGTACGCCGCCGCCGCCGCCAACATTGGCCGTTGGGCAATTTAATAAAGCAGCTAGGCGCCACAATCGGCTATTGTACGCGGTACCTGGCTGCTTTTATTTACTCGGACCTATAGAGAAGCCATTGTGCTGCCAGTGTGTTTGATTGAGAACCCTCAACCTCACGCCGTGTCAATCAAGCACCCCCGACGCCCACCCGAGTCCAAACAATTGATTCCACTGCAAGTTGAAGCGAGAAAACGGTCCATAGAGGGAAAAAGTGCTGCCGGCCGCTTTTTATGTGAAAAATAAACGACGCGAGCAGAAGCTCTTCAGATCTGAGAAAGTTGTGTGTGTGTGTGTGTGTATGTTTGCATAATAAAAGATATATTATGTGCGGCGCGCGTCTCTTAAAAAAGCATAATGCTCTCCAGTGTAATGGAGCATAATAAAACAGCCAGCACTTCTCTTCTGACGGCTCGAGTCTAAAAAGCGGCCTGCTTCATTGGTTAAGCAGAATGTGTTTGCTGCAAAAACATCCGCAAGTGTGCTCAAAAAGTGCGGCGGGATTTTCGATGCAAACATCCTAAATTTTAGAGTGCAAATGCTAAAAGAGAAAGGAGTAAAATTTGGCACCGAGATTTGCAATCAAATCTAGTTTTTTATTTGCAGCTCAAATACAATTGGCTTATGTGAAATTTGGGGGTTTTCCGTTTAAATCGTGAATGAGAAAATTAGCAACAATTTTGGCCTATATTCACGTTTTATGCCAATTTTATGACAATTTTCAATTTTTTGGTGGATAATTATTAACTATATACAACATATTTTGACGAGTTAAGTGTGAAGGGTTGGTCGCATATTCGAAATGGTGAATAAAATTAAATATAAATTGGTCAGATGTTTATGATATTGAACAATTTGTTTCATATACAAAGTTAAACTCGTCAAAAATACCATAAATGATTGTATAAAATGTTACGAAACTTCTTTTACATTTTTATTATCCTCGGTTAAAGCGAAGCCAAGTTGGCTTCTGAGCTACGCAGATAAGGAGGCTGCGCTCGAGCCAACTGCTTCAACTTCAAAGGATCAATTTCACCTCTTTCGCTAGCTAGAAATGCGTAATAAATAGACTTGGTGGTGCACGTGTGACAAAAAAGCGATCATTTTTCAGAGGCAACAAGAAACTCATCCATCACTGCGGGGGCGAAAGTGTCGGTCGCGACACGGAAATCTCGCCGGCAGGAAGCGGAACACGTGCGGCACTCGAAAAGGACAAGGTTGGCGGACAGGTAATTATGGCGAAAGGGCGGCTGGTGTGGGGCCAGGAGACGTGCAAGAAAACAGGAAGCCGCTGCACAAGAATCGCTCGGCGCCACCACGCTTTTTATTTTCAATTTGAAAAGCTGCCGTAGCGCACTGTCATACGCAGCGAATAAATAAAAAAGTATATCTCGGCGGTGCTTGACGGGCGCGGCGGGGTGGTTTTGTATACACTCGGCTCGCTGTGTGCAAAACACGACATGTACGGACTGCTTGCTGACGACAGGGTGGCAATGCGGGGTTAACGCTGTACACCACCAAGCGCGCCCAGCCGTTGTTAAGGGCGAGTAAAGCTGTTGTGATACACGCTCACATTTTGCAGACATCTTTTTAGCGCGGTTGCTGAGGCAGGGGAGGACTGCAATTTCAGCGGATCTTAAAAGGGTTCTTTCTTAAAGCTCGCGTTTTTCCGAAACATCATCTGCAAATGCATTTTATCAATCACGAATGTTCTGTGTTGTGACCATAAAATGATTTTTTTAAATCTTTTAATTTTTTCACCGATTATAAAATTACTTTTTGTTTAGATTTATTTAGTGCTTTTAAATACACCACATTTTCAGACAATTCCGGGGATAATCCAAAATGTGTGGCTTTTCAGCTGTTTTCGTGCAAAAACCAGTAGGAAATTTTTGCGCATTGCAAAATTGTGGAAATTATAAATATTTCACGGCAACCCTTAACATCGATCTCAAAGGTTTTTTCGTTTCTAGAGAGGCCTAGGTGCAGACCTGTGTAGTGCGCACTTAGCAGCGGATGGTGTGGACCCACTCGCATTTCTTTTGAAATTTGAATGCGAATTTTGAAGAGCACGGGTACATTTTTAATCTGAGCGAAACCAGATGCTTTTTAAACCTATTTTCCTCGTGTCTCATTCAATTCAGACCCTCTAGAGAGACAACTCAATGCGTTAAATTGATATATTTGGAGGTGAAAAATAATTTACAGTTCATATTCACAAATTTGATCCCACCGGTTCTCATTTTTAGCGCTTCAAGCTGAACAAAATATTAATGGAAAAGTTATATTCAATAGTACGTCGAGGCGGGAATGGAAAAACATTAACCATCACAAAATGCGAGAGCAAAATTAAAATACTCGCAACTCTAAACATCGTTAATATGGCTGATTCGGTTGATTTCATTGAGCTTTAATTTTACACGCACCAATCATTTTGCTGTGCACACTTTTCTGGTGACAGTTTCGACACTAAATTTGACTGGGTACATTTCATTATTTGAAATTGTAAAATGATATCATACCAGAGAAGGAAAAACAAAAACGTTTTCTGTCAGCTCTACATAAAATGGAGATCATCAATCTTTCAGACCAGTCCGACCCTCACGGGTAAGCACAAAGGGTTATTTATACGATGTTCTGCACGCTGCCTGTATCTACGCACCGCCTGGATATAATAATTACTGAAAACCTGGCCTGCCGCAGCCTCTCTCTCTCTCTCTCTCTCTCTCTCTCTCTCTCTCTCTCTCTCTCTCTCTCTCTCTCGTGCGCGCTCACTCTCAGCAGCAGCCTCCTCTCCACACGGCGTGTTGCGGCCGCCACCAAATAAAAATGAAAACGCGCACATGCGAGAGACTTCGCTTGGCGTGCGGGTGGAATGGAAACTTGCTTGAGCCTCTCTGGCCGCCGATAAGAGGGAGCAGGCGAGGAATTCCGGACTCCGGCCGCAGTTGGAATTCTCGAATATTGTGTGCGAGAGAGGAGAAAGAGAGCAGCGTGCAAATCAGCAGCTTTTGCGCGGAAGAAGTCTCACAGCCGGCTATAATTTCAATCCTAATTTCGGAAGGGAGTGTACTATGATACGCTGCTGCCGAGAGGCGCGAGTGTTTGGTTTGAGGAAAGTTTGCCCGCCGATTGTTTGCTTTCCGGCTGGAAATTTCCGGGGAGCGTTTTTCCGAAAATAGATGATGAAAGTTGGCCGGGCCAAGTTTCGGCAATAATTTATGCGCGTTTCATTCGGATGCGCGTGGAAGAGTTTTTAATTTTTTATCTCGCCGGCAGGCACCACAATTTATAGCCGGCGAAGAGAGCTTTTCAATCAATACTAACGCGCGCAGCACGGGGCATGGGATTCTTTTTAATTCTGATTATTCGCAAACGTGCTGTTGTGTGCTGAACTTTTTTATTTTGATTTTGCTCCGGCGGTGCACACCCAAGGGAATGCTGCTCTGCCGCGGGCTGAGATGCAATCAAAACAAGAATGCATCGCCAGCGTTGATTGGCAGAGCCTCTTTCTCTCGCTCGTGCACCGGGCAGGCGAAGAGCAAGAAGAAAAAAGAAGATGCAGCTCACTAATTGAGGCCACTTTTAATTAAACCGACCGAGAGCCAAAAGGAATGAAAGAAACGAACATACACACACTCGTTCCGCAGGTTTAATTATGCAAACAAAATAGCAACTCCTCGAGTTTTTATTCCTAAAGGTAGCAGCCTCATCTCGTAATTCTGTCAAGCGATCGTGAAGCAATGAAATTATTGCTTGCACATGCGTTGGAAATGTTAGTGCTCGCTTTACCACTTCAATACGGCCTCGCGGATTGGAAATCTAATAAAAATGGAAGAAATGCCATTTATATCATCTGAGGGATGCGTAAATTCGATTATCGATTTTTTTCTGTGACTGTTATTTTGTGTATTATCTCGAATAAGGTACTTTTGAGCATTCACTCAAGTTAAACATCGACTGCTTTTTCAAAGCAGATTATTTCCCACTCGATTATGATAAAACCGCTCAACCAAAACTGTTCTTCAGTTTTATACAGAAATGTTAATTTTTCATTTCTCCCGCGGTTTGTGGCACACATCACAGCCCTTTTTTCAATTTTCCTGGAACCACATCTCTTGATACCTTAACCTCAACTTAACACGTAAAGGTTTTACCGCTGCCCTGTTTGCGGATATGGAATCCAGAATGCTCGAGTGGCAAAGACACAAACCGACCACTCCCCACTATCAAAACGAGGGAGTTTTAGAAACACGGCCGGGAATTTAACCCTCATTAGAGTTGCATACTAAATTCCATCCCCCTTAACCCCAAAAGATACATTCGTGTTCACCGCTGCGCCGCGCATTGTGAGGGCGAAGAAAGAGCAGATCCAACTGCCTGCCGTTGCATCGTCCCCACCGACACGCAGTTATTTCTGTACCTACGTAGAGCTAAGTTGTACACATAACAATAATTATGTCCCGCGGAGGGCAGGTGCCGCGCAGCATTTGTTCCTCGTGTGTTGGCGCAGTGCGGTTTGTCATATCCCTCTCTGCACGAGCGAGCGCGCCACGACCGTCGCCGAGATGAGGATAATTTTTCCCCAACACGTGTAAATGCATGATGAAGATGAAAAATGGTGATTCGAGTCGCTTTTTCCCTCTCACACTCGCGGCACTCAGTCTCTTTTTTGTTCGTGCGGTGTGGAATAAGTAAAAGTCTGCTGGTGTGTGTGTATGCGTTTATTGCCCGAGAGAAAAGGCGAGAAAAAGAGACGGAGAGAAAGAGAGCAGGGTGACCCTGGCCGCGGAGCAGAAGAGAGCTCTAATCAAATTCTGCCGCAGTGGCCGTGCCCAAAATTAAAACTTTTACACCCAACGGCTCTCTCTCTCTCTTCCCTCTCTCTCCTACACACTAACTACGTTCTCGCGCTTGCTTTTTGCGTTAAATTAAAAGTTCTCGTTTTACAAAGCAGCCCTCAATTTTCGCAACGGTCCCGACGATACGGTTGACGCGGTTAATTATTAACTTGATGAGTCACAGACGTGTGTGCCGTTTCCCGAGTGCGAAATTAAGAGGAAAATTCAATCATGCCAGGGGGAGCCTTGCGCCTCTGGAGTTGTTTAAAATTCAGCTCTTTTACGGCTTAATCCTGCTCCAAGTCGTGGGTCTCAAATTTTCTTGCGGGGAACTTTCCAACTGGCAGTTTTTGTATTCCAACCGATAAGACCTAGTTACAGAGTTCAAAATGTCACAACCTCGGCTTCTGTCTCTAGCTGTGTCTTTTAAATCAATCTCGCAATTGCCCGAGGTTCAGCCGTCACGTTCCGTGCACCATTATTTTCTGGCTTGCGCTGCATCAATAAATTAGCAATACCCGCTCTGCTCTAACAAGGTTTAAACTTGACGTGAACACGTCTCAATTAAACCGGAATAAAACCACCTGTGCTGGGTGGTGCGAGAGTGCACGCGCGGTTTGATATTTACGAGAAACCGAGAGAAAGATTAATCCGCGCAGTCACTTTCATTGCCTTTTATTAGCAATTTATCGTTGTCAGGTGAGAGGTTGGATAAATAATCGAATAGCTGGTTTGCTAGCATTTTTACTGCTCCTTGCAAGATGCACGAGCGCCGCTGTTTTCCAACCTCCGCTCTTGGTGCGGTTTTGTCAAACAAACAAGAGAGCGAGCGTGCAGGCGAACGTATTTTTAAAAAAAAAAAAATAAAATCTTCCGTTTCCCTCGCGCTCCTTCTTTATTTTCCCTCATTTATCTGGGAAAAATCTGCGGAAAAGATTCGTATGAAATGGGCTGCCGCTGCTGCTGCTGCTTCGGAGCGGTGCGCGCTCTTTTTAATTACTCAAAGTGAGTGAGGTGCGTGTGCGGATTTTACGTTTTATTTTTTCACTGCCGTGCTCGGCGTTCCTTTTTATTTGTGCTGACGCGGACGAATGTAAATTTTTTCCGACGCTGCGCATCACGAAATTTTCTTTGCTTCCAGCGAGCGGAGGCAGAGAGCTCTTTCTGATTCCAAAGTCGGCTGAAACGCTGCCTGGCCTGCTTTTCCGTCTGCACTGTGCTGTTTTTTATTGATTCGCACAGCATACATACATCATATTATCCTGGCTGGTGTCGCCGGCGTGTATGTATGCCTCAGATTATTCATCACGCAATCTCATTAAATAAATATGATTGCTTTATTCTGGTGGTTGCTTCTAGCAGAATCAGCCAAGTGCTTTCTTGTTTCTTCCATGCTTTTGTTGTCATGAATATTTCATGCCATTTTTTTATTGATTGCTGAGTAAAAAACATTTCGAGTATTGGCTAAACAGCTCGAAAGTAAAATTTGGGACTTAAAGAATAAAATTATACTTTAAGCTTTCACCTCTTAATTGGCATGTTCCCTGAATTTTATTTTAAGAAATAATCGGCTCAAGAGGAGTTGTTGGGGCGGTAAAGCTGCTTTGAATACGGCTCAAGTGCACACATTTGATCAAGCTGGGACCGTAATTGGACACAAATTTGAAATTCGGCGTCTTAAGTGCAATCTAAATCAATTCTCTATAGTCCCGCCGGCGTCTGCTAATAAAGCAAGCAGCCGGGCTCTTGTGCATGAATTAACTATTAGGAAGGCTGGCTGCTCGTGGCCCCGTGTCGGTTCGGCAATAATCTCGCAGCACCGCCGCCTCCGCCACCGCCACTTAAAAATCCATCGTTCGCAGCTGCCTTTCGCAACGACGGGCCAGCATGAATCATTAATAAATACAAAAACGGAGCCTATGCAAATTTTGACGCAGTGGAATTGCAAATCAGACGAACGAGATCGCTGCCGCTGCTGCTGTGCTGCTTTTTGAAATGGAAATCCGCACGATCGGCAAAGGTAGGTAGGGAAAACAGACGGCGCCGGGCATGTTTTGTTTGCCGCCCGTTGGGACTCGTGAAATTCTATGAGTAAAACGTCCGCGCCTGTTTGATTTGATTGGCTCTCCGCGTTGTATTGTCCTGATTTTCTGATTTTCAACCACTGGTCGAGTAAAATTTAACTCCGGCTGCCGTCATAAATTGCTCTTTTGTATGTCACCGCTCGATGAATGTTCATGTATGGAAATAAATGCAGTTTTTCAATGTCCACAGAACTCTTGTGATTCTTTGGAAATCGTGTCTTTCGTGTCAATCAAAACTGGTATAAATTGAATCTATTATTCAAAGTTTTAAAATAAGGTATTAGGAGCTACTGCTCCGATTGCATTTCCAATATTGAAAGAAAACTCAGCTCACCAAATAAAATAGCCGAGTTTCCGTTTTGCCACTCTGCAAATGCTTGATGCAAATCTCGTTAGAAATGAGAAAAATCCCTTTTCCTGTCGAGACCGCCTCTCTCGCGGCGTTGGATTCCTTTTTTTATCTCGTCGCAAGTTAGTTTGCTGCTCTCGCGCTTGTAAAGACGAGATTTTACTTATTTTTATCGCCGCGCGTCGGCTAAGAGAATTTTTTCACCACCGTCCACAATCTCGCCCTCCTTAAACTTTTCATCCCTCGGATGAGCACCAGCCCTTGTAGCGACGAGTTTTGTGGTGCACGCTTCGCTGAGGGCGAGGTGGGCGGGGTAATTATAAAAGTTTCATTGCAACTTGGTCGTCAGGCGAATCTTTAATGATCTAGCCGGCTCGGTCACCAAACTCGGCCCGACGCGGATACAATAATAGAGGCGAGCGAAAGGTGGCTGCTCCCCTGCCTGCGGCCAACGAGGCTCGATTTATTTCGGCGCTATATAATTATCTCCGCCAGCATCACAAGTGAGACTTTTCGACGGTTTCCGAAAGCACTGTGCCGCTAGTTAATCAATTTCTATCCGCAGCTCTTATCACTGTCGCAGAACAGAACCGCCGCACCTTTTTTCTTGGCTGAGCGAACAACACAAATATTACTTTCCTAACCATCAACGTTAATTAAAACCCTTCCAGGAAAAATGAAAAGAAATAAAAAAATATCTACTCTGCTTTTAGCGAGAGCTTCTTTCCTCATAACAACCGTTCCACAGAAAAATATTTTCTCAGTGGTATGATTCTTTTCATTTATATCCAGTTCTATAAAAATAAATCCTGGGTTTTCCTGTTTGTTTTCTAGCCTGTTCCGTAGTTGATACTTCAGGAATTTTCCCTTATATTTTTTTTTAATTAATAATCCTTTTTACCTTTTGTCTAGGTTCTTGGTAGGATATTATTTGTCGCTTTCTTAACGATAAGAAAAAGGGAAGTGAACATAAATTTATTTGTTCCTCTTAAAAGACATTTTAGAACACAAATTTTACTGTCTATTTCACAAAACATTCTAAGCACATTTCAGTTTTCATTTCCTGTCCTGAAATACTATCATTGTTCATTCATGCATTCGTCAAAATCCTTTATTTCATCTTCATTTCATACAAATTTTATTTTGACTGGTGCGTGAGTGAAGCAGCATTTGTTTAAAATGCGAGAATTTCAATAACTGCAGACCTGAATTTAAGTCTCTGGTGCCACTTGGAATTCATAAAAATTCCAGCTGACCATCGTGCATATTTCATCCGTGCTAATTTCCAAAATGGACCGAATTTTCGCATTCGTCCGGCACGGCTCGGTGCGCTACGGTGGAGGAAATTAGCCTGCGCGTGTTGTGTGTGTGTAATTGGCGAGCGAGCGCGTCTAATTAGGGCTCGCGCGTCGCTGAATTATGCAGTGATCGGCGGCGTGTTTGCAGATTTGCCGCGCCCGGCGAGCGCTGGTGTTGTGGTCAAATTAAAAATGCAACCGTGCCACCTAATGGTGGCCGCCGCGAGTTAGTTAGTTCGAAACAAAGCCCATAAATTGCGAGTAGACGACGAGCTGGCTTGTTTTCTCTATGGGCTGGCGCAGTATAAATAAAATCAGTGGAAATCAACATAAACATCATTTGCTGGAATGCACACAATGGCAGATAAAACGCCTGTCCGCACCTAGTCCGTGTTTCTGCGGTTCGGACCGATTCTGCAACACGACACGCGAGTGCACGGGTGTAATTAAATTTATTCTGCAATATTTATGCTGCAAGCAGCGGATACCGTGTATGAGGTATTATGCATTCAAATCCGGGTTATTTTCTCTCAGCGAGATCACATTCCAACCGGAAAAGTAATTATCCACATGGAGAATCCACATGCATTTTGTTTGTGTTTTCACTATGAACAACTGCTGCCAGCAATTTTCATGACACAGTTGTGGTTAAGTCTACAAAATACAAAACACTGCAAATTTAAATTTAATGCGTTCACATGCAACGTTTTAGTTGTGTCGAAAAATGGAAAATTGCTTCAATCCAGCACACTGTTATTTATTTACAGTAATTTAAAATCGTCTTTTTCAATAATTTGATATTTTCATAATGGCAATGAATTAATCAGAGAAGAAAAACAGTTCATACCTAAAGGTCTCAGCCGCGAGGTTCAAGGCGGCGGCTGGCCATTTTCACCGGCAGCTGGTAGCTGGTGCGGCTAACAATATTTTAAACGAGAAGTTTGATAGTGCTTAAGACATTTTCCCTCTTTTTTTATTTTTGACCATTTTTCGCCGGCTGGCGCGGTGCAGCGCAGCTGGCTGAGACCACTATTCATACCTAACTATCCCTTATCTGTAAATAAACGTAATTTGGTAATGAGTGAGGCGAGAGGTGATCACATTTCACTAAAAAAAATTTCGATGTTTATGCGCCCCTCCACCCTAAAAATGGGTTTTTGTGCGAGCGTGTGGCTAAAAATCCAAATGGATGTGGCAGCAGCTTCAGACGTAAAATGGAAATATTAATAAAACCGAATCAGTTTCAGCTGAATAAATGGATTGGTGGGTTTTAATCATTTAACAGAACACATGGACATTATAGCTTTGACCATTTCAAAAGCGATTCTAAACAGTACGACGTTATTGATAATTTAAAATTTATAATTAAAAACATCTCCTCCATGCCTTTATCTTCCAGTTGGCAAAGGAAATTAAACCGTCACTCGTTCAATACCAAAATTTTGGCTATTGTCGCGGCAGCACTTCAGCCCGTCTCCCGTTTACACGGTTTTTGCAACATGGCAGCTCTACTGCGTGAACATAAAATCGATTCAGACATGGAAAACGCAAAATTACTTCGCATTGCAAAAAGGGGCTTTGAATAGAGTCGACTAACAACCGCGACTCGCGGTGTGTCATACGGAATTATTCATTTTACGTGTGTACCTAGTGGCAAACCAAGTTGGTCGTGTTTTGATATTGCAACTAACTGCAAATTAATGACCACTTTGTCCGCTACCCCCGCGTCCAACCGTGACTCCCGCCAAACGGAACAAATATGTATAGCTTGTAAACGCGCAGTATAGTCGGGTTCCATTCGGTTGTACACGTTTAATTGAAATATTGCGGTCAGCTGTCAGTTTCGTTTTATGCCGTGTATCACCAATGAGATCACTCCCGATTCACTATCAATGCGACCACTTTGGATTCCGAAACTGGTCTCGCTGTGCAATAATAATTATTGATGGCTGCGCCAGAGAGCCAGGCGCAGAATTCGTTCAGCACGACGAGGATCAAATTAAAACGGAGTTCGCTTCAAAGCCTTGTTAACTGGCATTTCGCTCTCTCGGGAGGGCTCAAAGGGTGTTTAGCGGGCCAAATTGGAAGATTCTTTGCAGATGAGAAAATAATTAGGAGGCTATAAATAATTGAGCGCGTCGTCGACGTCGTTGGGCTTTTCAGCTGAAGCACGCCGAGAAAAAGAGTGTGATACAAACACAGCCTGCTGCTGCTGCTGCTTCTGTTGGAAAGAAGAGCCAGCCTGCGTACTGCGTGTGTACATATACGTAGTAGGTGCGCGCACTAGAATGAGCAGGCAGCAGCGGCAGACACTTTTAAGTATCAAGCCAAGAGAAAGATAGCGGCGGACGGGTGGGCGGGGGCAGTGCAGTGTAGACGCAAGAGAAATACACGCGAGAGGTGCCGGAAAAATAAATATGGCTCAGCCAGTCTTGCGCCCTTGGGACTCGAGTGCTCCAAATGTAACGCTATAAGGACAAATTCCCAGGGACTTGGCTAAAATTAGAGATGGCAAAGCGAGCAGAACGATACAAATACAAACCGAGAATCTGCTCGCAACGTCGCAACAGCTCTTCTTGTTCTGACAGAGCAAACTAAAATTTAGCTCTTAATATTTCACGTGTCAGCTCCTATCCCAGTCCCTATGTTTTCACCTCTCTCAAACTTGCAGTGGTAAGAAATTATATTCGATTTGCCATTTTTCCAGGATTCAATTTCTTCTGGAATAGCTTTTGTTTCCAAGAATTTTCATCTAAAGAAATTAACTTTCCTCGGATTTTGTAGAAGCAGGACTGGGGCATTTTCTCATTCCTCGTCCCTGGGATAAAAAGGATGTCATTCCTGCTTGTCAAGAGCGTGTGTTCGCACAAGACAAAAAGAACGTTCTCTCCCTCTGCTTCTTGTTCTTCTTCTCGGCTGCTCCTCGAGAAATATGTGTTTGAGAACTTGTTGTTCTGCTCTCAGCTGTTTTACGCTTCCCCCGCAAGAAGAGAAGCAGTCTGCCGCTGAGAACGGGATTCCACCTGCTATAAATCTCGGGCGGCGCCCTGCACGCCCCTCGCCCGCCCTTATATTTATTGCCACTCGAAGGAGGCGCAATAGAATGAGCAAAAAAGATCAAGAATGGGCTCGAGCGAAAAGCTGCTGCCGCTCGCTCGCCAGCTCGCCCGCCCGGCTCGTGCGCGGCCATAAATTTAAATTTACCTGCGGCGAAATAATTTTGGCGCGCCCCTTCACCAGCAGCTAAACATGACATCTGTAGTGGTGCTCCACTCGAGCCTCTGCAGTTCTGCCGGCTGGCGCATTGTTAGTTTTTTCCTCCCTTTAGGTGTATGCATGCATACTTGTCACACCGCGCTGAGCCGCCGTCGAAGCAGTGCATTAAACTCTTGAAAAAGCAGCCTCTCGTCTAGTTCACAGCCGAGTGCCGCCCCGTGTTTGTCATTTCATTTGACTCGCGATTTTTTGGGTCAAGAACACGCGAAATGTAACAATGCCCGCGAGTGCATCTGCAATGCAACCCTCGTGCCCGGCACAAAGAAAACACACGGGGCCGGTATAAAAGCCACACATGCACGCCCTTTGTCCGCGTCCAGAGAGGGGGTGGGGGGAATATGCACACCGCGCGAACTCGTTGCCTTCTGCATTCATCTTCAACTTTGTCGTCATCGTGTGTTTTGGTTTGCAAACATGGCTCGAGGGCTTCGTCGTCTCCAGTGCACACAATCAAACACTACACTAGATATACACGGCCTGAAAACTGATTGATGAGTGGGTGGTTGGGAGTCGAACTGGCGCAAAAACCGACCGCCTGCCGCACACTCAAATATCAATCGAGACGACCGCCTGCGCTTCCATTATTTGCTTTTGATGCTTCCATCTCCCGTGTTGGTACACTTGAATTTACAAGTCATTACATCTCTGGCTCCCATTAGCTTTATTGCCAACGTCTGATCGGCGCTCTTTTTTAATTTGCATTTCACAGAGCTAAAAGCGTTTTAAATTTCAGACTTAATGGTACACCGTTGAATCCAGAGAGTACGGAAGGCGCTCAAAACGTGCATTCTTTTGTAAGTGCGCTGCAAAATGTATAACTGCACGAAGCATTTTCCGCAACAAAGAGACTGCGATATTAAAACTCGGCTGTAGCGCGTGTAGTGTGTAGTGCAGACAAGAGCTAGCTATTTTCCTGTATCACGTGTGTGTGTGTAACAAACAGCCTCTCCGCGCGATCAATATAACGACTACGCAATATTAGAAACACATTTCATCCGGACGAGGCGCTTTGTACGCGAGCAACATTATTTATCGTTGCAACTTAAAAGGAGATTCGGCCTCGATTTCTCTGCTCAGCCAATTCATCAATCGGCAGAACTTCAAATAAGAGCCCCAAACCAAACATGTGCCATATTTTTCCGGACAGCAAATAGAGAGAACTTTTTGTACGCATTGTGTGCGAAAAGGCATGGGAATTCGGTCAGATTGCGAGCAAAGTAAGATGCGGACGCAAACTGCTGAATGCAGGCTCAGATTGCCGAGTGCCCAAGGCTGCTGCCACCTCCGCCGGACAGTAGGTGTATAGCGGCCTCAGGGTCGTAAAGGAAGGGCTCGTCATTACTGCTCTCGTTTTATCCGCTGATAAAAACTCGATAAAGCCGGTGGAGAGGTCGTCACCTCATTATTATACAATGAAGTCGGCGCGGAAATAGCACAAAAATTAATTCGTGTTCGTTCGTCAGGGCTGCTGTTGCGGCTTTACGATTTTTGTTTATTCGGACGCGCGCATTCATTTTCTGCCAGTGGATTTATGGCTGGGAGCACGATAAAAGTTATAATTCGCCCGCGATATGTACGAATGCACGTTTGGCCGTTAAGATTACGCCAGCACTAACCTTTTATCTGTCAGCGCAGAGTGGCAGAGTGAAACGGCTGCCGCTCTGCAGTTACGCAAATTCGACCAAGCGGCGAAGATGGATAATGGACGGCGTTGAGTTAGTATGTATGTGATGCACCCTCGCACCGGGAAAAACGGACCACGCCGGCATTTTATTTCCCTGCGCTTCGTTTCGCGGCAGTTAAGCTTAAGAAGCACGCATCGGCGGAAAGCGGGCATACGTGGCCCGTTCAAGGAAGTACTTGTGTGCAACCTGCACGTAAACTGAATCCCTACTTTTCGGGCAACTTATCTCATTTTATTCGTAATAAAAAGAGCTGCCTCGCTTCCTGCGAAGGCCGGAGTGTTTCAGTGCAAAGGTGGCGAGAAGTTTTTTATCTCCAAAGTTTGCTACCTAGTGGTGAAGTTGGGACACCTCCGGTCGAAATTGTATTCAAAATTCGAAAGCAGCCTCTGCAGTGTGCACGTGGCTTTTTTCGCACAGTTGTGAGTATTGTGAGAGAAGGGAAAACGCAAATCACGCTATCAAAATAAATCTCGACAGCCGGAGGATGCATGGAAGTGCAGATAATGCAGGAGCATACGCCGCATGCACAAGCAGTCATTTATTATCTACGACGTGTGACACGGAGGTAGGTGTGCACGCGACGGAATGCACCACAATAATGTCAAATTAGGTGCCGCCAACACAATTTATCGAGGCCTGGCTGCATTGAGAAACTAGCTGTTGCTCATCGAGCACGAGCAGTGTATGTGCAACAAACAGCAGCAGCTGAAAGTAGCGATCTCTTGCGCGAAAGTGGGTCGTCCTCACTGCACCGCGCGCGTTCTCTGCAGCCCCGGCCTGCGCTGCACAAACCTACGTGGAGCGGCAAGAGGCAACAACACGGCAAATAATAATAATGCGAGCCGTGCTCCACTCGCTCGCTCAGAAAACAATTAAGCACTTGCAGCTGCTCTTGAGTAATAACTCACAACAAAAATGCAATATGTCTGCATGCATAATGCTTGTCGGCCTGCATCCGTTGCATTTTCGTAATAGCATTAATGCACTCACCGGAGGCCAGAAAAATGCTTTTCTAGCTAATGAGCCATTCCGACCCCGTAGTCGCATGCAAATTAGATACGAATGCGATCACTGCAGAGCCTTTTATCGCAATTCTCCGACACGATAATTGCATTCAGTCGAGCGTCGCTAAAACGGTATAAACAATAGCTGTGTATACGGGTTCTAATTGTCAGCACAAGGAGAGTGCCTTGCATTCCTGGAATTCTGCAATGATTGCGAGCGGAGAACTCGCGCAGTTCGAAATTGGATAGCTGATTGGTGTGTGATTGAAGCATGAATCGAAATAGCTGTTTACCTGCGTGCTACGCCTATTACCATCAAGTCGAGTAATCGTGTGCATATGTCATGTTCTGCAAGCAATAACCCGGCATTTCAATGGTTGCAATTCTAGGTTACTTGTTCCGCAACTCAGGATATTGCGTCAATTCCAGAGCTTTCATGCAAACTTTGAGATGGATTCAAAGCTGTGTATATGGAAACATGAACCACGCAAGATCAAAACAACAAACTTCAAAATTATCTGCAGCATAGCAAGGTTCTCATTGGAAGAATTTTAATATTACAATGTTTTTTAGCCTTGGACTTGGATATTGTCAGTACTGTTATCTTATATTATTTGGCCGATATGTAAAGCTTATGACCATAATAGTGGGGATTTTTTGTGATGTTCCTTGGGAAAATAGACATTTTCATAGCATAATTCAAAAGTCTGTTTTATCAAGGTGTGCAAAAAGAATCCTAGCGCAAAATATTATGT
Source organism: Cloeon dipterum (assembly GCF_949628265.1). Classification (NCBI taxonomy): domain Eukaryota; kingdom Metazoa; phylum Arthropoda; class Insecta; order Ephemeroptera; family Baetidae; genus Cloeon; species Cloeon dipterum. The sequence continues at coordinate 14,847,192 of NC_088788.1, read as the reverse complement.
TATTTTATTATTTGTTCTTTAAAATTCTCAGGAGCTAAATTCAGCCAAAAATAGTTATTTAAAGCCTTTCTGAATGCAAAATTTATTTTAAAGAGTACACATTTGAAATAAATAAAATCATTTACCTAAGCGAAAATATTGGCTGCTTTTCGAAGAAAAATCTTTCGAGCATTCTACCGTTTTAAGCTAAATTTTTGCTATTTAACCCTTCACCAGTTCAAGATCTCAATTTCAGAAAAGCTTAGCTTTGTAGTAGGTTGAAATTTATTCACTAGTAAAATCCCTCCATTTGGTAAAAATTTACAAACACTGCCCATACTACGGTGGTTCGAAAAGAACCCGTGATAAATCACTTAGAAGCGCTGTAAAAAAACGCACTGCTACTGCTGCCCCGCGCAAATCCCTCGTTAGTAACTCTCCACATCCTTTCTTGGCAGAGTCCAAACAAGCGGCGGCATCCGACACACACTCTCACCAGGCACGGGGTCGTTGTGATTAAAATAAACCGTGCGCTGCTGCAAACTTGTGTGTGCCGTGCTGCAAAGTGCTCGGCGCGCGAGGCACATTCGAGTCACGTCTGGGGTGGACGGACAGAGGCCAATCTGGGGGCCGGCGCGCTCGATGACAGCCGAAAATAATATTTTACGCTCCTTTTGGCGCGCCGCTCATTTGCATGCACGCAACATAACTCGAGCGCAGCAACAGCAGCGCCGGCAAAAACTCACGTACCCCTTTTATTTTATGCAAACCCGTCGGGACGGATGACTGGGAAGCGGCGGTCAGGGACGAAAATGATTTGCATCGCAGCCGCACCGTGCGCGCGGCGACAATCGGTCCAGACGTGAATTTTTTCCTCGAAACTGACCCGTGGCCTCGGGGGGCGCAGCTCGAGTCCTTATTCCGAGAGCGGCCGGAGGCGAGTGTTTGTGCAAGTAATTAAGTCGCTCGCTCGGTCACTAAGTCCGGCCTGGAAGCCCCTGGCGGCGCCAAGCATCTCTGCAGAGAGCGGCTCGTTCGCTCTTTCTCGCCCTGGATATTATTGCAAACATTATCCAATTACAAAACCACTCGAACGCAAACACTCGGCCCCAGAATTCGCCGCGCGCGGCAAGCAGGTGCTAGTGCAGAGAACAAAGGCACACACACACTCACCAGTTTGTACACTCGCCTCCATTTTCCTCCATTTCAGCAAGTGGCGCACCTTGTTGAGGGATAAACTTTGCAATTTTGCGCGTTCGGGGAAATGACGGCGTTTCTGCTCGAGAGTCGATTGTTCAAACCAGAAGCGCTGGGATGCGGAGCCACGAGTCTCCTCCCTCAGGCAGCCTAAGTGAAAACTTCTTCGCCTCGACGGGCTTCGACTGAGGAACTTTGAGGGCTCAAAATATTACAAGTATAATGAGGCTCCATCCCGTCAGGTCCCTAAGTGCTTGTGATCGTTGAGGTGTTTAGATATATTATAGCTCTACTGAACGTCCACTTTGCTATAAAGTGATCGAATTTTCAAACAACTCAAATTTACGCCCAGATAGTAAAAAAGTAATTATAGCTCGCCCTGTGTTTCAGGAATACTATAAAAATTGACATTTTGAATCAACCACAGTTCCTTAATCAGGCATCATCTTCTTATAAAAGGAGCTGTGACCCAGGAATGCCAGAAACTCTAGTTATATTCAACTTAAGTTAGCTATTTTTGTATCTTGCCTAAGGCACTTCATTAAGTTACAAAACTTGATAAAGGAATATTTCTCAGAAATGCTTGGCACATATCGTTGGCGAGGAAAACTTTTTAATATTAAAAAAAATTGATTTTGTCTCAAATTTCCATTTCTATCTACCGAAAAAGAACCAACTTGATCCGTAGATTAAAAGTTTAATCATGAAATAGGATTGTCATTTTGGGGAAAAACGTTATTACCTAACAACAAACAGTTTTTAAGAGTCAGATTCAAACGTGAACTTTACGCGAATAACGTACTCCAAATTAATGTTTACATAGAGTTACAAATATGTTAAAATTCAATTTTTGCACCAAAATGGTTGATTGTTTGCAACACAAATAGATTCATAACAGTTCATACACAGAAAAGAGGAATTCGTAAGGCCCCTCGAAACGACAAATGCAGCCTCTCGACGATGAAATAAATGGATGCTGCTGACTGGAGTAGGTTGGGAAGAAACAGGTGCAAGAATAAGTACTTATCTTTCCTCTTGCGAGGGCTAAAAATAGCCGCAGTGAGCTGAGGAGCGAGCGAACAGGCTCTTCCGCCCAGAGCGAAAAAGCGGCAAAAGCAATAAAAATGATGAGAAGCGCGCGCTGTGTGGATGTGTATGTGAGCTCAAAGTATATGTACTCGTCGGTCTTTTCAACGGTATTTTCCACAATCGCAAGAAGCATTAATTCTCTCGTAGTGTTCCTCCACTCGGCGAAATGAGGAGCGGCAAGTGCAGCGAGGCGGAGCGATTATGCTTCGCCGCTGTCGATGCATCCATCCATTTACGGCGGCGACGAGCGGAGCGAGAGCGAGAGAAATGAGAAATTGCTGTAATTGCATAATGATGGTGCATATATATGACGCTGACGCATAAATCGAGCAGGGAAAACGCGCGTCATTATTGCTCACAGGCGAATGGCGCACACAGACTGGGTAATAGTATCGACACGGCCTTTTTTATGGGCGTGCGCCTCGCAGACCGTGATTCATTGCACATTTTATGGTCCTGAGTGGGGCCCACGTGATCGCAGTTATGCTCCTTTGGTGCTAAAAGGTGCATTTCGGTGAGCGCTTTGCGTCACCCGGTGGATATAAAACGGGAATTGTGGCGCGGATGTTGTGAGAATCCGCTTGCAGACCGTTCAAAAAGTCATCAGTAGAGAAACAAAAGAAAATAAATGCTTGGATGGCCAGTAAACAGATTTAGAGCGTTTTTAATGGAATGCCAGGTCTTAAAATGCACGTATATTTTGAATGGCAACCAAAATTGGAGTGATATGCAACGCGCACAACACTTCCATCAAACAGGTTGCCTACCAATTCGGAATTCCAGCTGTCAGTTTCATTAATAACTTAATCAATTTGCACCACCTGAGGCAGCTGGCATTGGCACATTAAAGAGGCATGAGCGACGGGCGGTAAAAGATGGTATTCAATAATTCGCATTACCTGGCCTCCCGGATTTTTTATTTAGGCCCCGAGTCTTCTGTGCTGCTAGAGGAGGCGAGAGTGATTTGGAACTTCCAAATCCCGATATTATTATTCTATGAGCAAAGTTGTAAGCCTCGGGATTACGCCGCCATTTATTACGTGTACTTTTGTATTGGCCCGGCCGTCAACCCGCCCGGCTGGCAGCACGAAGGAAAAATTGTTCTCCGAGAAAGAGAAAAGGTCTTGCCGCCTAGGGGAACGAGGTTGTATGGGGATGTTTCGCTTGCCTGCTTCGCGCTGTCGTTCAGGAATTGCTAATAAACGCTCGCACGTAAATGGACTGCAGCGGCAACTTCCTCGCCGGAATTTAAAAGGGGACTTTGCACACGCCTGCTAAAACTGAAGGCACTTTCCTTTAAGTAGACCCAGCGCGTAATGTGCAGAACAGCAGAGATAAAATGTTGGTTGACACTCACCTGGAACAGATAAGAAACCATTTGTTAGAACAAAAAGCAAGGCGTACATAGAAATATTAGTTAGGAATTTTATGCAAAACAGAAATTGAAAGATATTTGTTTTTATATTATATGGCCAAAGGGAATTTTGGAGAAAATGAAATATTTAGCATGATGTCCTACTGGACAGCAGCTGTTTCGACCCCTTAGGTCTCTTTAGCAGTACTTAACGGTAAAAAAGAAAAGTGAACATTTCATTAATATCACCAGCAAAATTAGTAAATATGTTAATTACAGATATATAGGGAAAGGAATCCTACTTCGCTCAGAACAAGACACTAATAAGACTTGCACTAACAGGAAAAGACTGGAGTGAAAAATAAATATTATATTCTTATTAAACTCCGTCAAGACGTGGTAATAATATTTAATTATACGTTTGTAAGCGACTGCAGCAGAGTGCAAGCGGCCATTCGCCCCGACGCCAAGTGAAAAGGAACAGATGTCGGCACAAAGAGCAGCAGGTGTGAACGCGTTTTACACGGTTTTTAGAGCCATTTTCCATTCCATTGTTGAGAACAAGGGTGGAGAGGGAAGGATTGTTGTTAAGTTAGAAAGTGACACGCGCGAGAGCACGACCTTTTGCAGTTTGTCTGTGTAAATAATGCACGGGCATAAAAAGGAAGCGTGGAAGTAGTCTGTGTGCCCGCTGCGAGTCGTAAAAACTGACAATTCATATTTTCTCCTTTTATTAGCGAGAGGATACAATAAAAAGCTGCTCGCTGCAGAACAAGGAGATATGAAGTAAAATTGTAGCTGCCACAGATGGAGTCATGCTCTCTCCGGCTGCTGCCATCATGAACTACTTACTACCCGCCGCCACTCGGTAAATGGCTCGTGGCCTGGATTTATTTTAAAATAACCAGCGACACCAGAGACAGAGAGATGATATGCATTCATTATTTCTCGCCAGCTCGCGCGCGCGAGACAAAAGAAAGTGAATTCTATTCGTTGATTGCGAAAAGCTCTCGGGCTCGATTTTGCATCTAGCGCAAATTACACCACGTGCCTCTTTTAAACGTCTATTTTCTCCTTCAGCGATCATGTTCTGTCACAAAGACATCAGGTAATGCATGTCAATCGCGCTTGCACAGCTGATTTAATCTTCGAGATGACAGCTTTCACGGTAGCAGACAAGAGCTCAAAATATCACTCTTGAAAGGACATGCCGCGAGCGCTCTTAAATTTAGTGCAGCCGGCTGAGCCGAGTTCAACTGCTTTTGCGAGACACGTTTATTTCGCACAACCCTTTGGCACACTCACAAATGCACCGCACCCTTTTAAAAGCTTTTAACTGGGGTCTGCAAAGCGGCAGTCAACAAATTGCGAGGTCAAGAGAAACTTTCACTCTCGCCGCTCGCTTTCCGCTTGATCTTTGATTTTTACCCGAGCAACGTTTTATGACACACAATCGTTTATTTTGCTCCTTCCCGCCTCAGCCGTGCACCGATATGAATAATTCAGGCGGTGGCGATGCGCGCGCGCGTCGAGAAACGCCGGGGCTAAGTGGCAAAAAATAAATTGTAGCTCGTTGAGAGCGCTCAATTAGAAGTATAAACAGCTATTGCGTTGAGAAATGAGCGCCATTAGGAGTGACAGCGGTGGCCATTGCCACGCATCCGCCCCTCGCATATAGACCAGCCCGCCAAACCCCCTGGCGCCGGATTCATTTTTCCTGCTCCTGGTGGCCGACAAAACTTTTTCCCTTAATCTCGGGGGCCACTTTAGCACGAGAAACGTCTTAATTGCAGGTGAAATGCTTCATCTCGCACCCGTCAAGCTGAATTCTCGCTCGTTTCACCCCCGAACGCTGAACGCAGAAAAGACTTTTTGCCGAGCCAGCGATAAATTTTTCGACACAAATTCCTGCTGAGCAAATCACGTTAGGCCCTTCTTTGCTGCGGGAGTATCCGCCGGTGGCAGCAGAGTGGCGATAAAAGAAGTGTGAGGGTGCACCGTCAAAGCAGTCGGAAGAGGCGAAATTTATTTCGCAGTAATTAATATCGGATTGAAGGAGAGCGGTGCGTAGAATGGAAAACCCGTGTTCACACCAACACTGACAAATAATATTTTATTGCTCAATGTCAGTGTATTAGCTCTCGACCAATCATATAAAAAACGATGTTTTAGTTCTTCACTTGATTTTGTGCATATATGGCATTTTGCAGAAAACATACATTAATTTTTTAATGTAAAAATGCTGTTTTTAATGCCTCTTTTTAACCCTCTTGGCAGAGAAAAAGTTAAAAACCCATCTAGTTTAACAATTCCGAGGCTTAGCAGTGCCAAATTGTAATGAAATCCAATTACGTATTCCACGACGTGCTTAAAATTGAAAGGGAAGTCTACAAATGTGAATAGCCGTTGTCATCGAAGTTGCCAAACTGTCTTTTTTAGTGCAAATGGAAGACGACAAGAATAAAGTTATATAACTTTAGCCAAATCTGTTTAGCCACAGATACGAGGATAAAGCTGAAAGCATTCCACCGAAGCCATGAGTAAATGCAATTACCAGCTGTCATATTTCCTCACCATACTCAAAAATATAGACGCTCTAAAACCCATTTTATACACATCCTCGAGAGGCAGAAAAGCCCTTTTTTATGTTTGCTCCTAAAATTTACTTTGCGAACGTAAACGCGCCTGCCTTTTCGCTCCTCGCAGTGAGAGAAGTAAGTAACTTCTTCGTAACGAGCAAAAAACCGTCTCTTAATTCGGCATCGAGCACGAAAATCGAAGCATCGTTTCGTCCGGGGAGCGAAAGCAAAACAAAAGGACTTTCATTATGGCTCGACGTGCGTTGTAAATATTTGTATGCATGCCGGCTCCGTTCGTTTGGCGGGAAAAGAGTGGCGCGCTGCTTTTCATCAGATATCGCCGGCAGCCGCAGCGCGATGGTGGGAACGTGACATCGCGATTTTGCAAAGCAGGAGTAGGCACCACGGTGGGGCGAAAAAATTGCGAGCGACGACTTCATTATTGGCGTCGTCGGAGCCGGCAGATTTTAATCTGCGGCACGAAGATGCGATAATAAGATTTTCTGTGTTATTGGTTCGAATGTCATCCCTGGCTGTCTCTGCAGGGAGCGAGGTAAAAAATGCCGGCGTTCCGGCCTACGTGCTTAGCATACACGCTCGGGCCCCGCTTTTTATTTCTACGCTGCCGCCGCCGCCGACGCCGCCGCCGAGGAGGAGGTTTAGTCAGAAGGAAATAGCTTTCAGATAGATTGAGGGCGAAGAAATCACGTTAAATCGCTCGGAACTTTCCCTCGACGGCAGTGGAAAAGTGGGCGTACTCGTTGGTCTCTTTCGAGTTTGCACCATTGTTGGGGCCGGTAGTGCGAAAATGCAAGACTGACTCGAACTTTTGCTCCACTTATGATATCAAACCGATTAGGAAATTGGATTCGCCCCCAGGTGCTCCTAACGCACAGCCCGTTCTGACAGAGAACAACCCCCGGAAGGATTTTTCTCATCCCCACCAACCCCTCTGGCATTCAGTGCTGGAATAAAACAATAAAAAGTGGACCGCCGAGAACGATTTCAGAGCAGCAAGTGCATTAGCCCCAATTCCATTTTTGTGCAAATCCTGCCGGTTGCAGTCTGGGGAATACCATCTCAGGTGATTCTCATGAAGCACGTTCAATTTGTAGAGTGTTGGGGTCACAAAAAAGAAAAGAGGGCCGAGCAGAATTGCACCCAATGGGCACCAGAGATGCAAACTGATTTCATGAGGAACCATTAAAAACATCTGGTTGATTATAAAAATATAATTTGCCTAAGGGAGAGAGAAAAGGGTTTAAGCTTACTTTTATAACTGTTTAGAACTAATCTGAAATTTAATTTAATTTTTCAATTTGTATAAACCTTTGATTTATTTTTAGTAGGTTAAAATTTGGACTGCGAGTACATTGTTCATGTTGTATCGCAATCATTTTTGTTAGTGTTAACAATTGTTAATCTCGCCCCAGCACGTTTTTGACAGCCATTGATTTTCCTTCCCATTCTCTGGTGCTCTCACAAATCAGGTCGAAAATTTCAATGAACGCATTCTTTGGCAGCTGAAATTCATCTCCGCTCCATGATATTGACAAAGGGGGAAACTTTTCGCAACAAAGTTTCAGTTAATAATACAAAACTCAGCGTCTGATTCATTTTTGATTTGTTAGGAGTGGAAAGGGGTGCAAAATGTATGCCGCGCGGGAGTATTCCCCCTCTGTTAAGGGCATTTCTTCGGCAGTTTCCTTTTTATTTGAGAGCAGCACCTGCAGGCTGCCATTGCACACCGAGAAAGTCAGTCAACAGCGCATTACTCGCGAAAACTATGGACCGGCAACTTTTTCCATCCATCACCGAACGAGCCCGGCGAAATAATAAGGACACATCCCTTCTTAAGAATAAGCTGCTGCCGCTGCTGCAGGAATCCGAGCAACAACAACAAGAAGTCAGTGAGTCGATTCGTTTTGCGGCCGGGGAAAGAAGAAAGTTTGCTCGAAAGCAGGCAGCCATCGAGGCAGGCAGGCATCCAGACCGATACATAAAATATGAAATCCGCCTAAAGGCTTACAACTTTCGCAGCAGTGGAGGAAGAATGATATTTTATATCTAGTGACATCACCATTTTATTTATAATTGGATCCCCAGCCAGAGGCCAAGTGTAAATATAAATTCGCAGAGAGGCTCGCGTATTTTTCGTTCGCAGCTTTTCCCCACTCGAGGCCAGGGCAAACACTTGGTGCGGAAGAAACGGATACATCTCATTTCGAACCGGCAGCATGATTGGAATTTCCGACTCGCTCGATTGCCACCCGGATTACACCATTTGCAATATCAAAACCGACGACGATGTGAAGGCGAGCGTGCGTTTTCTGGGTTTATTTACGACCCGCCTGCAGGGATGCGAAATCGATGCCTTTTTCCGTGACGGTTTAATTGCGCCTCCATCTTCAAACTCCTTTCAGCCGAAAAATGTTGTTGGTCATTTTGTAAAACGCCTCCAGTCGCTTTTGACGCATCGAGTTCGAAAACTCATTTCGCGCACCGAATGCAATTTGCGGGCGACGTGCTCCATCAGCACAAAACTAACACTGTCAAAATTTCGATGTCCGTACATTAACCGCAGGTGTAAAAAACAATTTTGGAGGACCAAAACGCCCACCGCGAAAACACTCACTGGTGCCAATGCAAAACTGCTGGGTGGTGTCAATTTTGAATGTCGCATTTGTAAATTATTAGAGTTTTATCAAATATTTTTGCAAACAATATAACGAAGATCAAATTTTTAATTAGAAATATTTAAAGCACTTGAAGCACTCTCTAATTCTCATTTAAGCATTACTTATAAGTATAATAAACACAACACACATATTCACAACTAATATTAATTAGTCTTTTACCATCGACAACCCTGTGCGTAGTGCTCAGTGCTCGCGTTCTGCGCAACCATTTTGAAATTAACCCGCTTTGCAGGGGTTCGAGAGGCAGAGAGACTTTCGACATGGGTCTAGCTGCGGTGAGCTGGACATCAGAAAAGTTGGAAGCGGGATCGATTTTTCGGGGGTGCAGTGGCAAAGGTCAGCTTTCATCAAGGTCCGTTTGTTTCTGGCCAAAAAGCATTCAGAGCGGCCGAATTTAATGTGTGCGCGAACGGGCACAAAAAGCTGGTGCGGCGGCAGCAGGCAGGTGCGAAGCCACACGTGCAAACCCCCCGGGGATGATTACTATTTGCCGGAGGAGGGGTCGACCGGTGAATAGACGTGTAATGCCACCGCCGCGCGCGTCCAGCCGAGAATAATTAAGGCAAAGTTGGTGCACAAAATGTCCGCTTTGATTTTTGCCCAATTCGGTGGCGGATAATATAGGGGCGGGCGGGGGTGCGAGCTGAGTAGTTCTTTTCACTGTAGCCGCCACTCAAAATGCCACACGCACCTTCAGCTGTTGCACTTTTAATGCGCGCCAGCCCCCAGGGGGATCAACTGGAGAGGCCCTCCTCTCCCGGCACTTTCGAGGGCGCGCGGCGAACCCTTTGGCGGCTGCCTGCCTGCTTGCAGGGCGGCTAATTACCCTCGGCAGCTCTCGTTTCCAATTTGATCCGCTTCCTTTCATTCATCTGGCGTGCTCGCAAATTGAATCACGCGAAATCGCCTTTGGTGAAAGCAGGCGCGCGCTTTTTTCGCTCGCTCAACTTTCTCTCCTTGTTCCGAGACCAGCCGTTTACAAGTAAATAACGGCAAACAAGCACAAGCGGCTTTTCTACGAAAACATGATTGAAACGCAAGCCATCAAAGTAAGTAGGTAATTTTCAAGAATAAATAAAACGACAAACTAGAGCTGATCTGTTGAGATTAATAATAAAAGACCTGTGAATTTCTGAAAGTTTTTTACGTTTTAAAAGGGAATTCTTAAGATGCTTCATTTCAGTGCTTGGTTTTTTTCGAGTGTATTTCAATGACGGCTGTGAGTTTTTCCAGGATATTTCTAGACTTTGACCGGAAAATCCCTAACGGCTTGTTAATGGCATGAAATATCGCTTCTATTTTTTCTGAGCTGACTAGAAGATAACATTCCCTCTTTTCATAATTTCCATACTTTCAAAAAATCTAACTCTGTTAGTAGAAACATGTACGTTTTCAAATTTAGGATTAAAATAATTTAATAAAAATTTGGTCTTCTTAAAAGTTGCTTAAGCTCTTACTTGAGAAAATCTATGAGAAAAATATCAACTCATCAATAAATTCATCTAGTTAAATGCAATCTGAAATCAAAAGTTCACCTAAATTGAATTAAAATCAATTTTAATATGTTTGGCCATTTTTCAAACCTCCCTAATATGCCAAAATTGACTACCATTTTGGTATATCTACACGAATTAAAAAAAACACAAATCTGAAGTAAATGTGTTGATGTCTCACATCAACAAAATAAAATGTAAAAATTTAAGAGCTTCCTTCTTGTTAGTGTATTAGGAGTTTTTTTTTAGTTTTCATTTTTTTGTGTTGAGCCATATTTTAATTGCACTCATTAAAAGTTGCTGGAGATTGAAGGACCGAAGAAAACCATCAAACCGCAGTAATTACTTGCTTGTTTGCGTGCGTGCGTTACTTTCACCTAGAGGCAGTGTTAACCAAACACCCACGGTCGTCCAATTAAAGTCTCAAAACTAATTTGAGCTAGCAAAAAATATGTGTAAGAGAGAATCTGTCGTTGCCTCCGCAGGAGTTTTTCACACTTTTCCGTTAATAATGGCAGTGTTGCGCAAGATGAGGTGGTGGCATTTTCTTCTGTCGCAGCGCCGTCGTTAAATGTATATTAAGCACAGTGATAATATTCACAGGAGGAAAGTACGCGCCGGGAGGAAAAGCAGAAACGCATTATTGATTTATGCGTCCATTTTATATCCGTTTTCCCTGAATCCCGGCAAAAATGCGAAAGCCCCCGTTGTCGAGCTGTAAGTAGGTAAATAAGAAAAAATATGAAGAGCAGAAGAAAACGACCTCTAAGCCCCTACTTATTCGCCACGAAAACTACGACGCCGACGTCTGCGAATAAAAAAAGAAACGAGGCGGATGGGGAGATGCGCATAAAAAATTCACCAAACATTGACGTCTGCTGGCTAGGAATTTTCTTCCGTTACATTCAATTAGGAAAAAAGCCATGGGTTTCGTAGAGCTATTTGCCAACTACCGGATCTGTGTTGTCAGAGCTTGCTGATCGTCTCGTTACTCAAAGCGGCGCAATCAAGAAAACACAAGAGCCATCATTTTTTGCGGCTCGCGCGACACTCCAGTGAAGCAATTTCTGTTGTTCTCGGGCGACGCGAAAACCAATAACAAAGCAGAAAAATAGTCTGCAATGCACTTAGAATCCGATTGATCAGCGAATGCTGCGAAAGCCGATTATCGCGCGGCTGTGAATTAGCGATAATCTGTCACTCCTTCCGGAAGATAACACGACCATTTCCGCCCCCTTTGGCTTTATTATGATTATTTTGGGGCCGCGCCGACGATAATTTCGGCCGTTGGAGAGATGGAGTGAGATTACGCACCTTTTGTAATTGCCCAATTCCACGCGTGCACGCGAGGTGCGCGGGGGCCAAGTTTAATTTGAGTTGTGCGGCCGCTCTCGCACAATTACACGCTTGCACTCCTTACTTTATTCTCCTGCCGAGACGCCGGGAGAGTTTCTTTATGAATCCGCCCGAAAGTTCACTGCTGGGGCTGCACTCTGACTTAATTTGGCTCGGTGCTGAAATTATTATACAGCTCCTGCTTGCCTGACAAATCTCTGCTGCTGCTGCTGCTGCTGCTCTCCAGAACTTTTGCTCAAGTGGAGCGAGCTGCTTTTGTGCATGCCAGGCGAAATTTATTTCTATTGCCGCGTTTGTTTATTTGTTACATGCTGCAAGCTGTCGCTTTTTAATTTTTGTGAAAGCGTCGAGGACGCGTTTGTCTTCGTTTGCAGCTCCTCGAGCGTGCTGTGAATCTATGGCTGCATGACGGCGGATCAGAACTAAATGTGATGACACTTAATTAGAATGAGTGGTGGTGTCCAAATCGCTATACAGAGTCCACTTTTTCTCGAAACTTCTTTATTTAAATTAAATTATGTCACGATAGGACTTGAAGATGTTAATAGCCCTTCCCCGGAGATGAAGTGCGGTGCCAAAAATCCAGCGAGAGACTGAAAAACGAAATTATGCAATGTAAAAAAATAATTTATCATGTTCTCTTTGAATGCATGTTTTTAACAAAATAAATGTATGGAAATTTACGAACAAACTGTATTATCAACTTATGTTCCATTATCTCATGAAGTTGCAGGCAAAACCAGTTGAGCAGGAAAATAAATTCTAAATCAATTTAATATGGAAAAATTAACACTGAGATAGAAGGGTGTGGAAATTTCAACTTGAGACATTTAAAAACATTCAAAATAATAATAAATTGTACTTTAGGAAGATTCCAACCAAACTCTCGAAATATTCAATTATGGAATTTATGGAAAATTATCTTATATAACCATCCAAACTACTAAAAATCATAGGGTGCATGATATACTGCTTTAAATGTAGACGCAGCTATTTAATTATTGACCTGCTGAATAATTAATACTTTGCTCTGTATCCAACTGCTTGCATTTTTTTAATTTTTGTTCCCTAGATTACATAAGCTTTCACACGGAAGAGAAAATTATCAGCAACTTTACGCGTTTAAAAATCGAAACGGAGTCTTTTATGACGGCAGCTAGTAGAATTATACCGTCGTAAAATTCTCTTGCGCTTATGATAATGTGAAATCCCCAAAAGAGGCAATAAAAACCCGGCAGTGGACTGCTGCTTTAATCCCCATTTCACGGGTTTCGACGAGCGGTCGCTCTGACCACTTTGCAGCGCACTTTTTCCACGCCAGAAAATCCACACTTCAGATTGAACTGGGAGCAGAGAGGAAAAATTATACCTGCGACTACCTCAAGCGGAAAATTCAGCAGCGAAAGTATGTGTATGCGAACGAACACGTCACAGAAGAAAAGATTAGGCTTGAATTCCCGGTGCGGCGGCGAGCGAAATCACGTCGGAAGAATTCAAATTAAGCGCGCGTCAGGCTAATTTTTCCTGACAAGCGGCACCTGAGCCGAAAATCCTCCCTCGAGTCCCATTAGAGGGTGCGCGACACCTTCTTATTAGCCGCCCTCTCGCCTCTGGGGGCTGAATTATTCACAAGAGCCGCGCCTCGTGCGATTGGATTAATGGCCGCGCGTGCAAATTTTTCGACCCGCAGCCGGCGAATTTATTTTTAATCAACTTTCGAGTGGCGTCCCACGCTCTTGGCAGCCCACTTCCTCTGAGGGGGAATATGGCTGGCCAAGGGTCCGTGAGTGGAAAACTTAAATGGAAACCGGCCCAAGAGAAACCAAATCCGCTTTAAAATTTTAGCATTATCTTTAATGCCTTCAAAAATAGGACTCAACTGTTCCATTCACCATGACAAATTTCATATCACGGTTTGAACAGTTAGAGATTTTGTTGGTAGATACCAACGAAGACACGAGGATGCAATGACGCTTCATTCCATATATGACACTTGAAGGATCAAAGAACTGCCCGCTCATGAAATAGGGCTTCGGGTAGAAGCCGAAACTGGTTGAGCTGAATAAAAAATATTGCTTCGAGGAAACTATCCAGAATTTTCAATATTCAATATGAAGGAACAGACATTGTTAGGATATATTAGTAAAAAGAAGGCTTTTCCAATATAAAATTATGGCAATTTTATATGAAACATGATAGAAATTTCAAATAGCAGCTTCGTTTCCAAGGTTCGCAGCTCATTATCATCATGTTTGCTCGCGTTTCATTTTTTACAGTCAAATTCACTTTCACTTTGAAGGGGCTTGTGTCAAAAAGCCGTTACGCCCGTATATAAAAGTTGCAATTTTCACTTTTGTTTCGCCATTTTTCTCTTGAAAGTGGAACTCTTGGACGTCGTTGACAAAAAGGTCGGAAGACAATTACACCGAGATCAAAGAGCAGCAACGTAACGAGAGTGCAGCGCAGCTTCTCCAAAGTGTGCAGCACTTTTGTAGCCGCAAGGGCGCGCGGATTCCGCAACCAATTCCTCCGTTTTTAATTAGTACTTTGGGGAAAAGGGGGTGGAAGGGGTGAGAAGGAAAATTAGCACTGCGGTTGCTGTTGGAAAATGAATTTCGAGGGAAAAAGTCGGGTTGGTGGGCGGACCGGCGGGACACGTCTTTCCATTCGCATGCGAGGAATGCAGGCTGGCCCGGTTTGTATGTCAGCGCCGTCAGTGTGAGGGGTGAAAAGGTCACATTCATGCGGGGCTAGCTCCTTTGTCACTTAATTGCCCAGCCACAGACTAATGAAGGGTCACTGCGATTGTTAATGGAGCTTTCTTGTAAATTAATGAAGAGATGGAAAACCATTCGCGTGTTTCACGTCTATCACAATATTAGTGTTAGAGCATGCAATGTCAGCTGGGCAAAGAGCTCGGTTCTCCAGCTTTTTTGCTCCATGCCTAAGGATAAGGAGATAAAAAAACTGGAATGTTGCGCATTCTCAGCTTTTTGTCTCGTCCCAAAATTCCATTCTTGCATGATGTTTAGGGGAGAACATTAAATATAAATACACCGGAATTTTTAATAAATTTAGTTCTGCATCTTTCTCGCATTCCAAATTTTAGATCCTCGGCGAGTTTTTAGTCTTTGTGAAGTGTGCTTTTAGTGTGAAATCTGCCAGCAGTGTGAAAGCATTCACTTTACAAATCTCGTCTGCAGTTTCAAAGGGACTGGTTGTCAAGTGCGAGAACCGAACGCTTTTCTAAACGCAGCTTTCATGCAATGCTAGATTTTTTTCTGCGCGTTTGAAATGAGGAAAACGCTTTTAGTGAATGCAAGGTGTCAATCTCTTTTTTGCAAACATTTCAAAATTAATTGAATTGGTGGCTGTCTACTAAACGGATTTTTTTTTCAAACTGAATGCACTCAAGCACAATTTTCCGCTGACCAAATCAAATTAAAGTGCAATTTGATTATAGAAAGCTGTGCAGCAATGGCGGCCGATTCGATTATTGAGAGAGCGAGCCGCACCAACCATGCAGTAGTTGCGTTTTAATTACTTCCGCTTCGTCGCTGCAAAACTGAAGCGTCATTTTTCCGGCATACACGTTGCTGCATGGATCAGGAAGTTTAAACTGATTCATCATGCTGAAATAAAAAAAAATATTGCATTCGGTGTGCTTGCGTATTTTTCCAATTTCACCTTTTATTCACATCTACCTTATTCTCTATAAAAAATATATAAAAATGAATTTGTTCGGTTGATTCATTACTGGAGATATACCTCGTTTTCTACAAAAGAAGTATTTAAAAATGATTTCAATTGCATCTGAAACCAATATAATATTATAACGAGTATTTTGTGATCATGAATGGCAACCGGCTCTGCCTACTTGATCGACCGGTTGCATACGCAATGTTTTTCATTGATCTATCTCGTGACAACGAACAAACATGCGAAATAATCATTAGCCTTGGTTTGCCAAATTACACTGAATTATAGCCATTGGCACTAGGGTGTTTTTAAGTACAAATTTATTTCGAGCCTGTCATGGAACGAGCGTATCAGAAATAACAATCCAATAGCGTGATCAGCAACAAGCAGCAGGACAATATATCGAGCAATATCAATGTCTCATAACTTTCTCTGGCGATTAATTTCATTCTGATGATCATGCAATATAACAACTAAGCAGCTCACAAAATAAAAAGTGTAATAAACGAAAAATCGATTTAAATTCAGAAATACAGTGTACATAATTTAATGTGCTTAGTTTTTGCATATTTGATATCTTATTGATTGAAATGGCTGGAAAATTCTATATTTGAGCTTACTCATGGAAAACCCAGAAAATATCAGGGGTAAAGAATACTCCTGAAACTGTCTATTGAGTTAAAATACGTCTTATGTGCGTTATTTAGTATGAAGCATTGAGTCTTTCAGAGTATTGAGATATTTTTGAGAATTGCAAATGGTTAGGTGAGCGAGAGCAGAGGTAGTTGTGTAAGTTGTGGTATTGCTCGATCAGAAATGGACCAAGATGGATGCATCTCATCTGTATGTTGGACTTGGACGATGAGCAATTAAATGGTAAAGTTAACAATACATGCCATATCTTTATGTTCCCTCCAAATGAGAGAAACGTAATATATAAAAAAGATGGGTCTCCGACAAGCATGAGCTTCACTACTAGACGGCACCCTGACAAAAAAAACAATTCCATTGTTTTGGTAAAAAATATCTTTTAGGGGTTTGCCTTTTTAATACTTGATTACTTAAAAGCAGGTACTCGCAGAAATTTTGCACGTAGTTAAAAGTTTTTAACCTTTATCTTTATCTCCAACATGACGTCGTTAAAGGCGTCCAGACTTTTACCTGACAAGAGGCTGAGCCCACGCTGATTTGCTCGGGTGGATATCATGCCGGCACTTAAAAGCACTGGCGGCTCGGAATTTAATTAAACACACAGAGGCGAGTGGCCTTTTTCTGCGCGCCGTCCGTCGCGCTGCGGGGCTAATGCGGCCCAAATTATATTTTTAAGCCTATGTGTCGCAGCGAGCAGAGCTTTCGCATTCGTAATTTGCAAGAGCAGCCGGCCGCGTTGAAAATTAATTAGCTAATTAGCAAGCCGCACTAGCTGCGAGAGTGCGACTTCCAAACTTGCCGCCGGCGGGCCGCTCGCGTGCAGTTCAAACTATCATCTCACAGCATTTATTCAGTTAATCAATTTAATTAACTAAGTCACAATTGCATCGGAGGCCCAGATTCCGTCGGTTCGAGCCAGTTAGTTAATCAGGCTGCTTTTGTACCGCGTCGCTCGGTTTGCCGTCTCGTCGTCGCGCTGCAAGTTTATACTAATTATTAAGCATCTCTCGGTGGCAGGGCGGCTGCGGTCGGGATTTGCGGACAGACGCACCAATTCGGCGTCTTGCAGTGGTGAAACTGGAGCATGCTCTCGAAAGTCACCGACCGAAACATCTGCTGCGACGTCAGCGAGAACAAGCTGCGCGAAGCCTTGTTGCCGCCAACACACATGCCTCGTCACGTTTAATTTCAAATTAAAAACAAAGTTTCGCTGAATGAGTAATTACACGAGTGGTGAAGTGCGGCAAAGCGGATTTAATTACTTTTAAATTGGTGCACGGTTTGTTTTAACGACATAGTGATTACGGTCGCTCTGTCACGAGAAAATGGAGAGTGCGATAATAACGGCCACGCGGAAACGTTGTTTCGATTGTAATTAGCTGATAGGGCTTAATCTGGCATTTTGTAAAGGAGGATCGAGCTATCAGCGTGTTTGTTTGATAATTACGAATTTTTGAATGTGTGAAAACTCATTTGTGCGGGCAAATTGATTAGTTCAAACCGCACTACCTAAACAGTATCGATTTATGACGACGAAAGAAATAGAAGGACTTTTCCTCGTTGGTTTCAGTTCAGGCTTTTATTGTTCTCAACATGTTTAGGCTCCAACCAATCGTGAAATTTGTACAATTTCTGTTAAAAAACATTGCCACAAAATGTTAAAGAATTTGTTGCTAATTTTCATTTATTTTTCTGTTTTAAAAATTAGTAATAAAATCTTTGCAATATTTTGTGGTAGTGAGAAAATGAACAGTTCTCATAATTAGGGACATTTGAGCCGAAAAATGTTGAGGACAATATAAGTCTCAACTGGAACCAATGAGGACAAGTCCGTTTATTTCTTCAACCTCAAGAGAAAATTTCCCTGGAGTAAAAAGTTCAAGACATTATTATTATTAATATCGATTTACTTTTATAAAAAATATCTGTGAATTCTACAATTTTTTTTAAAAGCGACTTATTCAAATAGGTCGAGTTTCCTTCTCAAACTTTCAATTTGCAGAAATGCCGTGGAGTCAATCTTTGATAAAAGTTAATGAACGTCTTTTGATCCAAGGTGAGGGGCTGAAAGTTTGTCGGCACTGATTCTTTTTTTATTCCTCCTTGCGAAAGGCGAAATAAAGTTGTAGCGGCAGCTCAGTCAGCAGCCTAACTTGTTGATTAATTAAAATGACCGGCATTTCAATCGCGTCGACAATCCGAGATGCACAAGTTCTTGCCTCAGATTCGCAGTGAAAGGGCGGAGATAGCATCTGTCAGAGAGAAAATAACAAATAAAAAGTAGCAGCAGCAGACGCAGAGGCAGTGGTGGAGTTAAAAGCTCGCAGGGAAACTTGATTCTGAATTAACAACTCAATAAAAATGGCGACAAAGACAGCTAGCTGAAGTAGTTACGAGCGCGCTCGGCTGCTCTCGCGCGCGCGGCAAAAGAGAGGCTATTGGCAACTCGAGATAAGTTGTGTGTGTATTTTCCCCCTTCAGCAGCGCCAGCAGCAGCTTTTAAGAGGATTTTCTGTGATCTGTGAATAATTTATTTGCCGCGCGACGCTGCAAGATAAATAAAATGTTTTATTAAAACGAGAGCAACTCCATTTCCCTGCTGTTCTCGTATTTCATTTAAAGAATGTCGCGCGCGCGTTTCGTTTGTGTAGCGAAAAAGGTTTCTCGGCTGTCAACGAGACGGATGTTGCCATCACGATTGGATTTGGGAAGGAAAATAAGCCAGCGACCTGCCATCGGCTCTCGTTTCAAAATGGCAAAGATTATCCTCACGTGTGCCGATCGTTGGGTCTCGTGGAAATTGTTTCTGCATGTTCAAGCGCTGTCATCATTTGTTACCGGTTCTTGGACAGGTATTGATGCCATGTCCACTAATATTATGAGAACGCTTTTCTAAAATTGCGAATGAGCCTCATTTTAACAAGCATAGTCCGATTTTCCAACCAACATTTCATTCTTTGCAAGCACCCAACCCTTTTGCTCATTTCTTTGCGGGTGAGAAACTTTCCAGAAAGAAAGTGTTCGAGACAATCAGGCCTCCTTTAGCCCGAAGCAGCCCAACGCAGAGGCAAAAAGGAGCGGCGGGAGTGTGTTGTAGCCGATAACAGCAGTCTAAGTCGTCCGTCCTCTAGCTGCTGGTCATTCGTTACAGCACGCGCCGGCGGAAAAAAATAACGAGAGTCGGCCGAATAAAGCGCAGAGCAGAATGAAAAATAGAAAACGAAAGCCGGCCGGCCAGCCGGCCGCAAAGTGTAGAGAGAACGGGCGAAATGAGCCGGCCGCGTTGCTTTATTTATTCAAATAAATATAGGAGAGAGAGAGAGAGAGAGAGAGAGAGAGAGAGAGAGAGAGAGAGAGAGAGAGAGAGAGGCAAACGTGAAATGAATTATTCCATTTGTGCTGTTGTGTGTGTAACAGGCTCGGCCGCTTTTTCCTCCGACGCTGTTTTTCAGGATAAAAAAGATTAGCCGGTCGTTTAATGTTGCGGCTAATATTTTACATTTTTGCCACACACGCGTTGCTAAACTACGACGGCCAATTTGGCAATTCCGAACGCCCACCTGCGTCTCGGGGATCATCCGCGATCTCCGTACATAGTATACACACCTGACCCTCATCATTTTTGGCAAATTCGAGTTGGCAGAGTGCAGTGCTTGCCGGCCGCTGATCGATTGAGTTGGAGCAGAAAATAGCCACCGCCCGCCGGCTCGAGGCGGAATGTGTACACATTTTGCGAGCAAAAAACGGCCAGAGGAATAAACACGCGAAATTAACTTTGTCGCGCTGCTTGTTTCCTCTGGGCGGCTGCTTTTTCTGGCACTTGCTTTTTGGCCAACGCGCGTCTTTTGCGCATTCCGGGCACGTCAGGGTGCCGCTCGAGGAGAATATACATCGGGGGTCT
Organism: Cloeon dipterum; assembly: GCF_949628265.1. Lineage (NCBI taxonomy): Eukaryota > Metazoa > Arthropoda > Insecta > Ephemeroptera > Baetidae > Cloeon > Cloeon dipterum. The sequence goes on along the minus strand of NC_088788.1, from coordinate 14,827,195 downwards.
AACTGGGATCAAAAGAGCTTTTGACTCGCCAAAGTGGGCACACTAACAAAAAGATGCTGCAGTCCTCTTTCCAAATATGCACGGCGTTTCCCGGTAGTCGTAAAATTTTATTTCGCTAGCTTGCAGCATTAAAATTGGTATTCCAGACATAAATTGAAACATTTTCTGTAAAAGACGCGTGGCAGTGGCGCTACTGCAGAGAATAATTATGCAGAGGAAACGTTTAGATGCCTCCCGGATTCTGTGCAAATTAGCAGTTATTAGTAGCGTGCGTCTCCTTTGAAAATCAACTCTGTAATGAGCAGAGCCTTACGTCAATTGAAACTTTGAGCTGTTATAAAAGGAGGTCGTTCACAAGTGCTTTCAGCGCCGAACAACATTTTTAGCTGCGCCCTAAAATTATGAATAAAAAATAGAAGATGCACGATAAAAAAGTTGATTAAAGCCAAAGGCATTTCTAATTTAGCGAGCGATTCCCATTTGCAAAAGGTTAGCGTAAAAGTGGACGAACATAATTCTAAAGCGTTGGATCGTAAACGCGTGTTTCCATTTTCTCCGAGCAGCAAGCTGCCTTCTTTTCATCTCGGCTCAAGGAGTGTAATCGCAGACATGTCGTGGAGAGAGAGAGAGCATGCACTAGCAGTATTTGCTTTTATGAGCAAGCACTAAAATCATTCCAAGTGGCGCAAATTTTCCGCTCGACCCTCCGACAAAGTCGGATCGCGAAGACGTTCAAAAGGGGGTGAAATCGGTCTGTCCTGAGCAAGTGAACCGAGTCAGGCAAGCATTCTCATTTGGGAGACACTTTAGATGCAGCAGGAAATTCGCCGCAGGTGATGCCGCGGCTGAGTGTTTGTCTATGTTGGTTGAGAACGCCACTGTAATCTAGATATTGCTGTTCTTGTGTCATTACCAGAAGTACCGTACCACGAGCAGCCTCTGATATGTGCACATTATTATAATACGACGACGTCGACGGCTCTCTCTCTCTCTCTCTCTCTCTCTCTGCCGCGCCGCCTTTAGCCTGAGTTTAAAAATAACTCTCCTCGGCTGCTGCCGCTGCTTTTATTATTTTTAAGAGCCTCGTATGAAGCCCTCACAGCTTCCTGCCTCCATTGTTCCCCATCTTCTCTCTCTCTCTCTCTCTCTCTCTCTCTCTCTCTCTCTCTCTCTCTCTCTCTCTCTCTCTCTCTCACTCCCTACATGCTGTATGTACTCGCTCGGTGGGTCGGTATTTTATGAATAATCTGGGTCATGCTTTATGTACTTACTCGTGGATGCATATTTAAACTGAGCCTTCTTGCTCTCTCCGCCGCTGTTTTCGTTTGCAGCTCTGCCGCCGCCGCCGCCTTTCGTGGACCAACCAACTGCTGGATGCTCAAATCGCCGCGAATCACCTTTTTCGCCCTTTGACCTTTATTTCAGCTCGTGGCTCGTCGGTTTCTTTTTCGACGGAAATGTTGCTAAGAGGAGCAAACGTACGTGTGCACATAAACCCGATTCGGTTTGAAAAGGATGGCAGGCAGGGAATTTTACACAAGGCTGCACCCGCTCAACAAAATTGTGAATGGATTTCTAAAACGCTCAGTGCATAATCCGATTAAGCAGGTTATGAAATTTACTGACGTGTGCCAAATGGGAAATTCAGACTCATTTGCAGTTACTTCTGTGTGCAGAGAATATTGTTCATTTGAAATTTCATCACGCTCGATTTAGGTTATTTGTACTATAATAATGGCGCCAACCAAAGAGATTCAGTAGATTGGGTTGTGCACTTCCATTAATTCGAGTATTAATGCATAATATATTCCATCCCGTTCGGCAATAGAAATTTTAAAAAATGTGCTGGAAAGATATTGATTTACTGTGGAAAGTTGCGTTTAACGCTCATCACATCCTGCTATGTTAAATCCCTATAGAAACTGGTGGATAGCACTTTCTAAGTTATTTCGAGTAAAAAAGCAAGTCCTTCTGTTGGTGGATCTCCTCAAGTGCAAACCGCTAATGCGATTATCCGCAAAAAGGAAGAAACGCTTTTTGTGCATATAACTCGCCTATCGCGCTTTAGGGGCAATCAATAATAAAATGGTACAACAGTGGCTTCTGGAGCTGACAAGTTTGTTAGAAATATCCGCGCACGCCTCTGCGAGCGAGTTAGTTTTTGAAAGGCAATCGAACTAATCCTTGATTCAGTGTGCGGAACCCCAGTATTAGCGGCGACATTGATGAATTGCAGTCAAAATCTCGGCAGAAGAAAAGAAGAAGGAAGAAGCGGCGGCCTGAAGGGAAAACGGGGGAGTCGTCGCTCTTACCTGCAACACACAAAATTACCAACTTTTAGCAAAGCTAAGAAGAGGCGGCGAAAGAGATTTATTGCGGCGGAAAAATATTGGAACGTCGTGTCGGCAAGCAAAACAGAAAGTTGGCGAAATCCATTTGGGCTTGAAGTGTACACATATATAAATATATGTTTATCTCGGTTGTCGGTTGCCGCTGAGCAACTGGCACAGAGAGTGTGGCAAAAACAGGCGTCGGACGAGACAATAAGCCATTCGCGCGCCTCGTCAAATTCTCGTGTTTGCAAACTTGGTCGACAAAAGGAGGAAAAGAGACCCCGGACCGAATTCGTGCGGCCTTTGCTGCAATTGACGGTCGGGCAGGCGGACAAAACGCGTGCGGCGGGTCTAGCAACTCAAAACGACAGGGGCCATCGGATTGGATTCCCGAGAAGAGGCGCTTGGACGCTCCCTGCCAAGCTCTTATCCCCAAGTAAAATTTAATTAAACTTTAGATTAAAGGTGGCGGGGGTGTCGGGGGTCTTGTCAACACTTGCAGCTCCGCGGTGGAGGCGGCGGCGGTGGTAAAACTTTGTCGCCCCGCTGCTTGCTGCAGCTAGGCAGACAACCATTTTAACTTTCACGCAGCTTTTTAATATCAAATCAGTGCAGCCTGTGACGACGGTGGCGGCGGCGTCGCCTTTACGACAGCCGCGCTATACTCCTTGTTTCAAACTTGGCATCCATCGGCATTAAAGGTAGCTGAGTGCAAACGTCACTTTGATTCGCGCCCGCTCGCGTTTTAATCTTGCTGTCACTTTTGCAGGTCATATACTTTTCAAATCTTTTGTTACTTAGATGTGAGAGCGTGTTTTTAGTCGTTGAGAATTCAGTTTCTGTTTGACCCACTATACACATACATTCTGATGGCATCTCGTAAAGCAAGTAAATTATACCGAGAGCGTTGTTGCCTGTATTTTTGCTTCCTTATTTTGCACTTTCATCGGCAATGATTAGAGTGCAAAATAGTATATTTTCTATTGTTCATTGGGAGCCATCAAATTAATCACTTCAATTTGAATTACTTCATCAGTATTGGTTCAGTTGGAGAGTTCCAACACGCGCCCCATAAAATTCAGAAGAGTCCTCCAGTTTGTTATTCACTTGCAGTGAATGACTTTTTCATGACATTTTTTCTGCCCGAGAATGATGGAATGTTGCCGGCGAAAAAAGGGCAAAATAAAAAAGTGCGATTTAGAAGTCCTGCTGAGGGTCCTCTTTGGTCGTGACTTGTTGGAGACGCGTGTCGCCCGCTTCTTTAGGGATTACATGAGTGATGGCCTGGCAGTTGGTCGGGCTGACAGAGACACATTAGCATTATGGATGGGCCATCAACGCATTTCAAACTAGCAACTCATTACCAGAATTATTCTGGCGGAAGTGATCCGCGTACCATTTGGCGACTTTCCCTCGCAGCGTGGAATTAAAAGTTTCAAAATAAAACTGTGAGGCTGAAGGCTGGCGAAATCGATGAACTGCTGAACTGTTTACTTCTTCCTTATACATACTTGCAAGCGAGAGCTGCGGGTTGGCAGCGCATTGATTTTCCAGCACACAGGCACGCACCAGCAGAGTAAATAAATATATCCGAAATTCACTTGCTGGAGCAGCATAATCTCACGGCGGTCCCTTCGCCGCAGACACTCGCCAGTGGCTGAAGAATTCCGAGCCGAAAATAAACCGCGCATGCAGGGGAAATTTATTATAAATCGACAAGCAGAGGGCCTTTCACGACGGCTCGTATGGAGAAATATTATCTCTTAAGATTGCGGCCCATGCGAAGGCGGCTGGCTCCTCTCTGTATTTATGCCCGCGTGTACAGCGGCGGCTCCACGGGGAAGTGGAAAAGAGCGGTCCCGGGATTAGGGCTGCAGCCAGTCAAGCGGCAAAGTCAGCTTTGGCCAGATAATGTGTGTGCAAGATTCTTTGTGAGGCTTGACGAATGGCGAGTGGCCGCTTGCGCACAGCCGAAATGGTTGCCACGCGCCGATTTCGGAGTTCTGCGGGGGCAACTTCGGTTTACTGGAGTCAAAGCAGCACATTACTTGTTGTTATTTGCAAGGCGCAGCAAAGGTCAATAAACATAAAGCGATGCGATTGGATGGTGTTTACCTGCTGAGCGAGCTTGGGCCTCACTCAGTCAGTTCTATGCATGCGAATTGCTTCAAAGAGAGGCTTATAAAGGAAAAACAAAGTAAACACTAATTGTAAACTAAATTCCATGGTGAAATGTTGCTATTTTTTTTTACCAAATTGCAGAGAAGCGAAGAATTTTTAATTTGTCTCTAGATCAGAAATATGTCTAAAAACTAAAAATTTTCTCCATAAGTTCTTCATTTCTGTTCTTGAAAAAATGTACATTTCCGCCTTCCCCAAAGTACTTCATCTAAATGTTTAGACAGTTAAATTTAGATCGCTCTTGCCCCGAAACTCCAAAGAAACAAAACTGAGGAGACGACAAGCCTCAGTAAGCAGTGTCATCTATGGTGTGCAATTTAAAGCATTCACACACACGCACACACAACCTGTTGCTAAATTATCAACTTTTATGGACTGTAAAAATAAAGCCACCTTGCACGCACACAGCGCACGCAAGTACGTATACGGCCTGTATAATCAGCCGGCTGGGTGTAAAATTGTCACCTAAATAAAATTAGGGAGTTTCGCACTGCCCTGTCGCAACGCGCGTGCATGTGCGCGAAATGGGGATGAGGAGGCTGGTGGTGCGTGGATTATCCATCCCATGCAGCACCTCAGCGCTCACACAGCTCGCCGGGGTCGATACTCCCTCGTGAGGCGGGCGAAGACTTCATTTTTATGGAACTTTGCTGCATTACTCGGGCGCTAAATTTAAATATTAAATTGCTCTTTGTTAGGCGGGCGCCGATGCTGCCGCCCGCGCGCCTCCGAGGGCTGGCTTATCCCGTGCGGTAATCGTTCCGTCTCCGTCGCGGCCCTGCGGCTGCCAAAATAAATAAAACTTACTTTGCACTCGGATTATTCACTACTTTCCAAACAGCCCCTGGCGTGAATTATCGCTGCTGAGCTGCATCTGCCCGCTAGCGGCTTCTCGCTCATTAAAAGCTTTCTTTGCTGCCGTTCTTCGAAGCGACGAAGAGTTCTCGGAAGCTACACGGCCCCGTCCACCGCGTGTAATTAACGATTTTTTCGTTTTTATCATTTCATCATGCATAATTTTGGTTTCTCTTTAATTGCATGATTATTCTCGTCCGGGGGACAGAATGGGTTAGTGTGATAAAACTGACGCAACGAATTTATGAATGCGGTTGTAAAGCATTCAAATGTCGGCATTAAAAGATATGCGATGGAAAAGGGAAAAGCAAAAGTTATCTTAGTTTCCTCTCCCTTTAAAGCCTATTGTTTTTGTTTGTGCACAAATGCCGATCTTTTAGAAGCGAGAACGTTCAGTAAATTTTAAAATTAGGAATATTAGCTATAGTTGCACCAGTGAATTGTCAAAAAGGGGTGAACTTCTTGCTCTTCAATTTGGTAGAGAATTTGTTTCCATCTTATCATGTTAATTTGAAAATAATGAGGTTTTGTATATTCTAATTCGTCTTATGAATATTTCACAAAATAAACAAATCAAGTAAACATATGTATTTCAAACTTTGTGAATAAAACAGTCATGTTGTTAATGTAGATATCTCACCATGGAATATAAAACAGTGTTTTTGTTTGCTCACAGCATAAACTAGAGTATCAGAATGTTCAAGCAATCACGATAATGGTCGACTCCAAAAGGAACAGTTGTTGCCAAGTGTACGTATTTCATTAGCACATTTTCTTAGGAATGCTCACGACTCTGGAAGCTTGTACTATTAAAACATTAATTAATAATTAAAAATCAATGTAGCGAGCAAAAAGTTGAGCGGCCCAGTGCGCGGCATTACGTGCCTGCCTGATTTGCATATTAAAACATTGCGGGCACGTGAATCGATTTTTTTAACGCCGGTTCGCCGCGCGAGGCTGAAATGAGTGAGCTCAAAGCTCGCTCTTTTATGAATGTGGGAGGCGTTAATATTTTTAGATGTTTTGGGGAATGATATCGAGCGAAGCGTGCTTGTGCAGAGCCAACCGACAAACAGAGAAAAAGGGAGCTCTCGCGTCGGATTGTCGGCGGAAAACAAAACAGCAGCCAGCATAAAATAGTAGCACGCGCATGAGAGCAAAAAGGGGAACCGGAGCTAAAGACGTGTGTTCACGCACGTTTGTGCGCGCCCTCATAATTTGCTTGCCTAACCTCAAAGGCGTGGACGCGAAAGCTGCTGGATTTCAGGGCGAATTCGGCAAGTTAGTGTGCCGATTCGTCAAAGAAAACGACAAACTCCAAAACATTCGCGACCATGACGTCATGCTGCGAGGCAAAGGTCAAAAGCCACTTTCTCGCACTCATTTTTGGATGGTAATAACACCAGCGGAATCAGTTTACAGAGCAAAAGAAGCCAGAGCAAAAGACGCAGCTTGAATTTTCCCCGGCCAGAACTTTTTGTCGCGTGTGAGGTGCCTGACTCAGAGTTTCTCAACTTTTGATTTATACACACACGGCGTATGTGACGCCGCGACGCCGCGTGATGATTCAAATGGCGAGCAGCGTTTTTATCCGCCGCCAACCAGGCAAGGACAGCGAAAGAAAGAGAGAGAGAGAGAGAGAGAGAGAGAGAGAGAGAGAGAGAGAGAGCCGGCATGTCAGCGCCTTTTTGCTCAAAATTCGCAGGCCCGCGGCAACAACATTTATTTCTGCGAGCACGTCAGCGAAATTGAAATGTGCAAATTATAAAAACACTCTCTCTCTCATCTCGCGCGCGCATCTTGCTGCTTGCCGACGAAGCAACTTTTTACTTGCGGCCGCCACCACCACATACTCGCGAGAGAGAGCATACTCGTTATACATACATTTAGATTTGACTCGGGGCAATCCTGGAAACCTCGGGCTTAATATTTGCGGAACACGCTCATCCGCCGACACTGATTTCCATCCGTGCAACGGTTCTGTTAGGGGGAAGTCTGTGTGTTGATAAAGTTGCTGAGCTAATTCAAAATAAACGACTGTCTGTGTTGACGCATTGGGATTGAAAATTAGTCTGCTACATAGAAAAAAAGCATTTGCATACATTTCAGGTTAAAATCCACCGGCAATGACTCCTCGTCAGCTTATCTGCGGTGACAGTTTGACATCAAAGTGAATGTGAACATGCCGCAACCACTTTCTAGTCTGTAGAATTTTCGCATTTCGTGATAAGGTTTGGCATTATGAAATGGAAATTGAAGCGGCCGCGCAGATACAAAATTTGCCAGCCAGGCGTGATTTTCGGAGCGAGAAAATATTTGTGTGCCGAAGCACGGGCGCAGGCAAACACGCACTACGTCAGAGCTGTTGCGTTGCAGACAGGAAACAAACACACACTGGTGGCGGCAGCGAATGAAAATTTCACGAAACGACCGCATGAGCACCTTTTGAATAAAACAATTCAATCTCGGCAGCGGTGGCGTTGGTATGTGCGTTGGCGAAATAATAATAATCACGTCTGTAATGGGAGCGCACACTGGAAACGGGGGGCACATGCACAGCATTCACACCCATTCTCGAGAGTTATCATCGCGTTGTGTGACGGACGGACGCTTGGATGGGCGGCTGGCTGGTCGGTGCGAGGGAGAGAGAAAGAGACTTGGCAGGATGATTCCATTGGGGACACAGGTCGATACCGAGCGACGTACGAGCTCTCGGGTTCTTTCTTCATTGTTTCCGATAGTATAAAGGAGGGACCGAGGGTAGGGTCGATATCGGTCATCGCATAAAGGCCTGCACGTCATGTTGACCTGAAGACGGACCAAGACGAGAGAGCTAACTCGGCTCGCCCGCTCTCGCTCTCCTGGGTTGTATTATTGCTCCGTTATATAACAATACGTGGCGAGAATTCCTCGACATTTTAATCAAAATGCGCCCTCGTCCGATTGTTTTCGGACGACTGCTCCTCTCTCTCTCTCTCTCTCTCTCTCTCTCTCTCTCTCTCTCTCTCTCTCTCTCTCTCTCTCTCTCTCTCTCTCTCTCTCTCTCTCTCTCTCTCTCTCTCTCTCTCTCTCTCTTCCGTGCAAAAAGACACGTTTTGCGTCATTCACGCGCCCACAGCAAGAACCATTATATTGCCCGCAGGGCTTTATTACTCGCTCACTCGCTAAATGCTGGTGCTCGGCTGCTGGCTGGTTCGCCACGCCGCTGCCGACACATGTTTCCGCCTAATCATTTTTAACCACCTTGTTCTGTTTCTTCGTTCGTTCCTTCAGCCGTTGATATAACCCAACCGCATTTGTAAACAATGGTTCTTGTGCTGGACCACAATTGCGAGTTTTGGTGGCGCTGCAGCGATGGTCATAATGGGCTGGAGCGTACACCAAATGGACGCAGATTTCCCAGTTAGCTTTTCGCATGGCTCTGTGAATTCTATTTCTGCCAGAGTTTCAAGTTGTTTTTAAAGATAACTCGTTGTAAGCGAAAAATTTCAAGCTTCGGGTATTGTTTGTAGATCGTTCAGTTGTAAATATGTTATGAGTTATGAATTTTAAAAGCTCAATTCTAACAAGGAAACTCTCTATTCAATTTTTTTATCGGTTCATCTCTTGTAATCCACATTTAACAATGCCAAATGATAAATCAACAGAAAAAATTGTTTACTGAGCTTTAATTTGGGGTTGCAAAGAAGAAAATTTTTCGTTAACTTTGATTTAAGACCCAAGAACTCACCCTAATGGTTAAAATTGAAAAAAAAAATGTTTTAAATATCTCAAATGACCCAAGCATTAAGGTGGCTCATTTAAAATTGGCTCTAAACCTAAATACCGTAAATTTTGAACCAAAATCGTATTTTTATATCAATTTTGAAATATTTGTACGCTTTTCAAGTTCCGTAAATTGCTAAAATTGTCGAATATAAAATTTAGATCAATGCGAACATCACGATATTGGCTTCACTAATCAAAAAAAGGGAAAAAAGAATCCCAACATGCCTCTTTTTATAAGGTTCAAATTTTTAGTTTCATTTAGCATAGTAAAACATAACAAAAATTTTCATTGCAATATAATCCATTTATTTTTCAGTGTTTTATTTTTCACTTCAGTGGACATTTCTTGAGTTTTTAGTGACAAACATTTTAGTCCAATCTTTGCGGCTATAAGCTTCTATAGCGTTGTAGGATTAAGCTTCTCTGACCAATTTATGCCAAACTAAACCATTATTCGTTAAACAACATCATCAACAAGGCACCACATATAAAATGCACAAAGCAGCTGACCCGCAGCTCCAAGTTTTTGCGTCTCGAAACTTTGACGACGCTCCGGAAGCAATTACCCGTGGCCGGCCTTATCCGATGGTACGCGTGTATCAACAATTAGCTTCTCGATGTGTTTGCCGCCACGGGATCGAGTATGTATATTTACATGGAGCCGGCTGCTGCTGCTGGGCGTGCCGAGCACACAGCGTACATTATGCTGGCAGCCGGGGAGAGCAGAGAACAGTTAATTTGCCCGGGGCCCAATAATTTTCCATTCATAATTAAAATGTCATCGTCCAAAGCGTGGCTGGCGCGCGCATGAGGATGACACTCGTACAATAATATATTCCTCCTACCCCGTCTAATCCAGCGCCGAGCAGATTCTATCAACCTACTATTGTGCAAACATGTACATAATATCATTTCAAGCCTGACATGTATCTCGGCGCTTGCTCATTTTATTATTCGCATTTATTTGACAAACGCGCGCGCCACGTACCGCAGTATTATCTTGCATATGGCCATTGTTTTGCGCAAAATTCATTCGTTTTTGCCTCTGCCTCTCTCTCTCTCTCTCTCTCTCTCTCTCTCTCTCTCTCTCTCTCTCTCTCTCTCTCTCTCTCTCTCTCTCTCTCTCTCTCTCTCTCTCTCTCTCTCTCTCCTCTCTCTCGATTGCGAAACTTGCCGTCACACAAAAGTTTGCGCTAAAAATTTAATTTCACTTTTTGTTTCCTGCCGGTTTTGAACATGGTGTATGCTGCGGGAAAGAGATTCCGTGGGATATTTGCCGGCTGGAATCTGCGTGTTTATGCTCCGGATTGTGTTGTAATCAGCATGCAGGATAAGGCAGGGGGTCCGTTAAAAGCAACAAAGGTCTTTTGGTTGGATAGCGGTGTAAGCGAGGGGTAAATCGAGAACATTTATCATGAAAAATATACTTAACATGTTTGTTTTTGGTATAGTGTCTAACTGAGCACTCTAAAATATTTTTTTCATCGTGAAATTTAGAAGAAAACTGACACACATATTAATGGTCGGACCTTTATTAAGTGTTTTCGATCCGTGTCCAAATTACGTTTAGAAAAAATCATATTTATTTACCCGGCATTGTATTTTTGCTCTATAATCGAGTTCATTTGCTAGGAGGTTCAACGCTGTTTTATAGGAAACAGTTTCGCTTACACTTATTTTTGCGTCGTTTTGATGCAGCTGAATGGAGCGTGTTTTCGAGTCAATAATTCAGAGTTGAGATGGCGTTTCACTGGAATTCTACTGGAAATAATTCGAGCAGCCGTAAAGAGGCTGGCGATAAAGAGGAAAGGAGGTTCGCAGATACCTGGCCGCCGTTGGCAGCTATTGTTTTGACATTTACTCTGGCGCACTAAAAAATAATAGAGCCATCACACTAAACTTTTACTGCCTCGATACTCAATTTCCTATACAAAGTAGGTTGGCTGGCGGCTCAGCTTAATACTTTATTTACATGCTGCTGTATGCGAGCGAACGAACGAGCACTTAACAATGCAGCCGGCCTTTATCTACAGGTAGTCGCGGGGCTGGCTCACTTAAAAATTAGAATATATTATGATTTTAATGCGGCTCGACGTGGAGCAGGCATGCTATCAAATTGCAAATCAGGTAGCGGGGCGTGTTTTATTTTTTATTATTATGACTCTCTCTTATAAAAAGTGCCGGGGAGATAAAAATAAGAGAGAGAGAGAGAGAGAGAGAGAGAGAGAGAGAGAGAGAGAGAGAGAGAGAGAGAGAGCCGGAGCGGGGTGAGTATAAAATTAAAGTTTGGCCAACGTGATTACATCTTTGTGCCCTTCGCCGTGGAAAAATGTTATTAAACTTTGTTCTGTGTACACGCAGCTCCTTTCCTTTTGAGGGCGAATTTCGCAGCTCGCGGATTCCCAGCCAGTGCGTGCAATCTCACCGACCCATCTGCGAAAGCAAGAGGGAGGAGAGGAAAAATTCCAATGAGCTGGGGCAATTCAATTAAAGCGGCTAGCCTCGAGGTGAAAAAGTTGGCTTAATCTCTGAGAGGACTTTCAACTGCTTTTACGTGTTTACAGTTTGTGAGAGAAAAACAAATATGTAATAGGGCAAAATTGTCTTCTTTGCTCCGTGGGGTTTGGAAATTTGAAGACATGACTGATTTATCTTATAACTCGTCATATTATTGTGACCTAAGACATGGGTTTGAGAAAAAATTTATTACGCCACGCAGTATGAGCTTTGGTTATCGGAAGAAATGCACTTAGAACGTTTACAAGAGATTTGTTTTCATATATAGGTCGCAGAACTGCGTTATTCGAAGAAATTTAAAAGAACGTGTAAACAAAATTATCGATTTGTAGGTAAAACTTTGTTTATTGTGCATAATTCCTTGTTAAAACAAATACAATATGACAGGGTTCTGCGAATTGTGAATCCCGTTAATTGCTTTTTATATTGATTGCAAGTTAATTCGCATGAAAATTCTAGTCGGATGGTGATTGCAAAAGCTGATAGAATTAATCTAAAAATAGCGACAGGCTGATGGTAAACATGTTCTACCGGATGCGATGCAAGGCTACTACGTCTCATTGCATTGAGAGGCTCCCGTATCGTCCTACATTTGACCTCAAATCTGAAATGGAAAATTACACGCGGTGCGGAGGCGGAAAGCAATCAATAATAACCAACATCACCGGTGAGAGAGCCGCGCACTTGACGCAAAATCAATTAGCGTTCGCGCGTAATAACGATGAGAGGCAGATTCCAATTTATATTTTACGTGTGCGCGGCAAATAAAAGCTGTGGCGGCGCCAAATTCCATCAATCGAGAGTATGGGGCAGCTATTTTCGGTCCACATCACAATCATCGGCACAGTGTAATCACCGCCACTATAATATAATAGGACGGCTAAATAAAAAGGGCCGGCCTTTTCATCGGTTGAATTTTTCGCCAGACGTGCGCGGGCGGTGAGAGGTAAAATCCGACTCAATAGCCGAGAGGTCCGTAATTGGCGATGATGGCCTGCTGACAAAAATGCCGCGCGCTCAGACTCAGCAATCAATTAAGGCAGGATGCTTTTGCCCGTGCTCACTCTCTCGCACACGCCTGGCCAGTGCCAGTCCAGTGCCGGCAGCAGCGGTGAAATGACGAGAGATTTGAGCAGTCTAATCCAATAATTTAATGGAGGCGGGGCAGTGAAAAACGAGACTCGCCACTTATAATCCTGCGCTGCAAAGTGCTCGGAGAGGCTTAAGCTTTCTCTCTCTCTCTCGCAAGGCTATCGCACGTTTTCGTCGCAGGACGGAATTTGCACGCGGGATTATTAGTTATAACAGATCTACCCGTGTGCTTGAGTGAGCGACATACTGCGAAAGCGGCTTTGATCGAGAAAAGGCCAACGTAATCAGGCACCATTACTTTGCTGTGTTAAGCATGTACTGCGCTGAGTCAGGAAAATTATTCTGCTTGCTGCATTTGAGAGGGTAAACATTTTCTGCAATTTCTAAACACTGTGGGATTTTTGCACCAACTTTTTCGCTTTTCTTTTGTTTTTAAAATAAAATTCACTAATTAGGCCCATATAGCCACATAATTTTTTCTAATAGGGGCGCAGTAGCAGCCCTCATTAAGGTAGATGAGAATTTTTCCTGAAGATGTTTTGCATATGAAACAAAATTTCACTACTTGAAACGAATTTATTTTTAAGCACTAACTGTCCAAAAGGGCTGAGGGGCCAAAATAGCGACTGTGTTAAGTACATTTATTTTTTATATTTTTGCTTGTAGCTGCCTCTCCTTGAAACAAACCCACGTAGAGAATATATAAATTCATTTTAGACGAATAATTGATGTGAGAAAGGTCTGAAAATGAAAACGGGATTTCTAAAATCTTCAAATTCTTACTCGACAGCACCGTGATTTCGATAAATTCATGTGACCAATATTTTTCTAAAGAATGATATAGTATTCAAATCACGCTGCCAATATCCATCAAAGTGTAACATAATTTTCCGTCTAAATGCAACCATTCTGCCCTCGGCAGAGCACGTATATTTGTAATTACACGTGCCATTTTCCTCTATTCTTTTGCTGACTGCTCTGCCCTTTTTTCTGTGCAGTGCACACCTCAGTGTCCCTCAAAGTCCAGCAAATCGCATTAGTTGAGCGCTGCCGGCACAAATGCAATCAGTGTCAGCGCATCCGATATTAATTGCGATGACAAACGGCTAATTGAAAAGGAAGAATTTCTGCCCGAAACGGAGCGACGGCGGATTAAAACTGGCTGGCAGCCGGGGCAAAGTGGATGCTGGAGCACTGCTCTCGGGCTGGCTCGTGTGAAAGGCCATTACAATAACACAACAACATATACATATTATACTCGGGTCGGCCGGCCGGCCGACCGGCAGCTCTATCGACACAATCACATTTCACTCTATGAGCACCACATTAGGCCCAAGCGCTAATGGCTCTCTGCCGCCGCTGATTTTTAATGGTGCAATTCTCCATTAGCGGCGCGCAATTCGAATTAATTTGCCAGACGTCAGTGCGCGAGACTTGGACGTGTCAAACGAATTTGCTGCGTTTCCAACGTTAAAGCAGATGTGTTTGGTGGCGGGGCCGCCCTCCACCGCACCGGCGATAATATCGATTGTGACCGCTTCATTTGCGAGCGCTTTTTGTTCCCGGATTGGTCGCGTTGGTTCAATGCCAGATGGAAATCAACGGAGGTGCTCGCTACTCTCATCGGAAAATTACTCGAAAAAATGAAAATATTTCTCTCACGCTCGTTCGCTCGTCTCTCGACGGTGGCTAGATCGTATCTCTCCACTAAACGAAATCGGTGCGGCCATTTATTTTAATGTCGAGCGTGTACTTGCTGTTTTACAAGCGCTACATATTGAAATGGTGCAGCCCTCGAGACAAATAGTATTTCCTCGGCTCGTTTCGCTCGCGCGGCACGAACTGAAATATAAAAGAGCGTGGTGGATGGGAAATAAATGCTAAAAAGGAGGAATGGTTTCTTCGTAAATTACCTGCTCATTGCAAATATTAGCAAATCGGCTTCCTACATCAACAGCTGGATTCATTAAATTAGAAAAAACTGTTTGTCCAAACTTGTTTAAGATCTGCCATATATTCAATGTAACTGATAAAATTAATTACAAATTAATAAAATATTGAGCAAAAATTTACCATGATATTTCAAGTGTTTTGCCCCTACAATGCATGATGTTGATTTGTTAGGCTTGAGAAAGGTGAAACAACAAAATGTAGAATATAATATTAAGATAAGGGATATGAATTATGAAACATGGTTCATTGACTGCATTTGTTGAAGCACTCTTTCGGCATTTCCAATATGAAGCGCTCCTCTCTATATTGGAAGAGGCGACCGTTATTGTGAGACACGTGGAGTACATTATCCACCAACGAGCACGGATTTCAGAGGCCCCATCGACATTTTTCTCCTTTGACGAGCGCAACATGTCTGATGATTGGCTTCCAAAAATTGTGTTACGACTATTAGTACGACATGATCAATCAAAGCTTGCTGCTCGCTTTGAAGTCGCCGAGATGTTGCGACGTACATAAGAAAAATTACATTTCCTCCTCTCTGGTCAAAGCACAGATTCCTGACGGCAGAAAGCAAGATCTGTCCACGGCAGCCGAGGAGGAAAATCCGCCGGTGGGTAATCAAAGTTTTCCTGGCGCTACGTGTGGCAGCGGATTCGGTCCGACCCAGTGCACGTGCGGAAAATCCACCTGCCCGGCAAAACAAATGCGGCATTTCTCGGGTTATGATATTTTACGGCCGGGGTGCATTCAGCCGCCGTTCGCGCTGCGGTCGGTCGTTCAGTGCGTGTCGAGGGGAGAAGAAAGGTTGCCGGAAATTTCGTGTATATTTCACACTTATTGGAGGCAGCAACCCTAACACAAGTCTCTGCCGACTTCGCATTTATCACTCGCGCCGGGGTGAATAATGCATGCCACCCCCGAGCCCCAGCCCCGGAATAAAAATCGCAAAACCGGAAAACGACCTGCTAAGAGCGGCTCTCTGTGATGAAATTCCCCTGTCTCGGCCTGTGGCACGTTCGTTCGCTCTGCTCACTCGCTCGCTCACCCGCAAACTAAAGCGAAACGTTTTTATTTCTCGCGCCCTATGCAAATGTCGCCGTCAGAAAACGGGGTGGTGGTGGCAGCGGCTTCGGGCCCATTTCCGTTCGATGATTGACACACACATCCCGGCCGACCGATTTGCATTTAAGGACCCACTGCCCCAGTGAAATTATTTTCGTCCCCTCATCTCCAGCGCCGATAAAATCAAGTTTACAACCAGACGCGGCTGCGGCTCGACATTCAGACAAACTGTTCGGCTTGCTCGTCAATTCCTTACTCTCATTTAATCTTTCAATCGAAAGAGCGGATGATATCAGAAAGAAAAACGCTTTCGTGCAGCTTTTGAGGCCAAAATTTATGCACGTAGGAACATTTTCTACAAGGAAACACGTCAAAAGCTTTTGGCCAATTCCATTTTGCTCACGTTCGGTTTCAGTGTGCACCACCTACTGTGTCCATTGTCTGGCACGGGGTACGCAAAATTCATTTAAGACCCCTCTTCACTAATTTTCACGTCGCGCACAATTTCCTCAAGCCCACTAGCGCTGTCAGCGGCTGATTTATTTATTTTTGGGGAAAATGCGCCAGGAAATGAGGAAAAAAGTTTTGTTGATAAGGAGAAAGCGTCGGGCGGGCAGAGCAGTGCCTCTTCTAATTATTTTGGTGGGGAGCGAGAAACAGCATCGACTGGCAATATTCCAAACACAGAGACTTTTGCTCGAAAATACATAGATTCAGTCATCAGAATTAATATTTTTCCGAGCAATTGCATCCGACTGACGAATAGACCGGCTTCGAAATATGAAATACAGCGGATAATTCCCCTCGCACCCCGGGTGACGACGACTGCGACGCAACACATGTGGCGCGTTTTTGGCGTCGTAAAATCAGCGCTAACAAGCAATTACGACATGCCAAATGGGCGAAAAGCCTCGTCTGCGCCCGGCCGCGGCGCACGCGCAAAGAGACACCTCCGCTTTTCCCGATTTTCGGCCCATCAATCGAATTCGACAAATCAGAAGGCAGCCGCATCGTTTTCTCTTTACGTGGACTACTGGGATGAAACTTTTTAGCCAGGAATGAAGACTCCGGTGCTCTGTGGAAAAGTTCGGCACCATCGGACTTTTGTTTATTTATTCATTTTTCCTTTCCCGTCTGATTCCTTGCCTTTTTTCCTCCTTTCCACGGCGCAGACAACCAATCAGCCCCGAAGTTGTGCACTACACACGCGTGTTCGTATATGTATGAGAGAGTTTGAATTCGCAATTCCATTTGCAGGGCGGCGCCGCTTTCCTTCTTCATTCCCTTTTTGTTTCTACTGCAAACACAAACAGACACACAGCACGCGAATAAAACAAATAAATAAACAAGCAGGCAAAAAGTGAGCGGGGGGCCAGCAGCAATAATTCCTTGCCTGAATGTTTCAAGAGGAGCAATTTTTTATCCGCGTAAAATGGTAATTCGAAATCTATTACGCTCGCCGCGGCGCTCGGAATGAAAAACTGACTGCATGTAAATTTTCCCCGGGAGCAACATCGCGCAACCAAAAACGCTGAATACCAAATTTGTTGCTTTTTCTGTGCATTCGGTCGGCGCCATTTTTCTTGTTGCGCCCTGCCAGCCTGTGTTCTCCTCCACAAAAGCGGCCATAATTACACACACACCGACCGACTCTATGAATATGATAAATAGCCCGGCCAACTTTTGATATCTTGCGTCGTGGTCAAATGTCAGGCGAAATAAATTGCTGTCGCCGCCGTCGCATTACGTTATGCGCGCCGCAATAAAATAAACCCACCGTCAAGCTCCACTGAATTCCTGCTTCATTACGTGGAAGCTTTGCTCCAGCATGATTAGATTCGAATCGCGCAGATTACCAATGTGCCGGCAAAAGGGGCATAAATCTTGTTTAGGCCGCTCGCATAAATACAAACTGACAAATTTCGATTTGACAAAATGATTTATTTCTGATCTTGTCGCCATCGAGAAAAACTAATATCTCACCTAAAAGCTATAGCCTCGACATTCTTTTTGCACTTGATAAGAATTTGATATTTTCTACTGCCTGAATATATTTTGAATCAAAGAAAAAATCATTTCCATTCACTGACAAATACAATTTTACACCAAAAAATATCTCTCGCCACGAGATTGAAAAATAAGATCATATCTAAGAAGGGAAAATTTTGTCAACATGTGAAAGGAACATTTTTAGTCTTAACTGAGATCCAATTTTTTTGGTCTCATATTAAGATTTTTTGTGAGTGTTTTTTATGATCCAGCTAAGTGAGCTAAAATTAACAAAATTCCATCAAAATAAATGCTTCAGTTTCCAAGAGTTCCAGCTGTTATAATTTTTATGCTTCTTTTTAGCAGACGTGGTGAATCCAATGTTTTTCAAATAGGTTTTAACCATCTCGGGTTGTCAGCACGTGTTCTTTTCTTGCCTCTTGAGGCAGTTTAAAGTTTGAAACAAAAAATTTAAGCATTCAAAACACGACCCCTTGAATGTGGATTTTTTCCTCTTTCTCTTTCTGGCTCGCTTTCCCTCTCTGCGGAGTTAATATCTTCTTTAACTTTAACACGGCCAGAAGGAGATTGAAATTCAGTCGGCCTGCCGCTGTTGTTTGTCTTTTTTTCGTGTAGGGACGCGATGCGGTGCCCGTTAGGCAGGTTGGAAAAAAATTAACTGCAGAGCTAGAGAGCGTTTTATGTATTCGTCTTCAACTTTTTAATGCCATAACAAAGCCGCGTGGCAGACGCAGACCTCAAGGGATTTGTTATAATACTGGCTCGGCGGCGTGCTCTCGCTGCCTCGAATTTATTTATTCTGTGGCAACGACGAAAACACTACTTTTACAATCATCGCCGTGCTTTTTACAACGCATTTTGTAAACCACCTCCAGACTGAACTGCACTGGGCGGAAGGACTTGCTTATTAAAGTTCTTTTATTGCATTACACGCATTTTTCAGATTTCGAGCCGCTCCTCGTTTTGGAGAAATAGTCCAGAGGTCCCTTTTTTTCCTTTACCCTTGGCCGAATTTTTATTATGCATGAGACAATTTCAAGCACTTTGAATTCCTCGAGAGCAAATTAAGTCACGCGCCCCTTGCAGAATAAATAACCGAAATAAGGTCGTGGAGGGAACAAGGCAAAGAGGCACCCCTCTAGGGAAAAAACGAGCGCGAAGCAGATGCTTGGCAGCGTTTTCCAAAACACTGCAGAATGTTGTTTCTCGCCCAATAAATAACATTGCCATTAATACAAATTCTAGAGGGGGCAGCAGCATTAACCCTAAGTCACTTTCCACGGGTCACTGTTAGTTGAAAAAATAACTGTGAGAGTGCGGAGATTCGCTACGTTAAATATTTATTCGAAGGACCAGCCGAGAGCAGCCAAATTGCGGCTTTTGTCGTGAATCGTGTGTGTCTCCACCTTTCGTCAGCCCTCAGGGAGTAGTGCAGTTTACACAAACGATAGCAAAAGGTGTGCGCTGGGCAGGCAAATAAACAGTGGCACATGCCCCTCGTGCAACCTGAAACTTTCATCCCCGATGGGCTGGGCCACTTTGCTGCCACTCACAGCTGACCACAAATTTGCAGTCCGAATTAATCCTTTTGTTTGTGCGATGGAAAAATCGGAATTAATACTTCAAACTCAATTTCAGATGCCGAATCCATTGCAATAATCAAAAGCTTTTGAATTAGGGCTGCACAAGTTGGGCTGAAACATTCTGCAGCAGATCTACAGAAAATATCACCAACATCCAACATAAAACATTAATTTCAAACCCAACTCCAGATCTCCTATCTGTTGACGAATTTCAAACATTATGTATAAATATATATTTTTATTTTTTGTGTGCAGTATAGCAACTTCGAAAGAAATTAATTTTCTTACTTGAAAATTTCATCGTCTTTCTATCCCTTAATTGTCTTTCGTTCTGAATCTGAAGATCAGAACACGACAAGGCAAGTCAATTAGGGACGACCGCACTACCGCACCGTACAAGAACTCCTGCACAATGCCGAGTTATGCAACGCGCCGAGCATGTGTGTCGTGCGGGTTGCGAACCACACACGTCCATGTCGGCGGCGACAATCAGACCGAGAAAAGAAGGCACTCATTTGGTCCTGTTGAGGCCGACAGAGAGAGAGAGAGAGAGAGAGAGAGAGAGAGAGAGAGAGAGAGAGAGAGAGAGAGAGAGAGAGAGAGAGAGAGAGAGAGAGAGAGAGAGAGAGAGGTCTAGGTAGTAAACATGGTCGATAATGCCAGTTTATCATGGCGGGGCGTGGAAGGGAGCGCGGAGGGGTGCGGGCGGGCAGGCGGACGGGCGGACGGGCGGGCGGGCAGCCTCTCGCTCTCTTCTGGAGCTGCCGAGCAACCCTCTCTTTCTCGCTCAGATAAAGTATGGATGTGTCAACATTAGGTTGGAAAGCAGCATCTCCAGTTACCAGAATCAAAGCGAGTGAGAGAGAGAGAGACCCTTTTGCTCGGCGCAGCAGCATCTTCCTCTGCTTTGCTTCGGCTACAACCAACAATGCCATTTCGCAATTTCATTTGCAGCCCGAATCCATCCCTCTCTCTCTCAGGCAGCTCTAAGCTACGTGCTCTTTGCACTTGATTGCTCTTCTTATTAAATAAAAAGTGTAAAATGTTACTCCCGTGTGACACTCTTCTCGGCAAACAAACCGAGTGCGCGAGGAAAATAATAAAAGCATTCCTGTTAAAAGCCTTTTCTTGGCGCGGGATGAAAATGAAGACGATTTTTCATGTCAGGGAGCAGACAAAGGTCTGTGAAGAGGGCCTGGACACCTTATTTTTAAACCCAATTTCTTCACACGCCATTTGTTTGTGTTTCCCCCTCACTCCAATTACTGATTTGCTATACGTTGAGGAAGATGTATCCGCTTTTGAAACAAAATATAGACACAAGCTACAGGCATGCTTGAAATTTTCTCGAGCAAAATGATGTATTGCGAAGGGAGTAGAGATGCTTCAAGTACGCGCAGCTTAACACGATACTGAGAGCGCCAATTAAAATGCCGAAAGTATCATGGGGGTTTGTTAACTTTCCCCACATGAGCCTTTGTATAACAGAGCACGGCCATAAACATTATGGGCACTAAATTTCAATTTCACGAAGATTCACCGAGTACGAAGAGAAACACCCTGCGGGGAGACTTGATGTGACTTTTGATCCGCATAAAAACTTTAACCTCTTCGTGATTTTAAAGTCAGAGGATGGAATTTCTGATGAAATCAACTTGACGCTTAAAATGAAATTAAAAAGAACGGGAGACAAAGTGCTGCTGAGGCACTTTAAGCTTTGTCTTGTATAATTCCTTTTCCGTTCTCTTCGTCCCCTCCTTTCTTACTTTAATTTCTGCTGAAACCTCTTTTCGTAGGGGGCGAAAAGGAAGCGCGGAGACAATGTTATTATAATGTAATATCACCCGCTAAGTAAGTAAGAGAAAAGGAAAGCAAGGGTGCTCCCATTGAAAGTCGCCGCGTTCCGAATCTGCCGCCGCGCGGGAACAAGGGCAAGGTGCGGAAAGAATTTGCCTGCTTCTTTTTTCGCGTTCCTCGGCAAAATAAATTGAATTAGACCCCTTCGTAGGGCCAGGTCGAGATAAGTGCTGCTGCCGTTGCCTTTTTCGCTTGCTCGCTCGCTTGCCTGAATTCTTCTCAGCAGTAGTAGCAGTACGGATTTTGCATTATTAAGCTGAATAACTCGTTGAGAGTTGAGCCATGCATTCATGCAGCCAACCAACGATGAATTATTTGCATGTGAATTCACACTCTAGCTTTGTTTCTGCTCTGCTGGTCGTGATCGCCGAGTAAACACTCTAGGAATATTAAAGCGGGTCAACATCTTCATCTTACTTAGCCCCAAGGTTCTGTGTTCAGAGCAGTATTGACTGTTCTGGTGCAGGATGGCGATTTTTAACTGATGTGCAGCAGGGTTAATTGACAAGAGTCATGGGGGGAGCAGCAGATTGCAATTTGCGAGCGCTGATCAGAAATAGATTAGTAAAAATTGCTCGGCAATCGAAACAATGTTTTTGCTGTGACCATAAAAATAAATCCGACTTTGCAAGTGTCAACTGAAACGCGTTGGGACAAAACGTAATTACATGTCAAATATGGGTGTAACTCACGGACCGCGCGCGCGAGCGAATTAAAAATACACAGCAAAAAATGAGGCTGTGACACATGGATGACATAATTCATGCTTAAAATTTCGTGCGCTCGCGTTTTTGTTTCCAACAGCGAACATTTTTTATTAATTATCGTAAAATGTCTCCTCTGCCACACTGCGAGAGAAAGAGAGAGGGGGTCTCTGCATTTTAATAAAAGCCAGCCGAGTATTCCGGCAGGCAGCCGTCGAGTTGAGTGAAAGGGTGAGTGAGTCTGCAAATCAATCAATAAAACCGAGAGCCGTCGGTTTTATTTTTATTTCTGCCGCTGCCACTATTGAAAAGTACAAAAAGCAATGTGTGTGTGAGAGAGAGAGGACAGACCTAAACTTTACGAGCAATAAACACGAATTATTCTCTGAAATCGAAGCACGTTCTGCGTCGAGATCACATCGATGGTAGCGCAGGGCGAATTGAGCAATCATAAAAATATTTTTAAATAATCTAGACACGAACACATGAGTTGCAGGAAACCTTGGAGTAAAAATTGGTCAATGTGTTGGATTTCAAACGGGCTGAATCAGATGGGAAATAAAATATTGTAACAGAATTTATTGGCTCAAAAGCACGAAAACGGTGGAGATTTGAATAATATAGGTCAACGCATTCCGAGCACCAATTAGCATAAAAATATTTCCTCGGTGAGGTCGATAAGCTGCGATACATTTTGCGTCCGTGTTGTGCATTTTCCTCTTGTGCGCTCGAGAGCAGCCATCCAGGATGCATATCACCCTTGTATCGCGCTTCTCTTTTCTTCGGCGACGCGCCAACACGGGCTGGGGCCATTGAAAGAGAGACACTTTGTAAGTAGGATATCGATCGTTTGCTTATTAATAATTACTGTCGACTTTAAGGCTGCTAACGCGGCGTGTGTGCATGTGTTCGAGTGTGCTGCGCAGCGCTTCGGTTTAACTGCTACCTGGCTTCTGGGTGTGAGTTTTGAGCGCCAATTAATTACAACATTTGGTAATAGGCTTACGTAACGCCTCCTCGGCACCTGACTTCAAACAAAAGATTAATTATGAAGTTAACACGGCTTGCTTTCAATTTGACGAATTCGAGACATTGTGATTTAATGTGACGTTCCTCGAAACGCAACGGCTTTTTGAGCGTGATTAAATGGTTGGAAATAGCGAACCGCCATGTTTGCGTCTAGCTTCAATTCTAAAGGCGCAGTGGATGGTGTCGTTAATGAAAAGCATGGAAATGAATGGTACAGAAACTAAGACCTCTTCTGGTTTATAATGGCCATCCAGCGACCGACCTTGTTCGCGGTTAATTCTAATCTGCGGTGGTCACGAAAACTAGATTCAACTCTCGACGCCGACCAGCAATTTTTCATAATTAACGGCAGTGTCAAACTCAGCTGTCACCTGTTTCAAGCCGACGTACACATATGCATTCCTCGGCGCTCAGTGTCTGCGGGTCGGGCCTGTGGAAATCGACTCTGCAGCTGGCTGTTGATTAATTAGCAAGGCGTCACTTGCCAGTAATAAACGTCACAACTCTTGTCTGCGTGGGCGTGCTCTGCCAACTCATTATCCTCTCGCTCTGCCTGCCATCCCAGCAATAATAATCATCATAATGCTCGAGACCGAATTCATGAACCCCTCTCGCCTGGCTCCTTCATCTCGCCGCTCGCCCGACCAAACACTTGGCACACAATCCCGCCCGAACAACAACACATGCACACAGCCAATGAGCATATACATCTCAGCATCGCTTTTCGCGTGCGTTTCCCTTAGCCACAAGTGCTGGGCGACGGGGGTAGTTGGTGGTCGGCCGATTTTGTCCGCACGAGCGACCACCGAAGTCAAATCGCCTGATTTGAAGAGCTGTTATCCTGTCTCGGCTTCTCATTGAAATGTAGAAGACACAAAGACTTAAGTCAAAAGTCAAAAATTGATTTAATGACAGTTTCTAGCAATTTTTCAGTCTAGTTTGGTGAAAAATCTGTTTCCCACAATCATTTCTCTAATCAAACACTCATTATTGTACGTTAAATGGAAATTTAATTTTATTTAAGAAGGAAAAATTATTTCATTAGGTAATTTTTTGTATAAACTTCTGACCGTTGTAACTTGTATCCTGATGAAGCAAAGAAAAAATAATTTCTGGATGAAATTAGAGTATAATATTATAATTTCTTTTGGAGTTCATTCAAACTTGCCACTTTGATAAAAACATAAATTCTATTGAAATATGCATATTAAAAATTATCCTCTGATTTTCCAAAGAGAAAAAAAGGGGTTTAAAACGTTTTCGACCCTGTACGTCTCGTATCAAAGGTAGAGATAAAACGGACAAGCAGTATACCCATATCAAATTTTTTCTCGTTTGTGCGCTTGGGAAAAGAGGAAAAATCCATCAAAAGAACCATAAAGATCGGTAGCTAAAGAAAGCAGCGCGTGGAAAAAGAGCACTCAAAACGAGCGAAGGATCAGATATTCGCAGAAATAGAAATGCTTTTTCAACACGGAAAGCGCACGTGATTTAAATTGAATCGCCACCTTCCATAAACAGGCATTTGAGCACGGTGCGTGGGCGATATTATGCAAATTTTCAGCAAATTCCCCATTCTAAAGAGCTCTCTCTTCGTTCTCAAACGGCATTTTCCTCTCAATAAAAACAAGCCCCTGCTGGTTGCCAGAGGCGCACACCCTCCGCACGCTCTCGAATTAAGCCTCTTTCCGTGGCGTCCACACTTTTTGCAAGAAATTGTCGGTAATCCGCTAATTAGAAAAGTCGCCGAGGTGGCCGGAGAGGAGAGCGAGACTCAAAAGCATTGCAATGAACATCGTGCGTGGGTGGAGCAACAATTTACTCTGAGATTCAGCCAGCTGCTCACTCTCACTTTCCTTCTTTTCTTTATTTTTCGGACCGTCCGGAAAAGCGAAGAAAAGATGCTTTTCCCTTCCGCAACCCGTTTGATCCTGCTGGCCTCGTATAAACTTTCCTCTTGCTTTTTGCCGGCCGAATATTACACAGAAAAAAGAGAAGAATAAATTACTTCCCTGCTTTCTGGGAAGAAGCACGTCCATCTTTGTGCAGAAAGAAACACGCACTCACCTGAAAGCAGAAATTTGCGAATTAAGCAACAAAAACAAGCAGCTGACGAATTTAAAGGCCACCACCGACAAGGGATTCGTGTAGTCTTGTTTGCTCTTTGTCGCCGCATGTAATACCTACTCTCGAGTCTGATAGCAAGAGAGTGTGGTTTTTCCTCTCTCGGTATACGTGTACGAGCACCGCTAGATTATACAAGAGCGAGTGTGTATGTGTTCAAGGCAGCCTCGTTATTTAATCTGCGTTGCGGCCAGCCGTGTGATTATTTACTTATTGTGCGCCAACAGCCGCGGGCCCAATATCTAACTAAATGAATAGCCAGGTTGCTGCAGCGCATTTCGCCGCGGGCCCTCGTGTCATGTCCATAAACTGAAACTGCTCGCATTTGTTTCGACCCGCAACGCTCGGTCAGCCACAGTTTGTTTTCCATAAGCGGTTTGTTGAATGTCAATTTGAAATTCGTTCATTGTTATTTGGAAATGCCCCGTACCAGTGGAGAGAAATGTTTACGCAAAAACCAGAAGCGGAAATAATATGCCTCTGAATAATTCACCCTCAATTATGAGCACATTCGAGTGGAATGTTGAAAAATGTGCAGTTTAGGGAGAAGTGAAAAACGACCAAAATATTTTTAATAAGTTCGAAAAATAACAATTCATGGGGAAAGCATATATTTTCGAAATACACACCTTCCACATGCAATAAATATGTACAAAATTGAGCATAACATAATGGAGAAATTAGCATGTTGGACGTTTCTCGAAATAAGTGACGTGACAAACATCAAACATGGAGCAAATTCAACAAACGCAATTGAATCTGTTGGGATATTTTTGTGTGACTTTTCCTTCTTTCGGTGTTAACTTGTTGGATATTCAGTTCGCATTGGGAGTGGCAATTCCCGGGAAGTTTGCAGCGATCGATTGATTTCGAGCATCCTCCCCTTTTTAGGTTCACCCTTTTCCAAAGGGAAAATCTATCTGCCAAAGCAAATTTCTCCTTTCTTTTTCGGCTGCAAATTGATGTTTTGCACGAGGCGAGAAAAGCAGCGCGTATGAGGCCAAGGAAAAAGTTTTGGGGCCCTTTTCGCAGGCCGCTCGTTAGCTCCTTTTACAGAGAAAAGAAAAGAGAAAATATTTATTCAACAAACACGCACATCTCCACTCCGTCGGAGGCGATGCAGGCTCCGAAAAATGTTTCTATCGATCATTCACGGAACTTGATCAAACACTTTTAAGGTCTCCTGCTCCTCCTCGCGCTCGCACACACACACACACACCCTTATCTCGCGTTCAGATACATTAAGGCGTCACACTCCCATCTTTCCGCCCTCAGCCCTCTACAATTGGACAACTTTTTCTGCTTGTTATGCAATTTATCACCGACTGCTGCCGAAAAATTGCACCGTGCTGGCGGCAGCATCCTGAGCCATAATTTGGTGGGAATATCTCACCAACATAAATTTTTACTTCCCTTCGCACAGTGGCTAGAAAAAACAAAGGAAAGAGGCTGGCTTTTGTTCTTGGCGAAATTTTAAGGTGGATTAATTTCAGCCGAGGCGCGCATGAACAAAGAGTAGAGGAAAGGGGCTAAGTTGAGCGCGCGCAATAAAAATTTGTCTCGAGCTCTTGCCAAGAAATGTGTAAAGCACTGCAAGAGGAAGCAGATCCATGAATAAATTCATTTGCATTCACCTCGCCGAGGGAGGAAGCAGCAGCAGCAGCAAAAATATGAATCCGTCGCATATTTTTGAAGTGAAACCGGCTGTTGTTATGCGCTTGGCAGAAACAGCTGCATACTTTGCACGCGCATAAATCTCGATTGTCGCCCGAATAAAGGAAGAAGGTGAGAGAAGATGCAAATCTCTCGCATCCTTTCTCGCCAGCCAGCACTTCCAATCTCCTGCAGCCACCATAGCACCCCGGCTGCTGAGTGACACAAATCTCCCCTGATTCATTTCAATACTTAATCACGCCGGTGTGATTCTTCAACCGGCTGGTTTATCTGGCTAACTCGCCTGTGAATTCGCAATTTTCTCTGCTTTTTACACTCTCGGAACAGGGCCGCTTTTTATTTCAGCCGCCTGGTTGAAAAGTTATATTAAATAAATGCGTGTGTGAAGCGGCATATGCGGGCACCAGAAAAGAAAAAAGGCTATTCTCTTTTTTTAAGAGTGCGCAGCTT